>NC_089591.1:41866037-42170895 GCF_019320115.1 Miscanthus floridulus
AAGCAGAAAATGTATTTTTCAAAATGCGCAAAGAGAGAAATGGAGAAGCCCAACTTTACGTGACAACCTGGGCCACGCACCACCGCAGGAGGGGCCCAGGCCTAGCCACCAGCCCACCTAGCAAAGGTGGTGGCTCGGTGAGGCAGCCAGGGTGCGGCCACACCTTGGGTGCCCTCACACCCAAGGTGGCATAGCCCGAGCCCAGCCTTTGCAGGCGGTTGCATGCCACCATGCTTAGGCAGTTTTGGGTGCCTTCCATATTTACCTGCGCTGAACCGTCATACATCCACTATTTAAGAAGAGGAGAGGCTCACCTTACAACACACATCATTTGGAGCCTTACCTCACTACCACCTCTTGTAGTCTCTTTCATAGTTTTAGTAGTAATATTTCGGAGCAAGGAAAGCTACTTGGAGAGCTTGTCTCCTTGGGAGAAAGAGAAACTCTTGGTATGAATACTATGAAGAGTTCTTCCATATTCAAGCTCTCATATTTATTTCTTA
The DNA here is from genome assembly GCF_019320115.1 of Miscanthus floridulus. NCBI lineage: Eukaryota > Viridiplantae > Streptophyta > Magnoliopsida > Poales > Poaceae > Miscanthus > Miscanthus floridulus. The sequence continues at coordinate 41,866,541 of NC_089591.1, forward strand.
GCTAATGCGTATGAACTAGAGTATAGTTTTATACATGTTATAATCATGATATATGAACAAGTCTATAGTTTGTGTGTTATGATCATAACATGTTCAACTTTAAGATTAAACCTTTCATACAATTTATATGATGGAGTTGGGGTGGCGGTTTGTTGTGCCTTTGTGTTTGCTCATGTTCTAGCCTATCAATCCATAGGGTTAGGGTCCATGGCAGACATGAGTAGTTTTCTTGTATGCGATCATGGTGCTTGGGTGCATGGGGACCTATGAAATAGACGGCATCCCACAGTTGAGGTGGTAGGCGGTAGGTGGTGATAGCCCTATCCATCCCTTGTAATCCCCCACGTTCAGGGTGTTGTGTAGGAGTTCGTAAAGTCTCTATTGGCTGGCAGACCAGCTGCAGGGATCTCCCCATCCATCTCATGCTTAACTCTGATTCTAGTCATATATCTTGTATGATCATTAACTTCTTCTTTGCATGGCTATTTTAGAACATGCCTGCTCCACTTAGGATATTCTTTTATTCTTTGTTTTCCTTTTATCCTTGAGGTTGGCCTGAATGTGTGTCACACTATCTTAAAACCTTTCATGGCTTACCCCTATATTGAGTATTGGTCTAGTATACCGACATGTTATCCTGTTCATATCCATGTTGAACTCTTAACACCATGCCTTCCCTTCGGAAAATATAAATAACGATACCCTGAATACTTCTGGGTGAAATGCTACAATGATAATTCCATGTGCTTGCAGACTCATTCTATGATCATTCAGAACTATCGTAGTTGGTTCTCCTTGGTGGCGTTTCTAAGATTAACTTAATCTTAGTAATGGTGTCAAGGATTACCAACTGGCATGTCTAGCGTTGTTACCTAGAAAGGACTTAAAACCTCCTTACTTGGTGATTGCATTAAGAAATGCCAACAGACACCAAGACTCGAGGCATAGATTATGATAAGGGGTTAGCGGTCAGCCAATAAGAGAATTATTTGTCCTTGGAGGTTTAGACAGATCTTATAATTGATAGAGTCCTAGCAGGATATCTACTAATATCTTTTTGATTTTCTTATTTATGATATGGCGCCTAAAATATGCTTGAAAGAAAAACATGTATGCATATATATATTTTTATGCCACCATGGTGAATATTCCTTTGGGTTTTTACACACCGCAGATTTATCCACATGGGGCTTAGATTTTTTTATGATGCAATGTAGTAATGAAATCTTTATTTTTCTTTTCTAAAAGAAATGCTAATGTAGGAAAGTAAATATGCTAAAGTGAAAATAATTTATGCAATGGGGAAAAGTAAATATGGATAAATACCAATGTTACCTCACGGCCAGGGTTCGAATTGTTGAGTCCTCCGGACAGGACTTGTACGGAGAGGGATCCTTTATTCTTCTGGTGCATCATTCGGTCTCATGGATGGAGACTCTGGTGGTTGCACATCTTGTGGCTCAGATGACATGGTCACCTTCTCCTTCCATACCTGATTGGTTTGTGGGCTTGCCTTTGGCGGAGCGGGTTCTTCCTCCTAAGTTATTTCGTCTAATACTGCTCTCGTATCTGGTACTTCCACTCATTTACTAGGGATTGGTCCTTCTATTTGTGGGATCTACGCCTCCTCCTAGAGTGGGACTTCTTCGGCTGCTCATAATTAGTATAGCTATTAAAATAACAGCATACCTTTTCTCCATGGAATTGGATGTGTACTTGTCCTGATCCAATGTAGATGATCACATTGGTGGTGTTGAGGAATGGTCTTCCTAGGATGATGGGTGTATCATCTTCTTTGTCACCCATGTCTAGAATCATGAAGTTAGTGGGGGCAAAGTGGTCATGGATTTTCACCATGATGTCTTTTGCTATCCCATCTAGGAATCTGATTGATTGGTCCGCCATCTGCAACTGCATATATGTAGGGAACAAGGGAGCATTACCAAATAAATATTCATATGTTACCTTGGACATTATGTTGACACCTGATCCAATGTCGTAGAAGGTCTTGTGGAAGATTCTTTGTCCAATGGTGCATTCAATCATCGGTACACCAGGATCTTCTTTCTTCTCGAGGAAGGGTGGCACAAGGAGATGGTCGTAGTTAGTTTGGAGTGTGTTGATCATGTTGACAGCTCCTCCTTGTATCTGCCTAGTCTTGTTCCTCCTTCTCCTATTATTGTTCTTCTTCTCGGTTGCTGGTGTGATCTCGGACTAGTACTATGTCTGTGGATATACAGGAGAATGATGTATACGATTCTTGAACAAGAACTTCTCCTTTCTGTCCTAGATCGTGAAATAGATCTTGGCACTATCCGTGTATATGATGGCTTTAGTGGTGGACAGGAACGGTCAGTCCAAGATAATGGGTGCTCTCGGGTCTCCTCCAGTTTCCACAACCATGAATTCTACGAGAACATATGATTGCCCCACTCTGATAAGGGTGTCAGTGACTTCAAGGATTTCCTTGACACGAAACCCCCGATCTTCAAGGAGGCTGAGGAGCCCCTACAAGCTGATGAGTGGTTGAATACTCTCGAGCAGAAGTTCCATCTGCTCCGCTTGACTGAGGTGCTGAAGACTGAGTGTGCATCTCACCAACTGCATGGGCCAGCTGGCATTTGGTGGAGTCATCATCGGTCCACTATGCCCGCTAATGCCAAATCACTTGGGATCAGTTCAAGTCTGCTTTCAGGGGAAATTACATTCCTCCTGGTCTCATGGCAATCAAGCATATAGAGTTCATGAAGCTGGCCCAGGGGAACAAGAGCTTGAATGAATACCTGCAGGCTTTCAATAACCTTGCAAGGTATGCTACCGAGTTTGTTGACACTGATGCCAAAAAGATTGCTAGTTTCAAGCGGGGACTTAGCCCCAAATTGATGAAGACCATGGGAAATTGCAAGTGTGCTCATTTTAATGAGTTTGTGAGTGATGCTTTATCGCAAGAGAACAACAATGCTGTGTATGCTGCTTCGAAAAGTCGTAAGAGGGCCTATGAGGTGGGTGCCTCACAATCCAAGGCTCCAGTCACACAGAAGGCTCCATTCCGTCCTCCAGCGTCAGCCGCTAAGTTCCGCCCACCGCTGAAGAAAAATCCAGGCAAGACTGGGTTCCGCAAGGCATTTACAGTTGCTCTACCCAAGGGCACTACCAGTTAGGGCAGTTCCAATGTTCCGCCAAGCAATATGCCATGCTGGAACTGCAACAAGTCAGGCCACTAGTCGAGGAAGTGTCCTTACCCTAAGAAGAATAACTACCAAGGTGGCCGTCAGGGGCAGGTGAACCACACTAATATTACTGATATTCCTTCAGGAGAGGTGGTAACTGCTGGTAAGTTTCTGATTGATCAACACCCCGTAGTTGTACTATTTGATTCAGGTGCTTCGCATTCCTTTATTAGTCCAGTATTTGCATCCAAGTTTATGCAGAAAACATACACTGTTGAGGGTGAGGGTTATTGCATTAGGGCTGCCAGTGGTGTTATCCCAACCAAACTTGTAGTTGGGGACGTACAATTTGAGATAGAGGGGCGAAGTTATCAGGTTGATCTGGTAGTTTTACCGGGGCTGGGTATCGATGTGATATTGGGAATGAACTGGATGAGTAGTCCTTTCGAGGTACATAATGGCATATTTCAAAGTAGGAAACAATTGTAATGGCACTGGCATAATTTCTTGAATAGTAATGGTGTACTTAAAAACGGTGAAGTTATAAAGGCACAGATCCAATTAACCCTATATATACCGATATATGTATCCGTGGTTACAACGGAACCAATACGATTACGCAGGCTGTGCCTGGGCCACTCGGCAGCTGGCAGATCAACAAAACGTGAACAACAAGTCATAGACTCAGAGGCAGGGCCAACGGTAAGGCTGGACAGAAAACTCGAAGCTCGTTAGCTCGCTCGACTCGGCTTGACTCAGCTCGTTAGGATAATGAGCCGAGCCGAGCCAGGGTTTGAGCTCGTTAGTATAACGAGCCAAGGCGAGCTAGCTTGCAAGCTGCTCGTGAGCTCAACGAGCTGCGCCTACAAGTTTGGAGTCAAGGAGTCTTCTATGAATCCCATTATGTCCATGGACGTGGTGGTATGTTAGCTAATTTCCAAATACTAGTTAGTTCGTACAGTACAAACTTGAATGTTGAATTTGTTTGATTCATTGATTGATCTGTAGGTTTTGCTGTTATAGGAATCATTGACATCCACATTATTTAAGTATAGCTATCCAAATTATTCAATATTGCTATCCAGATAATGAATTTATCCTCAAAAATTAAGAATGTCATACTTAATTTTTTAACGCAATAACAATGATTTTACTATACATTAATACATTTTTTTGTCTCTGGCACACGAGCCAAACGAGCTAGCTCGAGCTTTTTCCGAGCCAAACCGAGCTAGCTTTTTAGCTCGTTAAGTATAACGAGCCGAGCCGAGCTAGCTCGTTATCCTACCGAGCCATATCGAGCCGAGCCCAGCTCGATATCTAGGCCTAGCCAATGGAGAAAATAGAGTCTCGGCGTCTCCAACGAACAGGCCAAATGTCATGACTGACATCAATTCGTATTGGGCCTTTTGGGCCATCGACCATACTCCATACTAGCCACTGCTGCCCGTGCTTCGTTGTGGGTGATGTGCTTGGTATAGAAAAAATCTTAGGAAATATGGCTCATATATCTAATATGTTTTCTCATTGCGTTGGTACGAAAGGTTGGTCTATTTGGTACATTAAATGGGAAACTATGGGAAGGAAAGGTAACATGCCTTTTTTCATTACAATGTTGTAAACGAACATAGATGTTGGTTGGTCTATTCTAGGTCCAGCAAATCAATGACATGTTAGTGGAAAGAAGTATTTGATGGAGTTGGACTCAAGCAACTAACACACTTAAATTGAAAGCACAACATTGGCTAGGATTACATTATAGGTGGAAAGAGCAAAAACTACAACACAAATACTTCTCCTGACGCGAGGGTTTACAAAAGAGTGAATTAGGAGCCACTCCCCTTAGGCGAAACTACAACACATTTTGTAAATATGGAATTACACGAAAGATTACACGGCGTCGAACACTAAATTACACCGGGATTTAAAATTACATGGTTAAGAGCAACCTAGTACAACCAAGGCTTACTCCAGAAGTCGGGTTAGACGAGGGCAATGGAGAAATAACAAGATAATGATTATCCAAAACATGGCGTATGACCAACAGATCTAGAAACAGGAGATTGAGAAGTCAAACATCGTGAACCTTAAGACCAAACTAACTAACAGTAGACTTGAACTTCTTCGAAAACCAGATCCCTTCTTCTCAGATTACACTGTCACCTCTGTTAGACGAAACTAGTTCCACAATGACGACTGGATCTCGTAGCTCTGCTTCGGATTCGAGAGGGATGGGGATGAAGAAGAAGAGCAAGGACCAAGGGCATTTTATAGTGGCGAACGGAGATGGGGCACAGCGCACCAGAAGTGGAGACGGCATAGATGGGATACTCTACCGGTTCACACTGTGGGGATACAGCCGGCCATGGCACGCTCCCTACTCAAGCGAGCGGAGGGGGGGAATAAAGGAGAGGAGAGAGGGTTCGCTTGACGAGGGAGGCGTGCGGATGGTCGTGTCCCCTAAAGAAGAAAGAAGGGAGGGGATCCGGTATGGGGACGAGGGCGAGGATCAAGAGCGGACCGGAGGCCAGGAAAAGGACAAGCGCATAGTGCATGAGGGCCCGACACCAACGGCAGTCCATGGGGCATGCGGTGACAGCGACCCGACGTGTGTAGCATGGTCGAGCTAGGCACAGTGCTTGGGACTTGACATCCACTCAGGCTTTTCTAAGCACTCCCTACTACCCAACACTAACTTTTCCCAGGTGTTCTTCTTTCCTTGCCTTCCTTGTCCATAATATGCGTCAACCTTTGTATGAAGTGAGATCGCAACATACATGCTTCCTCCGAAACCACCTTCTCTTATTTACTTTGAGATAACACTATTTCATCAACCCATTGTGGATTTCCCGCTCAAACACCCGAATATTTGTATCAAAAGTGGTATGGCGGTGTAACTTGGTAAATGTACTTGGTCAACAACCTCGATACCAGCGCATGCCGAGCACCGTCACCATGTGGTAGCTGTTCCACAAGGGCCCTCGGTTTCGGCGCGGCACCATAAGCTATTAACCAGGCAACTACTACCAACTTACACGCAACGAAGATGGTGGAGTCATAGACCATAGAATCAGAGGAGTATTACAAGGGAAGATTCAAACAATAAGGGTTCCTTTCGCAACAAGGAACAAGGACTTCAAATCCAACAACGGATCTGATTTAAAGAGATTCAAGTGTTCTGCTGGGACATCCATAATTAGTCGATACATTGTCCTATGTTATCCAATCACGGCCGATCTTCTCGCATCCGGATGGTAATTTCTCTGGTAACCCACTAAACATTGCCCTAGAAAACCCTAAGCACGTCTAACGAGACTTAAGGTTGATGGACGCAATAACACAGCAAAATAAATAAAATGCATATTCTGAACGTCCTTATGCTGGTACAACATACAGGCACTTACTCTCCCATTCTGGACACATCGTTCACCTTTCCTACGATCGGACCACCTCAACAACTACGGACAAAATACAACGGAAAGATTACAATACCGGTGGACAGCGACAAAAGACACTACTAACTACAGGTACATCATCCTGGCTATGGATCTGCCTCCTCTCTTGGCAATGGCTGAGTGAGAGGAATCAAGGGTTCTACTTCTGACACTTCTGAGGGTGGAGGTGCTGGCGGTACTGCAATACCAATTCTCCTTCTTTCTGGTGGGTGGACTAGGGATCCCCTCCATGATCAAGGGATCCTGCCGTTTAGTAGCCAGCGTCCTCTGCTTGGCCCTGGTGATAAGGTAGGCCTCTCCCAACTGATGAGCATGTCGATCTTCAGCCTCCTTTAGAGCTTTCGACATGGCAGTCACCCGACTCTCAGTGGCTATTGCACTGACATGCGCTTCAGCATGTAGCACCTGGAGCATCCTGGAGAAGATCTCGGCTTCCTTGGCTTGCCAAAGGCACTTCCTCAGCTTCAAGGCATGCTGGTCATATTGCTCATCTAGAGCAAGCAAGTACATGGTCAAGTGCACCACGGTAGGACTATCTTCTTGCGCATCCCGCCCTTGCAAAGCCTCCATGCGAGCCCTCCATGCACATTGATTCTTTTCCAAAGGTGGAAAGAACCTCATGGGGGTACGGGCAATGACCTCTTCATAGATCTCGCAAAGGTACCGCAAGGCTTTGCGGGCCACAACCTGGTAGCCTAAAGAGCACTTGGTTCACGTTTTGGCCGGCGATTGTGTTTGTTACTCTTGGAGATTGGCTCCTAGCCAGCTAGAGCGTCGCCCGGTGAGCTTGCCAATCTGTGGCAGCCCCGAGAGGTTTGTAACCATCTCTTGAAGCTAGTAAAATCATCCATCACCTCAAGAGTTCACTCTCTTGACTTGAGAACGAGCCAGGGTTGCAAAGCCCTAAGCCTTAGTGGTATACGTCAACAACATGGACTTAGGCAAGCCTTGGTGGCGAGTTGAACCATGGGATAAATCCTCGTGTCATCTTGTGCTTGTGTTGTTATACTTGTTCATATCTTTGTTGAGGTGATTTCTAGGGTTTGAGGCCGATCTACTTGTGTGAGGTGTTCCTGCCACTTTCAGCTGTCGATTTGTGAACTACTACCCTGCAGGAAGCTAAGAAATTTATCCGATCTAAATTTCGTTAGATAGATTTTGAACTGTAACCTAACCTTTCCTACAGGTGCGGCAGTGCCGCTGTCAGGTGTAGCAGTGTCGCGGTCCTAGAGCGCAGTGCCATGGGTGGATCTAACATTTGTTGGAGTTAATTTTTTATAGGCCTATTCATCCCCCTCTAGACGCTCCAGGGATCCTACAACTTCACACAAGGTTCAACACCATTTGTCTATGATTTTGTGCATTCCGAGTTCAAGGATGGGAAGGTGCGGTTTCCACATTAACATGCTCTAATTTTGGAGGTTGGCGTGAAAAGGTTGAACCGCTGAAGGTACACATCATCTCCTAATACTATATAAAACTTGACTCTGCATAGGGACCATGGTAGCGTAGGAAGTCCTCTGCAGGGATCATCTCCTATTCCAGAGTCACTGAAAAATGTTCAAGTTACAAAAACTAGAAAGAGACGCCTCTTGCTTGACTGCACTGTCTATCCCTTCTCCTATATACAACACCGAGTTCTGAAATCTGAATTGCATTGAAATTTTGCTTGCCTCCCTATGAATACTTGTGTTCTAGAAAGGGTGAGTAGCTTTGTTGCATTTTCAAGATCTGTGACTTCTTAAGTATGATGGTTCATTGCAAGTCTTTTGTATTGAATTAAAGAATTGCTTACATCTCATTGAGTTACTCATTGCAGATACTAATGGAACGAAGTTTCAAAGCGTCAAAGGCATACTAAATTGGATCATCAATTCAATACTAGAGGCATAAGGTTGAAGGCATGTTATTATATAAATACGAAGAAGGGTGGCTTGATATACCAATCCTGTACGAAGCAAACTGATAATTCAAAGAAATGATTAGTTCTAAAAGGTTGAGGAATCAATTAATCTTGTTATGGTGATATAAACTTGATGTGCGTATGCATAAATGTACAATACTATAAATGCATACCTTGATGATTGCAAAACATCAATAAGCATTTTAGCCATGTACAAAATTCAATTTGTAATATTGACATTCCGACATGCTTGCATTATCGTTTTTTTTGTAACAATACAACATGCAATGCTCAAATTATTAGGGCATTATTTGTTCCTGATGCAACGCACGGAAATGTTCATATAGTAGAGTTGGTGAGCCTACGATGCCACGCTCTTCGTAACAGTTAGTTTCACGAACTTTGCTTTTTGAATTAAATGTCACTTTAACGTTGGTATTTAATTTCACAGCATTGTTATCTTATCATACGATCCATGTGTTTATAGTAAAAGAAGTTTAATTGTTCCGTAGCAATGCACGAACATACTACCTAGTATATGTATATAAAATATTGGTGTTTATAATGCTTAATAAGTATCATTAGATTAATTATAAAATATATTCCCTCTGTGTCTTATTATCTATCCCTTATTATCTGTCGCTACGATAGTTATGTCAGTCAAATATTTTTAAGTTTGACTAGGTTTGTATAAAATATTAGTAACACTTGTATCTCTAAATAAGTTTATTATAAAGATATAGTTAATGATCTATCAATGATACTAATTATGTACCATAAATATTAATATTTTTTATATATTTTCTTAAACATATTTGATCAAAGTTGAGAATGTTTGACTTCTCATTAAGCAATAACGACGATAAAAAAAGACGGAGGGAGTATTTTCATAATAAATCTAATTGGAGATAAAAATGTAGAAAATATCATCTATAAATTTAGTAAAACTTAAGAATCCTTTTTTTTTGAAACGGAATTGCGATTCCATTACTCAGGGTCTGCACATTCGGCAGCAACAATGTTCAGAATACAAGTTGGGAGATGAGTCATGATAGGATCATCATCCACAGAACACACACCCTAGTGCAGCTAATTCATGCGCCACCCTGTTACATGAGCGAGGAACTGCCTTGATAACAAACTCAACACAATTCAGGTACGCTAGCTCCTTGATTTCGCTTATCAGACCTCCGGCCATGGAAAGGTCCCAGCGCTGTGACTCTACTGCTTGCTGGACTTGCAAGGCATCAGTTTCCAGATGGACTCTGGTTATACCCAAATCAATCGCTGCCTGTAGCCCTTGTAAACATGCCACTACTTCAGCCTGGAACGGATCCAGAACATGAGACAGTCGACCCCTTCCGGCTATGATCATGTCACCATCTTCATCTCGAATTATAAAGCCCCAGGCGCCCTTTCCAGTTTCTTTACGAAAAGATGCATCACAATTGATTCTTTAGGAAATTAGGCGCTGGTTTCTGCCATCTCTGAATTGTTCTCGGCATTGTTCTAGCAGTCTTTGCAGACAGCTGAGCAAGTTCACCCAAGTAGTCCTCTATCAGCTTGACGATGACATGGTCCTGTCGCCGTTTGCCTTCTTCCCTGATCCTATTTCGCTCCGACCACCACGTCCACATGCCAATCACCAACGTCAGCTGAGGGATTTTTGGTAATTCCAGGATGTATCTGACAGCTTCCCGGGCTGAAGCAACACCAGCTAAGTGATCTTGGTGTGTAGAAATACCCGCAACACCAGCTAAGTGATCTCGGTGTGTAGAAATACCCAGCTCTGCCCATATTTTCATCACCCTAGAGCCTTTGACTCCTCGTAAAGTAGGATTTACGTTCTTCTTGGACGGAGAGAGCAGGTTCGACTATTTCCGTACGACTCGGCATTGCAGTATTCTGCTCTCTGAGATAAGTTCGACAACGTACGACTCAAGCAATAAGTGCACGCCCTCGTATTTCCGTAGGACCAAGCAAGAAATAAGTGTGCGCACTCGTCCTGTAATATGAGGTGAGGTATATCTAAGGATGTATGTTCGGTGTGTGTTTTCAGTAGCTGTTGAAGAAAAAGTTGGATTAACATGTCACCCAAATCAATAGCTGGTGCTTTAATAACCATATATAGTAAAGGTAGGTTAAAGCATATGTAAATCCAGTACAAAAGCAATATGTGATCACGCACATCCATCCAGTGCGAGAGAACATAAAACAGCTTAAAACTAAATACTACAAGAAAGGAATTTATTCAATTAACGCCGACCAAGTCACCTTCACTGAGAGAGAAGCGACCTCAAGCTTTATGTCATGGCTGGCACATCCATGCAGCTTAGCTTCAAAGGAACAGCAATGTTCAACATTTGAGCCGTGTTGGGGTACCTTGAACTTCAAATGCATCATAGTATCCATCTCGACAGCAATCACAAACCTTCTTAAGCCACACGATTCACCAATAGGAGCACCAAAAAGCTGAAATTCTTTATGTTCCTCCAGTACCGAAACAACACAGCAGATAGATAAATCAAAACCATTTTCCACTTCGGATATGAAGATTTCTACTGTAGCCTCAACTCCATAAACATTTGTTAAAGACATGTCCACTGCGCCAGCATCACCATTAATGCGAATAGTGAATGGTTTACACGGCATGAAAATTTCATAAAATTCTGTTACTCCGTCAATTAGCTGGAGATCATTTTCCTCTTGCTCCCCATTCTTGATTCTCATGTCAAACTCAAACATAACATCACAATTCAGTGCGATGCCTCTCTTAGGGCCAGTCATTTCGATGAGGGAACCCTGTAAAATTAATGAAATATCTTCCTTTTTAGCATGTACCAACCAAAGTTGCCACAATCCCTAATTCTACATCAGATTGGATGTATGTTGGTTAAAATTGCAATCATAGGAATAAGAACCATTAAAATCATATACATTTAGATTCTATGGACTAAAATCATATAACCCAATACCATTAATCTATGTCATAAAGCTGTAAAATCATACATCAAAACTGAGATTCCAACATCAGTGGTGCCACCATATCTAAAATAATGGCACTGAATTTCAACTTTAAAAAGCAAAATAATTTTAGTTACATATGTAAAACTCAAATAGTTTGCCAAACAAACATAGTAACAGTACAAAATACAATATGCAAGTTAATTAACAACATATTTGTGTACCACATACGAAATTTAAACATATCAACAACCATATAGAATTATTGCAACCCGTCACATGCATAACATATATGAACATATCAACAACCATATAGAACTATGGTACCAGGCACATGCATAACATATCCATATATGACCTAGATCTGTATAAAACCCTCCTATTCTCAAGTATTTGCATAACTAAATCCATGAAATCAACTCAGATAAGATACTGGCTATTATAAAGTACAGAGGGCAACACAGGAGATAAGATAGATTCAAATGTGCAACAAGATGCTCGGGTCATATTGATCAAGGGCTTCTCCTGTCATAGGGTTGATCTAACAGATGTGGGGAAAGCCCTTTTTCTTTAATACAGCACACGGCCAGCTGCTGCCAGCCTGTCTAGGTGACAAGGGCTCAGCTGCCAGCCCGGCCAGGGTGTGTGGCCAGTGCCCGCCCAGCCCACGCTGCTGCTGCCACTCCGCGCCCCGCTGAGGATGACATCGGGAAGGGAGAGGGCACCGGGAATAGGAAGTGCAGGAGAAGCTGCAGCCAGGGGTGGGGAGCACCAGGCAGAAGGGGGCCGGCGCCGTCAAGGAGGACGGTAAGGGAGAGCCTGGAGGAGCAGGTGAGGGGAGAGAAGATTTGGGAGAGAGGATCACGGCCGGCTAAGTGTGTATTTCCAAGGCTCCTGAAGGGGGGATGGACCTAGGTTGCACCAGTAAATAAAGTAAGTGGCTCAAAATGCAATTTGAAAGTTAATGGACCTAAGTGGCACAAACATACACGTTTAGGGGCCGCTGGTGCATTTAACTAAAAAAAAAGTATAAGTTGCCTTCATACGTATTTCTTATATTTTTACCCTTTGCCATCCCAGGCGACAGCAGCTAGAGCATATTTCAAACATCAGAGACAGCTATGGACACTTAGTCTATCAGTGAAAAACACAATTCAGAATCCAGGATTTTAGGTGCTCATCAAAGCTAGTGGATAGTACTAGAGACTAGATTTCTGATCAGAGTGCGTGATCAGTGTATGGAAAATCCAGTCCTTGTGAACACAGGAATCCTTCCTATTTGGGTAATGAAGACAATGCATGCAGGAATATTTTAGCCAAATGATAAGCTTCTCTACAAGAGATAAGTTGCTTCAGGAGTTCGGCACACATTCTCTATGCAGATTCTCTAGCCTTGCAAAGAGGAGTAACATGATTGTAAAGAACAACGCATATTCGCATATCCCATGTTTATTGGCTATTTGATAATCTGGCCTTTCCTGATTTAGAAAGACTACGTAACTATTCTGTTCCATGTTTACTATACTTGGGAGTATTAGAAGCTTTTTATACATATATGTATTTTTATTGGAGCAGGAACACAAACATCTCTGTGATTATCTCAGACAGCAGAAAACATGTGGATTTCCATTTCAGTGATTGTCTCCCTACTCCCTAGTTTCTCTTTGATGATTGCCTCCTTATTTGTTATGCAGCACCTATGCAACCAGCTTCAAACCAATCAGGGCCATTACTTGAATGAAGCCTCATTACCAAAAATCTCTCTTTTGCATCTGGATGCTAGATGCTAGTATATATCATTATAAACAACAAACAAAGATGAGAATGTACTTTTTCATCTGGATAGAAGTTTTTATTTTGCAAGTATGGGGGTTTCTTTCGTGCAGTGAAGTTATAAAATAACATGCTGGAATTCCCATAGACCTGTTAAAAATCTGCACCGCAAGCCACCATGGCACCATTGAAAAACTAAGCAGTTGTCCCAAGCAAGTTGCAGTAGGCAACACAGACTGTTACCTTTTTCAAGATGTGAATTGTAGGGGTTGTAAACGTACAGCACCATAATCCTGGACGTTTTCTTTAAGTCAGGGATCTTGTAAAGGTAGTAGATCTTTAATTTTAGCAACCAGAGGAAATTATGGATATTGGGGATTAAGCCACAGAGAATAAAAAATTGTCCACAAATTTGGTCTCTGGTAATGTGGCTACTCGGGCACAAGGGTGGATGTTGTCAGACTAGGGTGCTGCTCTTCAAATCAGCAAACTTTAGAATGATTCAGGGATTCATCTAATGTATATTATTTTTAATTTTAAAATTAAAAAAAATAAGTTTGTTGGCACAGACCAGCCTACTAATGGGCTGTACAACAGCTAGTCTATTGAAATACTATCATTGAATGTAGATCCAGCACAAGATGAAAGAAATGAAAGAAAATAGAGAACATGATGGTTTCCATATGCTGGTTACTGGCCATCAAGCCAAAATAGAGGACATGATGCTTACGCATGCAGCAGCAGGGGAGGCTGCCACCAATCTTTCTCCTCCCACAATGTTCTTGACCAATGCATTCCATGCTGCCAGTCACCATCTACCTTCCTAATGCTAGCCGCCTACTCTGTTTAATCTCTTAATCCTAGTTAGCCACTTGCTCCCAGCATGAGTTTGGTGTGTTGCACCACGTTGTGCGTGTCGGCTTGGCAAAAGAATTTGGGACACATGGTCCCTGTAATACTCGTGCAAGATATGCAATAAGCTCTTGTACCATTTTGCAGCATCGTAAAGGGATTGAGATTCATGTCCCACGTCTGCAAGGTTTTCTACATAATTTCATATAAATAGGCAGATACTCATGTAACATAAGCTATCTAACACAAAACAATAAATTATGCCTTTATGTGTATATTTTAAGTAATAACTCCAGTAAACCAAAATAGAGGGGACCTATATCAGCACCCATTATCTATAATTTAGATGAGATTAACTGGTTGTAGTATGCCATCAGAAGTATGCAGGTTTCAAACTCGTCTCTTTCATGCATGTACTTTACAACTATTGCACACAAGTATAGATTTGTACCTGCTGCACGATGATAGGATCATCTCTGCTTCGATTGAAAACATAATTAAGCTTTGAATCAACATCATCTCGTGCTGCTATGTATCCATATAACTGTATCAACCCACTGTTTATAGAAGCTTTAGCCAACTTCAGTGAGAAAATCTGCATCATCTGACATGGCACATGGTAGTAGCAATTGTCCGGATCAGGATGGCAATTTGTGGTCGCTGCAAACCTCATTGGCTCCACCCGAGCTTCACCAACGATAACAAATAATGTTATAATAACTAGTTATTACAGTAGGTAAATGAAAATATTACGTAAACTATATCTTTGGTCCACAAATTAGGTGCTATGGACGAGATTCAGGTGGGTTAGGTGAGACCAATGGTGGCAGCCCAACAGCCATGGCAGCAGTGACAAAGAGGGCTGCTGGCACAGGACCAAGGTGGGAAGTATGGCTGGCTATGTCTAAGGTGGGAAGCATTTCTTATTTCAGGCCCCATTTGGTAGAGCTCTAGCCGACTCCGGCTCGAACTCCTCCATGCAATGTAGGAAGGAGCCTTCTAAAAATAAACCAGGAGCTGGCAAGCCACTATTTTTGGCTCCGGCTTCTCCATGCAGCAAGAGATTGCCTCCAACCAAGGTTGACTCAACTCTCAAGATGAATTTTGATTTGATTCATCCTCCACACATTTCCTTTTATTTAGCCGTTCTCCTTTCCCTTCTCCTTTTTGCCAACTTCAGCATGTTGTAGCTTAACTACATACAGGACACACTTCTGTATCACACGAAACCTCTGCTGGCAGAGGTCACAGAATGGAAGGACTCATATGTCAAAAGCACAGTGCATAGAGGGACAAAACAATATTCTTTTTTATAATATATATAGTAGAGATAATGAAAACAATGCAAAGCTAAACTCAAGATTTGTAGAAAATACACTAATTGATCACATAATCTTGGCAAATGCCCTAGTAACAAAATAAATAAATATAGGAAAAAGATATCTTAATCACTTACTTTCATCACGGTCAGTGATATCAATATTATAGTCACTTTTCCAGTAAAGCCTTTTCTTGTATATAGTGCCATCACGATGGCAACTGTTCGGATGAATTGTTGCAGAGCATATACCATCAATAGCAGTTTTACTGCCCTTTATAACATCCTTAATGGTTGCCCCGATCGGAGGGCTCTCTGTAGCATCCTCAGTACCTGTGCCCACCATATTTCTCTGTGTAGCATCCTTGATAGCTATCTGCAATTCTTCCATGTAATAGCTAGGTTTGACCTTCAAGGTTGTGTAGCACCGCTTACTCAGGTTCTCACTTTTTACTCCAAAAATGCTCCATGGTCCACACAAGGGCAATCTAACACGCAAGAACATGAAAGGTCTTAGAATCCAGACTCAAACACCACCACTATATGACCCATCAGATCTAAAATGGATAAAGTAAATTATAATAAAAAACTAAAATTGAAATTACTTTCAAAATTCTGTTATGATTCGAACATATATAAAATTGATATTAGTAACCATCAAATCGAGATCTAAGTTCATCTTCCGTTTATAGGTTTGATTTGACGTTGTTGGCAATAAAATTATTTCGCGTTCCTTTCTAATTAAAGATAAAAGATCAACAGATAAAAAGCAATCTTACGGAAAGAATATATCAAAGGAAACCCTAAATCAAAAGCATGAGAGATCCAGATCGAAAAATTCATGACATGGCACTCAGGATGACTCAGATGTAGGAAAGGAGAGGAGACAACAACAGACCTAAAAACGTGCTCCAGATGCTGATTTAGAATGGTCGATGCTGCCGCAGAATCTCGTTGCGCGAGAGCTGGAAACCACCAGAGAGTTTGAGCAGAACCAATGTACCCTAGGGTCGACCGCGAGAGGCGTTGCATCTGCTTCGCCTTCGTATCCTCTCGCCCGAATTGGCTAGAGCCTAGAGGTTCGGCCCTGGGTTGAAGATCTCGGTAAAAGGGGCCGAAGGGGATGACTGAGGCTCTCGAAATAGCTTCTAGTCTGAGGTATATCTTCTCTCTTGTATCTTCTATCTCTATCTATCTATCTATCTATCTATCTGCAACTAAAAAGACCCAGAAATCATCGTCACCGCTCCCTAATCGCCCCCCCTCGCTAATACCCCGTATTAACCGCTAATCCCATCCCCCGATAACCCACCGCCCGATAAAAAAAAGTCACAGATAACCCACCGCCCAATCAAAGAACCACCCGATCAAAAAATCCCGATCCGAAATCAAACAACGGCTATTGGATACACGCTGGAGGAGAAGAGCAGCTCCTGCGAGTGCCCTGGCTAAGAAGGAGGCAAGGGAAGAAAATAAAGAGGTACTATGCCGGAGCTCTACCAAACATGTAGACATTCGGTAATACACAACGACGCCAAGGCAGGGGCTTGCCCGCCGGCGCCAGGGTTCCGTCAAAATCCCGCTGTTCCGCTCACGTCGCCGGTGACCCGCCGCGGCCAGGGTTGTGACAGTTGGTACCAGAGCCACCTTTCTTCGGCGTGTGGGTGACGAGCTCCCTGCTCGGCGCCGCCGCTAGTTACCACCACCACCACCACCACAAGTCCACCACCACCACCGTCGTCTTCGTCGCGTGCCCACGATCTGCGTCGCCGCCATACGCTTCTCGGTGAAGGTCGACTCCGGATCGTAAATCCCCACGGCTGGTCGAATTCTCGGTTTGGCCAAGTGGGAAACCGAGAACTCCCGCAAGTCCGGCGGGGTCGTCTGGGTCGTCAAGATCCACGACCACGGCAACGCCGCACCTCTTCGTTCGCGACACCGGCACGCTTAACCTCTACACAACGTCACCATCGACGCCCACCAGGTGTTCGACTGGGGTCCGTCATCAACAACCGGGGTTCTCGAGGCGTGAACATGAGTGAGCATCCCAAATTCGCTCCTTTTTCATCCTTTTGCACAATTAGGCAGTAGACAAGGGTTGCGCGGCATTTGTTCGTGCGTAAAATTCTGAAAGTCGAACTGTCTTCTTGTTGCGGTGGCGTTCGGCGGGGGAATGTCCTTGAGCTTGGGTTGCTAGGCTGTTGTCATCGTGCTTGCACTACAACTGTCTTAGTGTAAAATCCCTCGGCTCCGCCTCATTCCCAGGCGGCGGTGAACGTACCTTGCAGTGCGACGGGAGAGGCACAGGCCAAACCCACTGCTGGTACAACTGGCTTCTCAAAGCAAAAGCAAAGTCCAACCTTCCACACAGACTAATCTCATTATTGACATCATGACACGCCGGTCGGATGAGGAAAACTCCAAGTGGGAGAATTTGCAGAAAAATCTGGATGTCATGTTTCACCAAATTACTGAGATGCATTCAGTCCAGAAGCAAATGAAAGCACAGTTGGACCTCACAGCGGCAGCTATGGATGAATACACTCAAGAACAACATCTCATTTCTCAGCAAGTTCAAGCCAATGGAGAAGCAATTGCCGGAGTCACTCTTCGGCAAATGGAGGAGGAGTCCAAGAAACCTGCTCAACCTCAATATGATGAGGATCATCACTCAGCTGCAGAAGATGTAGATTCTCTGATTCTGGATGACAATGCCTCCTTTCACAATGTGTTTGCCAAGGATACCATGCAAGGCAAAGCACAACCATCCAGGCTGAAAGCATCTAGGCCCCTAGTTAGATTTTTGTGATTAATGATAATACAAGATTACTATGACTAACGTGTATTTTGCAGAGACAATTAAGTTAGGTCATGGTAATGGAGATCGATTGGGCAATCGAGGTGGTCATGCCCCTACGATGGAAATCGTTTCGGTTTTCAAAGGATGGACGACAAGGTTAAGGATAACTAGTTCTAAGTGTCGATTGGAGTTGGAGAGACACTTAGAGTAGTTTAGGACTTTGTTTTTTCTTTGGCCGTACTATTAAGGGGGGTATGGATGGGTAGCTTGACCTAGTGAGTCTAGTGAGTTAGGTGTAGTGCACACTTGTTAAAACTAACACTAGGTAGCTCCTACGAATGCCTAAGATCCTTTGGAGCAAACTTCATTCACATATGATCGAGTGTTGAAAGTGAATGGAGGGTCAAATGCTGACTGGATGCTGGCTCCGGTGCGACCGGACGCTGGCCGCAGGGTCCGGTCAGTTCATTTGATCAAGTGACTGTGTTCGGTGCGACCGGACACTGGAGTGGTCAAGTGACCGGACGCTGAGAGGCAGCGTCCGGTCGACTCCAGTAAGGTTCCAGAGAAGGGAATCTGCAACCGGACGCGTCCGGTCAGTACTGATCGGACCCTAGGGGTTCAGCGTCCGGTCGAGTACAGTAAGCATCCAGTGAGGGTTTAATGCGACCGGACGCGTCCGGTCAGTGGTGATCGGACCCTGCCAGCGTCCGGTCAACACATATTCACTGGTTTGCGGGTTGAACTGATCGGAGCGTCCGGTCACCCCGCAGAAGCTCATAACGGTTTGTTTTTCAGGCTGCCTTATAAATAGAAGCTCCACTCATGTGTGGAGTTACTTTTGCTCATTCCAACAGCTGAGAAACATGTTTGTGAGTGCCAAGAAGAGTAATGTCCTAGTGAGGTGATTGAGATTTGAGAATCCAAGAGAGTAGCCTCATTAGTGAATCAAGAGTAGCAAAGTGTGCATCCATCTTCTCATTAGGCTTCGCGTGGTCAAGTGAGAGTTCATTCTTATTACTCTTGGTGATCGCCATCACCTAGACGGCTCGGTGGTGATTGAGAGCTTGGTGATCACCTGGCGGAGCTTATGGGTGACCCAACTCAAGTTGTGAGCGGCTTTGGGTGATTCGCCGCGACGAAGTGTCGAAGAATCAACCCGTAGAGAGCACTTGATCCTTGCGCGGATCAAGGGGGAGCTACACCCTTGCATGGGTGCTCCAACGAGGACTAGTGGGGAGTGGCGACTCTTCGATACCTCGGCAAAACATCGCCGCGTTCCTCTCTCTCTATTTACTTTGAGCATTTACCTTGAGCATTTACTTTGAGCAATTTAATACTTGTCTTTACATTCATAGAATTGCCATGCTAGAGTAAGTTTGGAACATAGGTTGCAAGTTCATTGTGCGTTAGAGTAATAGAAACACTTTTCTAGGCACATGGGGTTAATTGGACTAACCGTAGGATTTAATTATTGCAAGAAAATTTAGAATTAGCCCAATTCACCCCCCCCCCCCTCTTGGGCATATTGATCCTTTCAATTGGTATCGGAGCCTCGTGCTCACGTTTTAAGCTTAATCACTTAGAGCAAGATGTCTCACAGGGATGGACCTCCTCATATCTTTGAGGGAGATGACTTTCCATATTGGAAAATCTGCATGGAGACGTACTTGGAAGCTCTAGACGTTGGTATTCTTAAAGCCGCCTCACAAGGCTTCCCAAAACCTCGGGATGCTACTAACTTACAAGACGATGAGGTTAATTATGAAAAATGGAATGCAAAGGCTCGAAACACCATCTTTAGAGGCATTTGCAAAGATGTGTTCAACCACGTAAGGAACCACAAAGATGCCCATACACTATGGTCGGACGTTTGTGCGCTCCATGAGGGAACCAAGAGTGAGCGTGAGGAACGCTATCATCTTGTAATTAAAAAGCTAAATTCATTTGAGACGCTTCCCAAAGAAAGTGCTAATGAGATGTATTCACGTTTAAATGTTCTTATAGAGGAAGTCAATGGGCTTGGACTTACTCAAATCTCACCATCCGACGTTGTGAGAAAGATCTTGAGTGTCCTCCCCATTGACAAATATGGGCATATTGTGACCATGCTACATCAAGGTGATCTTTCCACCGCTACACCGACACAAATCTTGGGAAAGATCAATGCTCATGAGATGTACATGTACATCACGCCACAAGATGGCTCATCCTCTATAAAGAAGAAAGAAAAGGACTTAGCATTCAAAGCTAGCTAAGATAAGGGCAAAGCAAGACTTGAGTATGAGAGCTCAAGTGATGAAGAAGATGATGATGAAAGTCTTGCTCTCATGGTGAAGAAGACTGCCAAGATGCTAAAGAAGCTCAACAAGAGTGGCATTAAGTTCGATGGCAAGAAGAAGAAGTTCTTCACAAGCTCAAGAAGAAAGCCAATCTTCGAGATGGATTGCTACAATTATGGAGAACTTGGCCATCTAGCTCATCAATGCACAAAGCCCAAGAAAGACAAGTTCAAGAACAAGAACAAGGGCAAGAAAGATGACTCAAGCAATGAAGATGAAGATGAGAAGAAAAAGAACAAGCCATACAAGAAGAGAGATGGCAAAAAGAGGGGCTTCTATAAGAAGAAGAAGAGTGGAAAGGCCTACATCGTCGGTGATTGGCTCACAGATATTGATTCATCTAGTGGATCATCCGATGATGATAGTGACAATGAGAAGGTGGCCGCCATTGCTATTGATCTTTCATCTTCACCGCCACCATCGCTATCATCCTCTACACACCTATGCCTTATGGCCAAGGGTGAACGCAAGGTATCAAATGATGGTGATAGTAGTGATGATGAACATGCTAGTGATGATGATAATGATAGCGATAACGATGATGATGATTCACCTTCATATGATGATCTTGTCAAAATACTAAGAAAATACACAAAGATCATTAGAAAGAGTAGAGCTAAAAATGAAAAGCTTGATGCTAAAAATGATTCACTCTTAGCAAAATGTGATACATTGGAAAAGACTAATGATGAGCTTAAAGAAACAAATGATGCTATATCATCCAAACTCAAGGTGCTCAAATCTTCTAAGAAAGAGCTTAAAGATAAACATGATAAACTTGAGTGGGTGCACAATGAGCTCATCACTAGCCACAACAAGCTAAAAGATGAGTATACAACTCTAAAGATCAATTATGATACTCTTGTTATTGCTCAAAATTTTTTACCAAATGAGCCACATGATGCTACTAACCATGTTGTTAAGATTGATATAGCTACATCATGTGATGATTTAATTGATGTGAGCATTGAGCAAGGAACTAGTGGCAAAGGCAAGAAAGTGGTTGAGTGCAATGACTATGATGAATATGTCAAGCTCAAGAATGCAAATGAAAAGCTCATGAAAGATCTTGAAGAGATGAAAAGCCACAACACCATTGGGCTAGAAATTCTTGATCATGATGAAGAGTTGATCCTTAAGAATGAGAAGCTCAAAGAAGAGAACAAGAAGATCAAGGAAGAGAAGAACAATGATGTTCTCAAGGAAGAGAACAAGAAGCTCAAGACGGAGAAAGAACATCTCAAGATTGGGTTGAGCAAGTTTGCTAGAGGTAAGCACCTCCAAAGTGAGCTACTCATGAACACCGTCATGAAGATGGATAGAAGTGGCATTGGATATGTGGCAAGTGTAGAGAAGAAGAAGGCTCAAGTTCAACAACAACAATTCAAAGCCAAAGCCAAAGCCAAAGAGATGCTTTGAGTGTGGACAAGAAGGTCACTTTGCTCATGAGTGCCAAACTCCACCGCCACAACCCTTGCCCAAGCATGCTAGACCCTTTGCTTTCAATGCTCACTACATGCTTAGAAAGGATTCTAGTGAAAAGATTAAAGTCATGTTCTTAGGACCCTCCTAACAAGAATAGGCCTAAGAAGATTTGGGTGGCTAAGTCACTTATTGAGAAGGTGAAGGGCCCTCAACAAGTTTGGGTTCCTAAAGCTTAAATCTCTTGTGTGTAGGTGAACTACAAGACCGGTGGAAGTCATTGGGTTATTGATAGTGGTTGCACTCAACATATGACCGGTGATCCTTGTATGTTCATCCTCACTAGTTGAAGAGGTAGATGGACAAGAGAAAATAACATTTAGAGATAACTCAAAGGGCAAGGTTAAAGGATTGGGCAAAGTGGCAATATCAAATGACCATTCCATCTCCAATGTGCTCTATGTTGCTTCATTGAGCTTCAACTTGCTATCCGTTGAACAATTGTGTGATCTTGGCTTCCAATGCTTATTCACCGAGAAGGAGGTTGTTGTATCAAAGGTAGATGACAATCAAGTAATATTCAATGGATTTAGATACAACAACTTATATCTAGTGGACTTCACCTCCGAAGATGCAAATTTGAAGACTTGCCTATTCACCAAAACAACACTTAGGTGGCTATGGCATAGAAGACTTGCTCATGTTGGTATGAGTTCACTCAAGAAGCTTATAAAGAATGATTTGGTGAGAGGGTTGAAGGATGTGAAGTTTGAGAAGGACAAGCTTTGTAGTGCATGTCAAGCCGGCAAGCAAGTTGCAAACACTCATCCAACCAAAGCTTTCATGTCAACCACAAGAATGCTAGAACTCCTTCATATGGATTTATTTGGACCAACAACATACAAGAGTTTGGGAGGAAATCTTTATTGTCTTGTGATTATTGATGACTATTCAAGGTATACATGGGTATTCTTCCTTCATGACAAATCCAAAGTTGCATCTTGCTTCAAGAAGTTTGCCAAAAGAGCTCAAAATGAATTTGAAGTAAAGCTCAAGAAGATAAGAAGTGACAATGGCAAATAATTTGACAACACAAACATTGAAGCCTATTGTGATGAAGTTGGAATCAAACATGAAGTCTCCACAACTTATACTCCTCAACAAAATGGTGTAGTTGAGAGGAAGAATCGGACATTGATCACTCTTACAAGAACTATGCTTGATGAGTACAACACCCCCTGAAGCTCTATGGGTGGAAGTAATCAACACCGCATGTTATGCATCCAACCACCTATTCCTTCAAAAGTTCCTTAGCAAGACATCTTATGAGTTGCTCAATGGGAAGAAGCCGGACGTCTCCTTCTTTAGGGTGTTTGATTGCAAATGCTACATCTACAAGAAGCGGCTACACCTAGGGAGTTCCAAAGACGTTGTGATATTGGTTTTTTTGTTGGTTACTCATCAAAGTCCAAAGCATATAGATTATTTAATCATGCCATTGGCTTGGTTGAAGAAACATATGATGTGGAATTTGATGAATCTAATGGCTCCCAAGGAGCACATGAGAATCTTGATGATGTAGGTGATAAACCTTTGAGGGAGGCTATGAAGAATATTCCCGTGGGAGACATCAAGCCAAAAGATGATGTACAAATCATTGACCAACCTTCTTCATCAAGTGTGTCACAAGATGGTGAAAAAGATGGGAGAGTAGAAAATGAAGATACTCATATCTCCCATGAGCAAATGGTGGTACAAGCACAAGATGTTGATGCTCCACAACCTCCTCCTCAAGTGGTCAATAGAAGAAATACACCTCTCCTACAAGATCATCCACAAGATCTCATCATAGGGAGTCCATCAAAGGGTGTAATGACTCGATCTTAAAAACTTACTTTATTTATTGCTCATCACTCTTTTGTCTCTAGCTATGAGCCTACCAAGGTAGAAGAAGCTCTTAAAGATATGGATTGGATCAATGCCATGCATGAAGAGTTGAACAACTTCACTCGCAATGAAGTTTGGACTCTTGAAGAGCGACCAAAAGGTGCAAGAGTCATTGGAACAAAGTGGGTGTTCCGCAACAAGCAAGATGATCAAGGAGTTGTTGTGAGGAACAAGGCAAGACTAGTTGCAAAGGGGTTCTCCCAAGTTGAAGGTTTGGATTTTGTAGAGACCTTTGCACCGGTTGCAAGATTAGAAGCCATCCATATCCTACTTTCATATGCATCACATCATGAAATGAAACTATATCAAATGGATGTGAAAAGTGCATTTTAAATGGCTTTATTAATGAACTAGTCTATGTTGATCAACCTCCCGAGTTTGAAGACCCTAGATATCCTAATCATGTTTATAGGTTGTCCAAGGCACTATATGGGCTTAAGCAAGCCCTAAGAGCTTGGTATGAGCGCCTTCGGGATTTCCTCATTGAGAAGGGCTTCACCATTGGAAGGTCGACACCACACTATTCACCAAGAAGCTTGATGGGCATATCTTCATTTGTCAAGTATATGTTGATGATATCATCTTTGGATCATCAAATGAAGACTCATGCAAAGAATTTGGTGAATTGATGTCGAAGGAGTTCGAGATGTCAATGATTGATAAGCTTACATTCTTTCTTGGTTTTCAAGTCAAGCAAATGAAAGAAGGCATCTTCATCTCTCAAGAGGAATACACAAAAGATCTTCTCAAGAGATTCAAGATGGATGAATGTAAGCCAATCAAGACACCAATGCCTACCAATGGACATCTCGACCTAGATGAGCGAGGTAACCCGGTTGATCAAACTCTCTACCATTTCATGATTGGTAGCTTGTTATATTTAACCGCATCTAGGCCCGACATCATGTTTAGTGTGTGTATGTATGCTAGATTTCAAGCTTGTCCTAAGGAAACACATTTAATTGCCGTAAAAAAAATCCTTAGGTATCTTAAGCACACACCAAGCATTAGCCTTTGGTATCCCAAAGGAGCTATATTTGAATTAATTGGCTATTTCGATTCGGATTACGCCGGATGCAAAGTTGATAGAAAAAGCACATCCGGAGGGTGCCATTTACTTAGTAGATCACTTGTGTCTTGGTCGTCCAAGAAACAAAATAGTGTGGCTTTGTCCACCGCCGAAGCGCAATACATTGCCGCGGGTGCTTGTTGTGCACAAATATTATACATGAAACAAACTTTGCTAGACTATGGTGTAGTTCTAGAAAAGGTACCTCTTTTGTGCGACAATAAAAGTGCAGTAAAACTTGCAAATAATCTGGTTCAACACTCTTGCACCAAGCACATAGATATCCGCCATCACTTTCTAAGAGATCATGTTGCTAAAAATGATATATCACTAGAAGGTGTAAGAACCGAAGATCAATTAGCGGATATCTTCACTAAACCGCTAGATGAGGCTACATTTTGTAGATTGTGGAATGAGCTCGATGTACTTGATTTTAGTAACTTCACTAAAAATTGAGCTTGTGTTGTCCCTTGCATTCATTGTAATATACAACATGTTTAATTTTTGGTAATGCATATAGGGCTTGTCTAACATGGTTAAGATAACTGCCAAAAAGCGTGTGAAGAAGCTTAACCTTGGATCAAACTTGACAAGCAACTAGATTTACTTACAAAGTACTGCATATGCATGGATGTTGTTTTGTCATTTTGTTCCATTTGCCCTCTTATTGCCTATCTTTCTTAAAAAGAATTATAGCCTAAGGCAAAATATTTTGAAAAATATGAGGGTTTGAGAGAGGTCACTCACATCAGTCCCAATTGGTGTTTATTTGGATCTTATTCAAGTTGGGACTTGATTGGGAACAGGCAACGCGAAGGATCATTGAAGATTTGCTAGAAAAGAGTGACCGGACGCTGCACCGGACTCTGCAGTCCAGCGTCCGGTCAGTTCATAGGAGGTGAACAGAAGCTGAAGGAGTGACCGGATGCTGCGTTTGTGCGTCCGGTCAGGAAGGATTCCAGCGTCCGGTCGATCTACATGGAGTTCAAGGCAACTGACCGGACCCTACCTGTGTCCGGTCATGGACCACCGGACGCGTCCGGTCATGATTCTAGAGGAACTGGACCTCTCTGGAATCGACCGGATGCTAGGTGGTAGCGTCCGGTCGCTACCACCGGAGCGTCCGGTCAGTGGATCTCGTGCGACATCAGGACTCTTCTTCCATTTCCTATTCTGTCGCGTTGGGGGACCCATATAACCGCTAGTGTCGTACACTTTGCCGCATCCACCGTGACCTAGCCTTAGCCCAAGCCGCCGCAGCCGCTCCCATGCCAACGCCACCGTGCCTCCACCACCGCCGCATCCACCCTGCTCTTCCCCGAGCCGCTCGCACACCGCCACGTTCTTGCATCTTCGCCGCAACTGCCTGCGCCGAGCACCACGTGCCACCGTAGCCGTGCGCCACCACAACCGAGCACCGCCGCTAGCCAGCGCGCTGCACCTTGCCTGTCAGCCACCGCTGTGCCCGCTACTCTTTGGTAAGGACATGCCCTAGCAATCCAACTTTCCATCTTGCCGTGACTTTGCAATTCATCACAGCATTGTCTTCAATTGCATCCAGGGCCGCCGATTCATCAGAGTGCTTCGCAACCCTAACCCTAGCCGGTTCCGAAGGTTCCCCACGTGGTGTCTCTTCTTTTCTCGGATCGCCGGTTCATCAGGTAGCAAGCCAGTCGCTTCTATTTCATACCTACATTGCTTGCTCTCATAGGGTTTCGCATCTATTAGATATATTGTATTTACTTGTATATCCATCTATTCTATCGTGCAGCGAGTCGATGCCGTTGAGGTGACAGGTGCAGTTGTCAGTTGACTCAGAGCCAAGCTTGTGAGTACGGATCGAGGCCAAGCCTCGGGAATGTCAGTTTGACAGTTGATCTTCGTCAGCGGCAGTTCATCTTCTTGTCAGATCAGATGGCTCGCACCAAGAACGTTGGTGGTGGTCTAGGAGATGACGATCGGAGGCCCCCGCCTCGCCAACCTACAGGACCAAAAGGCAAGGCAATGAAGCAGATTACAGCTAAGAAGCGCAAGTACCCCGACGCAGAGACAGTGAGAGCAGCAGCTGTCGCGGAGGCCGCAGAGCGTGCCGAGAGAGGCGGTGCTTGAGGTGGTGTTGTCATGGTGGTCCACCTGGGACTGCCATGATGGCAGGACGCCGACTGGCTATTAAGGAGCCTCGACCTCTGGGGTAGTCCCAGCAGGAGCCACAGCAGCAGCCCCCACCAGCAGAGCCTCAACCAGCTCAGGAGACTCAGGAGGGCCAGCAGGCCGAGGGGACCGAGCAGGCTCCCCAGCTACGCTGCTCTGGTCATACTAGTGCTACAGTTCCACCGAGGCCAGCTACACAGCGCAGGGGTTCATGCCCATCGCCTAGACCATAGGGTCCACCTCCAGTGGTACACCTTGACTTGAGGGCCGCCATGGCCAGATAGGTTCGACAGCTGAGATTTGTAGAGTTCGAGGTGTGGTTTCCTCCGAGGAGGGATGAGAGAGTAGCAGAGGGTTTCTATACACCGCTCTAGGAGGATTTCTACAATGCTTATCTCAACAGTGGGGCAGTGTTTAGATCTCAGCGGGTATGCAGTATAGAGTCTTTTGTGGCAGCAGCCGGAGAGCATATCCGCCCCTACTTGTCATATTTGCCGGGGCTGACAGATCTAATTGGCCGGACTAGACTGTATGTACCATCTTGGGTTCGGCAGTTTTATGCTTCGCTCTATGTTGACCCGCAGCATAACTTCATACACTTTGCATTCAACGGCAGAGACTATAGGGTGATGAGTTTCAGGGCCAGGGAGATACTGAGGCTACAGGAGCAGCCTGTCAGATTACATGAGGTATGTTATGGACAGTAGGAGCCTCCCAGGCGTCCTCATGGATGTTTAGTGCCCCCTACCAATCTTGTGCGACATTGCTTCAAGGAGCCCTTTGGTGAGGGGTCGAGGAGGAACCCCAGTGACCTTACTCCTACAGCTCGAGTGCTAGAGGCTATTATCAGGAGGACACTTCTTCCTAGGTTGGGATACAGAAGAGGGTCTGACTCGCCTATAGCTCTGGCTCCTTAATGCCCTGATGCAGCAGACCGTGTTCGACATTTGGGACCTCCTTCTATCAGAGATAGAGGATACTATTGCTGAGGGCTTCAAGGGTCGCAGGCAACTTCCGTATGCACATTGGATCACATTCCTGATGCTTAAGTCTGTGCAAGTTAGGACCCCAGACATAGTTGTCGAGTATAGAGGTGCCACCACAGAGTTTCCAGCATATAACATGGCACAGAGGATCAGACACAGCACACCACAGGCACCCACTCAGCCTAGCCGTCGTCTAGATGTTCCAGAGTCAGCAGCTCAGTAGGACGAGATTATCAGAGGCATAGCCGTCACTGAGGAGGAGCAGCTTGAGGCACAGCAGGAGGTGATAGAGTCTAGTGACAACTCAGATGACGACTATCTGCCTATTCCTCATATGCCTCCATGCAGACATGATGTAGAGGCCGGCAGTTCCAGCTCAGCTCCACCTTGCACCGCAGACGGACCCCGCCTTGATTGCTATTCTTGAGCGAATGTAGTAGGATCAGGCATGATAGGCTCAGGAGACAGCTACAAACTTTGCACAGTTTTAGGCTCGTCAGGACGAGTTCCAGAGGCAGCAGCAACTCCTTCAGTAGCAGCAACAGCAGATGCATCAGCAGCAGTTACTCATGCAGCAGTAGCTTATGGGATTTATGCAGCATGTAGTAACAGCACTTGGGGCCCCACAGCCATAGCTTTCGCCCCTAGCTTGGCCTACCACCACTACGATGACTCCAGTAGTACAGCCCAGTGGGCTTTAGAGTCAGGGATAGCCTCTAGCTCCATTTGCCTCTCCCACAGTTCAGGTGTCCCAGTGGTTATCTCGCTAGTGTTAGCCCCATGTTTCACACCACTTCAGACGGGCTTCACACCGGAGCAGTCATCCTCGCTTTTTATGCCTAACATGTCAGTCTCCAAGAGTCTTGGAGCATCTTTCACCGAGTTGACAGGCATGCCTACGCTGCCTCATATGCATGCCGCCGGTCCTTCTACAACAGCTCAAGTTATTATGACTACTCAGAGGCTCCCTTCGTCTGTCGCATCTTCAGATCCTACGATAGACGTACTAGCAGCATCAAAGGTAGCACCTACCCCAGCTCAGACCTAGACTGCTTCAGAGACGCTTCCAGCCACAGAGGGTCAGTCTGTTCAGAGCTTAGGGTCAGATGATGATGGCGCCCAGTTTCATCTTGCTCCATGTACTTTAGCGCCCGGCTCGTCCGCTGCAGCCCTGCCGACCGACCCTTAGGTTTTGGTGTTTGACGCCAAAGGGGGAGAGGGTATGAGTATGTAGACTCAGGGGGAGCAACATTTAGGGGGAGCTAGTTATCTATTATTAGCTTATTATCTATTACATTTGGAGTCTTATTTGTGTGATACACTATTACGTTTATGCATTCGTGTGTTTACCTTCATGCATTCTATTATATCTATGTGATAGTGATATCTACGTGATTTGTGATATATGACATGTGTGCTCTCTACTTTGCATTATTTATATGTCATATCACTTGTGTTATGCTCATTTGCTTTTGCTTCCGCATTTATACTCCAATGCAAATGAGCTTTATTACTTGTACTCTTGCTTAATTCATATCCTTTGAGTACATTGTGTTGGCTTGGGTCATATAAGCTTGCCTAACTCTTTTGTTCTAATTGACAAAAGCTTATATGAACCAAGCCCGTCAAAAACCTCACTCTTTCACATACTCGAGGTGGTATTGTCATCAATCACCAAAAAGGGGGAGATTGAAAGCATCTAGGCCCCTAGTTGGATTTCAGTGATTAATGACAATACAAGATTACTATGACTAACGTGTGTTTTGTAGAGGAAATTAAGTTAGGTCATGGTAATGGAGATCGATTGGGCAATCGAGATGGTCATGCCCCTACGATGGAAATCGTTTTGGTTTTCAAAGGATGGACGACAAGGTTAAAGATAACTAGTTCTAAGTGTCGATTGGAGTTGGAGAGACACTTAGAGTAGTTTAGGACTTTGTTTTTTCTTTGGCCATACTATTAAGGGGGGTATGGATGGGTAGCTTGACCTAGTGAGTCTAGTGAGTTAGGTGTGGTGCACACTTGTTAAAACTAACACTAGGTAGCTCCTACGAATGCCTAAGATCCTTTGGAGCAAACTTCATTCACATATGATCGAGTGTTGAAAGTGAATGGAGGGTCAAATGCTGACTGGACGTTGGCTCTGGTGCGACCGGACGCTGGCTGCAGGGTCCGGTCAGTTCATTTGATCAAGTGACTGCGTTCGGTGCGACCGGACACTAGAGTGGTCAAGTGACCGGACGCTGAGAGGCAGTGTCCGGTCGACTCCAGTACGGTTCAAGAGAAGGGAATCTGCGACCGGACGCGTCCAGTCAGTACTGACCGGAACCTGGGGGTTCAGTGTCCGGTCGAGTACAGTAAGCATCCAGTGAGGGTTTAATGTGATTGGATGCATTCGGTCAGTGGTGATCAGACCCTACCAGTGTCCAGTCAACACATATTCACTGGTTTGTGGGTTGAACTGACCGGAGCGTCCGGTCAACGTGACCGGAGCGTCCCGTCACCCTGCAGAAGCTCATAACGGTTCATTTTTCAGGCTGCCTTATAAATAGAAGCTCCACTCGTGTGTGGAGTTACTTTTGCTCATTCCAACAGCTAAGAAACACGTTTGTGAGTGCTAAGAAGAGCAAGATCCTAGTGAGGTGATTGAGATTTGAGAATCCAAGAGAGTAGCCTGATTAGGTTATCAAGAGTAGCAAAGTGTGCATCCATCTTCTCATTAGGCTTCGCGTGGTCAAGTGAGAGTTCGTGCTTGTTACTTTTGGTGATCGCCATCACTTAGATGGCTTGGTGGTGATTGGGAGCTTAGTGATCACCCGGCGGAGCTTGTGGGTGACTCAACTCAAGTTGTGAGCGGCTTTGGGTGATTCACCGCGATAAAGTGTCGAAGAATCAACCCATAGAGAGCACTTGATCCTTGCGCGGATCAAGGGGGAGCTACACCCTTGCGCGGGTGCTCCAACGAGGACTAGTGGGGAGTGGCGACTCTCCAATACCTTAGCAAAACATCGCCGCGTTCCTCTCTCTATTTACTTTGAGCATTTACCTTGAGCATTTACTTTGAGCAATTCAATACTTGTCTTTACATTCATAGAATTGCCATGCTAGAGTAAGTTTAGAACATAGGTTACAAGCCCGTTGTGCGTTATAGTAATAGAAACACTTTTCTAGGCACAAGGGGTTAATTGGGCTAACTGTAGGATTTAATTATTGCAAGAAAATTTAGAATTATCCCAATTCACCCGCCCTCTTGGGCATCTTGATCCTTTTATAGGCAACACAAAACAAATCCCAAGCAATACCAACAGAATGAGAAGAGGCAAGACAACAAAGGCCAAGAGCACAAATCTTATACCTTACCTAAGCCAGCAATACCTAAAATGGATTTCCCTGATTTTGAAGGTTCTGACCCAAAGGTCTGGCTAGACAATTGTAGAGACTACTTCGAGCTTTACCAAATCCCTGAAGGCATGTGGGTCACTGCAGCCAGAATGCATCTAAAAGGGAAGGCAGGCAAGTGGTATCAAGCATTCAAGCAGAAGAACACATTCAGGAGTTGGACACACTTCTGTGGAGTTATAGAGCAAGAATTTGGGTCTGATGATTTCAGATCATCTATGCATGACTTGTTGGCACTCAAGCAGACTGGATCTATTGATGAGTATACAGAACAATTCCAAGCACTCCAGTATAGTGTCACAATGCACAATGCAGGGTATGATGACATGTTCTTCTGACAACAGTATGTTATGGGTCTCAAAGAGGATATCAGAGGCATGGTGGCGGCTCATAGACCTCCAGATGTCTTGCAGGCTTCAATTCTAGCCAAGATACAACAAAGAACAGTGGACAGGGGGAAGTCCAAGTACCCAAGACAACAATATCCACCAAGACCCTACCAGAACAAGACAAATCCCAAATCTGCCCCTCAATCCTCCAATCTGTGGCAGGACTAGGCAACTAAGGGACTACATAAAAGCTAATAACTTATGCTACAATTGTGGGGAGAAATTTGTTCCTAGACATCTAGAGGTCTGCAAAGTCAGAAACAAACCAAAAGTCAATGCTTTGGCATTCAACGACTTGGATAGAGAACTCAGTGATGAGGTTCTCAATGAACTGACTGTGGAAGATGCTCTACATGAAGAATTCTGCCAATTATCCCTCAATGCTTTGTCTAGCCAAGACAAACCAAATTGCATCAAACTCAAAACCAGGGTCAAAGACAAGGTTATGCTCATTTTGGTGGACAGTGGGAGCACTCATAGCTTCATCAGCTCTCAGTTTGTTACATTGGCTAATATACCAACAATTCCAATCTCACCAAGAAAGGTGAAACTGGCTAATGGGGAATGGATTACTACCAACAGTATGGTATCTCAACTTCAATGCTGAAAGGATCAAGATGCCCAAGAGGGGGGAGGGTGAATTGGGCTAATTCTAAAATTTCTTATAATAATTAAATCCTACGGTTAGCCCAATTAACCCCTTCTACCTAGAAAAGTGTTTCTATCAATCTAACGCACAAAGGACTTGCAACCTATGTTCCAAACTTACTCTAGCATAGCAATTCTATGAATGTAAAAACAAGTATTGAATTGCTTAAAGTAAATGCTCAAAGTAAATGCTCAAAGTAAATAGAGAGAGAGGAACGCGGCGATGTTTTGCCGAGGTATCGGAGAGTCGCCACTCCCCACTAGTCCTCGTTGGAGCACCCACGCAAGGGTGTAGCTCCCCCTTGATCCGCGCAAGGATCAAGTGCTCTCTATGGGTTGATTCTTTGACACTCCGTCACTGGTGAATCACCCAAAACCGCTCACAACTTGAGTTGGGTCACCCACAAGCTCCGCCGGGTGATCACCAAGCTCCCAATCACCATCACACCATCTAGGAGATGGCGATCACCAAGAGTAACAAGCATGAACTCTCACTTGACCACGCGAAGCCTAATGAGAAGATGGATGCACATTTTGCTACTCTTGATTCACTAATGAGGCTACTCTCTTGGATTCTCAAATCTCAATCACCTCACTAGGACCTTACTCTTCTTGGTACTCACAAACGTGTTTCTCAGCTATTGGAATGAGCAAAAGTAACTCCACACACGAGTGGAGCTTCTATTTATAAGGTAGTCTGAAAAACGAACCGTTATGTGCCTCTGCGAGGTGATCGGACGCTCCGGTCATGTTGACCGGACGCTCCGGTCAGTTCAACCCGCACACCAGTGATAAAATGTTGACCGGACGCTGGCAGGGTCTGATCACCACTGACCAGACGCGTCCGGTCACATTAAACCCTCACTAGATGCTTACTGTACTCGACCGGACGCTGAACCCTCAGGGTCCGGTCAGTACTGACCGGACGCGTCCGGTCATAGAATTCCTCTTTTGGAACCTTAGTGGAGCCAACCGGACGCTGGCCCGCAGCATCCGATCACTTGACCACTCCAGCATCCGGTCTCACCGAACACAATCTCCTTGGTCAAATGAACTGACCAGATCCTACGGCCAGCGTTCGGTCGCACCGGAGCCAGCGTCCGGTCAGCATTTGACCCTCCATTCACTTCCAACTCTCGAACATATGTGAATAAAGTTTGCTCCAAAGGATCATAGGGCTGTTGTGGAGCTACCTAGTGCTAGTTTTAACAAGTGTGCACCACACCTAACTCACTAGACTCATCTAGGTCAAGCTACCCATCCATACCCCCTTAATAGTACGACCAAAGGAAAAACAAAGTCCTAAACTACTCTAAGTGTCTCTCCAACTCCAATCGACACTTAGAACTAGTCATCCTTAACCTTGTCGTCCATCCTTTGAAAATCAAAATGATTTCCATCATAGGGGCATGACCACCTCAATTGCCCAATTGATCTCCATTACCATGACCTAACTTAATTGCCTCTGCAAAACACACGTTAGTCATAGTAATCTTGTATTGTCATTAATCATCTAAATCCAACTAGGGGCCTAGATGCTTTCAATCTCCCCCTTTTTGGTGATTGATGACAATAACACCTCGAGTATGTGAAAGAGTGAGGTTTTTGACCGGCTTGGTTCATATAAGCTTTTGTCAATAAGAACAAAAGAGTTAGGCAAGCTTATATGACCCAAGCCAACACGATGTACTCAAAAGATATGAATTAAGCATGAGTACTAGTAATAAAGCTCATTTTGCATCGGAGTAAAACGCAGAAGCAAAGGGAAATGAGCATGATATGACATATAAAGGAATTCAAAGTAGAGAGCACACATGTCATATATCACAATCACGTAGATATCACTATCACATATATATAATAGTATGCATGAAAGCATAATGTATCACACACACAGAAACTCCAAATGTAATAGATAATAAGCTAATAATAGATAACTAGCTCCCCCTAAATGTCGCTCCCCCTGAGTCTACATACTCAAACCATCTCCCCCTTTGGCGTCAAACACCAAA
This sequence comes from Miscanthus floridulus, assembly GCF_019320115.1. NCBI lineage: Eukaryota > Viridiplantae > Streptophyta > Magnoliopsida > Poales > Poaceae > Miscanthus > Miscanthus floridulus. The sequence continues at coordinate 41,901,141 of NC_089591.1, forward strand.
ACCTAAGGGTCGATCGGTGGGGCTACAGCGAATGAGCCAGGCGCTGAGGTATGAGGAGCAAGCTAGAACTAGGCGCCATCATCATCTGACCCTGAGCTCTATATAGGCTGACCCTCTGTGGCTAGAAGTGTCTCTGAAGCGGTCTGGGTCTGAGCTAGGGCAGGTGCTGCCTGTGATGCTGCTGGTACATCTGTCGTAGGATCTGAAGGTGCGACAGAAGAGGGGAGCCTCTAAGTAGTCATGGCAACAGGAGCTGCTGTAGAAGGACCAGCGTCATACATATGTGGTGGTGTAGGCATCCCTATCAACTCACTGAAAGATGCTCCAAGACTCCTGAAGACTGATATGTCAGGCACAAATAGCGAGGGTGACTGGTCCGGTGTGAAGCCCGTATGATATGGTGTGAACTGCGGCGCTACTACTGGCGAGGATAACCACTAGGACACCTATACTGTGGGAGAGGCAAATGGAGCTAGAGGTTGTCCCTAACTCTGAAGCCCACTGGGCTATACTGATGGAGTCGTCGTAGTGGTGGCAGGCTGAGCAAGCTGGGGCGAAAGCTATGGCTGTGGGGCCCCAAGTGCTATTACTACATGCTGCATAAATCCCATAAGCTACTGCTGCATGAGTAACTGCTGTAGTTGGAGAATCTGCTGCTGCCTATAGAACTCATCCTGATGAGCCTGAAACTGTGCAAAGTTGGCAGCGGTCTCCTGAGCCTATCGTGCCTGATCCTACTGCATCCACTCAAGAATAGCAATCAAAGCGGGGTCTGTCTATGGTGTAGGTGGAGCTGAGCTGGAACTACCGGCCTCTGCATAGTGTCTACATGGAGGCATTTGAGGGATAGGCAGGTAGTCATCATCCGAACTGTCACTGGACTCGCTCCTCTCCTCCTGAGCCTCGAGCTGCTCCTCCTCAGTAGCGGCTATGCCTCTGATAATCTTGTCCTGCTGAGCTGCGGACTCTGGTACATCTAGACGGCGGTGAGGCTGAGTGGGTGCCTGTGGTGTGCTGTGCCTAATCCTCTGTGCCATGTTATAAGCTGGAAACTCTATGGTGGCACCTCTGTACTCTGCAACCATCTCAGGGGTCCTAACATGCACAACCTTGAGTATAAGAAATGTGATCCAGTGTGCATATGGAAGCTGCCTGTGACCCTTGAAGCCCTCAGCTATCGTGTCCTCCATCTCAGACAGAAGAAGATCCCAAATATCGAACACTGTCTGCTACATCAGGGCATTAAGGAGCCAAAGCTGAAGGCGAGTCAAGCCCTCTCTATATCCCAACCTAGGAAGTAGTGTCCTCTTGATGATAGCCTCTAGAACTCTAGCTATAGGAGTAAGGTCACTGGGGTTCCTCCTCGACCCCTCACCAAAGGGCTCCTTGAAGTAATGGCGCACAAGATCTGTAGGAGGCACCAAACCACCATGAGGGCGCTTGGGAGGCTGTTGCTGTCCATAACATACCTCATGTAACCTGACAGGCTGCTCCTGTAGCCTCAATATCTCTCTGGCCCTATGACTCATCATCCTGTAGTCTCTGCCTCTGAATGCAAAGTGAATATATCTATGCTGAGGGTCAATGTAGAGCGAAGCATAGAACTGCCGAACCTAAGATGGTACATACAATCCTGTTTGGCCAATCAGATCTGTCAGCCCCTGGCAGATATGATAAGTAGGGGTGGATATGCTCTCCGGCTGCTACCACAATAGCCTCAATACTGCAGACTCTCTGAGATCGGAAGACTGCCCCACTGTTCAGATATGCATTGTAGAAGTCTTCCTGGAGCGGTGTATAGAAACCCTCTGCTGCTCTCTCATCCCTCCTTGGTGGAAACCACACATCAAACTCCACAAAGCGAAGCTGCTGAACCTACTTGGTTGTGGTGGCCCTAAAGTCAAGGTGGATCACTGGAGGCGGACCCTGTGGTCTAGGCGGTGGGCGTGATCCCCTGCGCTGTGTAGCTAGCCTCGGTGGGACTATAACACTGGTACGACTAGAGCGGCGTAGCTACGGCTGGGGTGCCTGCTCGGTCTCCTTGGCCTCCTCTGCCTGCTGACCCTCTTGAGTCTGCTGTGATGGCTAACCCTCGTGTGTCTCCTGAGCTGGCTGAGGCTCTGCTGGTGGAGGCTGCTATTATGACTCCTACTAGGACTCCCCCTGAGGCTGAGGATCCACAATGGGAAGACGGCGTCCTGCCATCATGACAGTCCCAGATGGACTATCATGAAGACGCTTAATCTCCTTAAGTCTGCCCTGCACGTCTGGTGCTAGATGATCTGCTATGACAACTCCACTATGGGCACCTCCTCTCTCGACACACTCTGCGGCCTTAGCAACTGTTGCTGCTCTCGCTATCTCTACGTCGGGGTACTTGTGCTTCTTAGATGCAGTCTTCTTCGTCGCCTTGCCTTTAGGTCCTGCAGGCTGGTGAGGCGGGGGCCTCCGATCATCATCTCCTAGACCACCACCAACATTCTTGGTGCGAGCCATCTGAGCTGACTAGAACCACTACCGCTGATAAGATCAATTGTCCACTGACACTTTCGAGGCTTGGCCTCGATCCGTACTCACGAGCTTGGCTCCGAGTTGACTGTCAACTGCCACTGACACCTCAACAACACCGACTCGCTGCACGATGGAATAGATGATATATGAGTAAATATGATATATCTAATAGATGCGAAACCCTATTAGAGCAAGCAATTTAGATGCGAAATAGAAGCGACTGGCTTGCTACCTGACAAACCGATGATCCGAGAAGAAGGGAAGCGATCCGTGGGGAACCACCGACTCGGCTAGGGTTAGGGTTGGCGGTGAGCAGTTAATCGATGGACCTAGATGCAATGGAGAACAATGCTTTGAAATCGATTTAGGTTATGAGCGAGGCAATGGCATTAGGTCAAACTCTTACTGACTCTGGAAGTGGACGGCAGAGAGGCAGCTCTTGGATCGCGGCGGCGCAGACCACGACGCGGGACTCGGCGGCGCTGGAAATGGAGGTGCTGGCAGCGCGGGGGTAGTCGGTGGCGAGAGCACGGGCGGGCTACGGTGTGCGCGTGGGCTAGCGCTAGCGCGGCGAGCTGGCGTGGGGAAGAGCTATGCAGGCGCGGCGGTGGTAGAGGCACAGCAGCGTGGGCAGAGGCGAGCGGGGCTCGGCGGCGCGCGTGCGGGCAGCAGCGGCGTTCGGCTTGGGGCACGAGCGTACAGCGATGACGGCGGTTAGGTCAAGAGCATGCGACTTTATATAGTGGCCCCCAGCGGATCAGAAATAGAAAACAGGAAAGAGACCCGATGTTGCACGAGATCTATTGACCACGGACGCTCCGGTGGTAGCGACCGAACGCTACCACCCAGTGTCCGGTCGATTCCAGAGAGGTCCAATTCCTCTAGAATCGCGACCGGGCGCATCTGGTGGTCCATGACCAGACACAGCTAGAGTCCGGTTAGATGCCTTTAACGTCGTATAGATCGACCGAACGCTGGAACCCTTCCTGATCGGACGCACAAATGTGGAGTCCGGTCACTCCTTCAGCTTCTGTTCACCTCCTGTGAACTGACCGGATGCTGGACTACAGAGTCCGATGCAGCGTCCGGTCACTCTTTTCCAGCAAATCTTCAATGTTCCTCCGCGCTGCCTATTCCCAATCAAGTCCGAACTTGAATAAGATCCAAATAAACACCAATTGGGACTGATGTGAGTGACCTCTCTCAAACCCTCATATTTTTCAAAATATTTTGCCTTAGGCTATAATTCTTTTTAAGAAAATAGGCAATAAGAGGGCAAATAGAACAAAACGACAAAACAACATTCATACATATGCAATACTTGTAAGTAAATCTAGTTGCTTGTCAAGTTTGATCCAAGGTTAAGCTTCTTCACATGCTTTTCGGCGGTTATCTTAACCATGTTAGACAAGCCCTATATGCATTACCAAAAATTAAACATGTTGTATATTACAATGAATGCAACGGACAACACAAGCTCAATTTTTAGTGAAGTTACTAAAATCAAGTACATTGAGCTCATTCCGCAATCTACAAAATGTTGCATCATCTAGCGGCTTAGTGAAGATATCCGCTAATTGATCTTCGGTTCTTACACCTTCTAGTGATATATCATTTTTAGCAACATGATCTCTTAGAAAATGATGGTAGATATCTATGTGCCCGGTGCGAGAGTGTTGAACCGGATTATTTGGAAGTTTTACCGCACTTTCATTGTCGCACAAAAGAGGTACGTTTTCTAGAACTACACCATAGTCTAGCAAAGTTTGTTTCATGTATAATATTTGTGCACAACAAGCACCCGAGGCAATGTATTCCGCTTCGGCGGTGGACAAGGCCACACTATTTTGTTTCTTGGAGGACCAAGACACAAGTGATCTACCAAGCAAATGGCACCCTCCGGATGTGCTTTTTCTATCAACTTTATAACTGGCATAATCCAAATTGGAATAGCCAACTAATTCAAATATAGCTCCTTTGGGATACCAAAGGCCAATGCTTGGTGTGTGCTTAAGGTACCTAAGGATTCTTTTTACGGCAATTAAATGCGTTTCCTTAGGATTAGCTTGAAATCTAGCACACATACACAAACTAAACATGATGTCAGGCCTAGATGCGGTTAAATATAACAAGCTACCAATCATGGAACGGTAGAGAGTTTGATCAACCAGGTTACCTCCCTCATCTAGGTCGAGATGTCCATTGGTAGGCATTGGTGTCTTGATTGGCTTACATTCATCCATTTTGAATCTCTTGAGAAGATCTTTTGTGTATTTCTCTTAAGAGATGAAGATGCCTTCTTTCATTTCCTTGACTTGAAAACCAAGAAAGAATGTAAGCTCACCAATCATTGACATCTTGAACTCCTTTGACATCAATTCACTAAATTCTTTGCATGAGTCTTTATTTGATGATCCAAAGATGATATCATCAACATATACTTAACAAATGAAGATATGCCCATCAAGCTTCTTGGTGAATAGTGTGGTGTCGACCTTCCCAATGGTGAAGCCCTTCTCAATGAGGAAGTCCTGAAGGCGCTCATACCAAGCTCTTGGGGCTTGCTTAAGCCCATATAGTGCCTTGGACAACCTATAAACATGATTAGGATATCTAGGGTCTTCAAACCCGGGAGGTTGATCAACATAGACTAGTTCATTAATAAAGCCATTTAAAAATGCACTTTTCACATCCATTTGATATAGTTTTATTTCATGATGTGATGCATATGCAAGTAGGATACGGATGGCTTCTAATATTGCAACCGGTGCAAAAGGTCTCTCCAAAATCCAAACCTTCAACTTGGGAGAACCCCTTTGCAACTAGTCTTGCCTTGTTCCTCACAACAACACCTTGATCATCTTGCTTGTTGTGGAACACCCACTTTGTTCCAATGACTCTTGCACCTTTTGGTCGCTCTTCAAGAGTCCAAACTTCATTGCGGGTGAAGTTGTTCAACTCTTCATGCATGGCATTAATCCAATCCGGATCTTTAAGAGCTTCTTCTACCTTGGTAGGCTCATAGCAAGAGACAAAAGAGTGATGAGCAATAAATGAAGTAAGTTTTTGAGATCGAGTCATTACACCCTTTGATGGACTCCCTATGATGAGATCTTGTTGATGATCTTGTAGGAGAGGTGTATTTCTTCTATTGACCACTTGAGGAGGAGGTTATGGAGCATCAACATCTTGTGGTTGTACCACCATTTGCTCATGGGAGATATGAGTATCTTCATATTCTACTCTCCCATCTTTTTCACCATCTTGTGGCACACTTGATGAAGAGGGTTGATCAATGACTTGTACATCATCTTCATCATCTTTTGGCTTGATGTCTCCCACCGGAATATTCTTCATAGCCACCCTCAATGGTTCATCACCTACATCATCAAGATTCTCATGTGCTCCTTGGGAGCCGTTAGATTCATCAAATTCCACATCATATGTTTCTTCAACCAAGCCGGTGGCATGATTAAATACTCTATATGCTTTGGACTTTGATGAGTAACCAACAAGAAAACTAATATCACAACATCTTTGGAACTTCTCTAGGTGTTGCCTCTTTTTGTAGATGTAGCATTTGCAACCAAACACCCTAAAGAAGGAGACGTCTGGCTTCTTCCCATTGAGCAACTCATAAGGTGTCTTGACAAGGAACTTTTGAAGGAATAGGCGGTTGGATGTATAGCATGCGGTGTTGATTGCTTCTGCCCATAGAGCTTCGGGGGTGTTGTACTCATCTAGCATTGTCCTTGCAAGAGTGATCAAAGTCCGGTTCTTCCTCTCAACTACACCATTTTGTTGAGGAGTATAAGTTGCGGAGACTTCATGCTTGATCCCAACTTCATCACAATAAGCTTCAATGTTTGTGTTGTCGAATTCTTTTCCATTGTCACTTCTTATCTTCTTGAGCTTCACTTCAAATTCATTTTGAGCTCTCTTGGCATACTTCTTGAAGCAAGATGCAACTTCAGATTTGTCATGAAGGAAGAATACCCATGTATACCTTGAATAGTCATCAACAATCACAAGACAATAGAGATTCCCTCCCAAACTCTTGTAAGTTGTTGGTCCAAATAAATCCATGTGTAGGAGTTCTAGCACTCTTGTGGTTGATATGAAAGCTTTTGTTGGATGGGTATTTGCAACTTGCTTGCTGGCTTGACATGCACTACAAAGCTTGTCCTTCTCAAACTTCACATCCTTCAACCCTCTCACTAAATCATTCTTTATTAGCTTCTTGAGTGAACTCATACCAACATGAGCAAGTCTTCTATGCCATAGTCACCCAAGTGTTATTTTGGTGAATAGGTAAGTCTTCAAATTTGCATCTTCGGAGGTGAAGTCCACTAGATATAAGTTGTTGTATCTAAATCCATTGAATATCACTTGGTTATCATCTACCTTGGATACAACAACCTCCTTCTCAGTGAACAAGCATTGGAAGCCAAGATCACACAATTGTCTAACGGATAGCAAGTTGAAGCTCAATGAAGCAACATATAGCACATTGGAGATGGAATGATCATTTGATATTGCCACTTTGCCCAATCCTTTAACCTTGCCCTTTGAGTTATCTCCAAATGTTATTTTCTCTTGTCCATCTATCTCTTCATCTAGTGAGGTGAACATACGAGGATCACCGGTCATATGTTGAGTGCAACCACTATCAATAGCCTAATGACTTCCACCGGTCTTGTAGTTCACCTACACATAAGAGATTTAAGCTTTAGGAACCCAAACTTGTTGAGGGCCCTTCACCTTCTCAACAAGTGACTTAGCCACCCAAATCTTCTTAGGCCTAATCTTGTTAGGGGGTCCTAAGAATATGACTTTCATCTTTCCACTAGAATCCTTTCTAAGCATGTAGTGAGCATTGAAAGCAAAGGGTCTAGCATGCTTGGGCAAGGGTTGTGGCGGTGGAGTTTGGCACTCATGAGCAAAATGGCCTTCTTGTCCACACTCAAAACATCTCTTTCTTGTCCACACTCAAAACATCTCTTTGGCTTTGGCTTTGGCTTTGATTGTTGTTGTTGAACTTGAGCCTTCTTCTTCTCTACACTTGCCACATATCCAATGCCACTTCTATCCATCTTCATGATGGTGTTCATAAGTAGCTCACTTTGGAGGTGCTTGCCTCTAGCAAACTTGCTCAACCCAATTTTGAGATGCTCTTTCTCCAACTTGAGCTTCTTATTTTCTTCCTTTAGAGCATCATCTTTCTTCTCTTCCTTGAGCTTCTTGTTTTCTTCTTTGAGCATCTCATTCTCAAGGATCAACTCTTTGTCATGATCAAGAGTTTCTAGCACAATGGTGTTGTGGCTTTTCATCTCTTCAAGATCTTTCATGAGCTTTTCATTTGAATTCTTGAGCTTGACATATTCATCATAGTTATTGCACTCAACCACTTGCTTGCCTTTGCCACTAGATCCTTGCTCAATGCTCTCATCAATTAAATCATCACATGAAGTAGCTATATCAATCTTAACAACATGGTTAGTAGCATCATGTGGCTCATTTGGTAAAAATTCTTGAGCAATGACAAAAGTATCATAATTGATCTTTAGAGTTGTATATTCATCTTTTAGCTTGTTGTGGCTAGTGGTGAGCTCATTGTGCACCAACTCAAGTTTATCATGTTCATCTTTAAGCTTTTTCTTAGAAGATTTGAGCTCCTTGAGTTTGGATGATATAGAATCATTTGTTTCTTTGAGCTCAACATTAGCCTTTTCCAATGTATCGCATTTAGCTAAGAGTGAATCATTTTTAGCATCAAGCTTTTCATTTTTAGCTCTACTCTTTCTAATGATCTTAGTGTATTGTCTTAGTATTTTGACAAGATCATCATATGAAGGTGAATCATCATCATCGCTATCGCTATCATCATCACTAGCTTGCTCATCATCACTACTATCATCATTATTAGTTAACTTGCGTTCACCCTTGGCCATAAGGCATAGGTGTGTAGAGGATGATGGCGATGATGGCGGTGAAGATGGAAGATCAATAGCAATGGCGGCCACCTTCTCATTGTCACTATCATCATCGGATGATCCACTAGATGAATCAATGTCCGTGAGCCAATCACCGACGATGTAGGCCTTTCCACTCTTCTTCTTCTTGTGGAAGTCCCTCTTTTTGCCATCTCTCTTCTTGTATGGCTTGTTCTTCTTCTTCTCATCTTCATCTTCATTACTTGAGTCATCTTTCTTGCCCTTGTTCTTGTTCTTGAACTTGTCTTTCTTGGGCTTGGGGCATTGATGTGCTAGATGACCAAGTTCACCACAATTGAAGCAATCCATTTTGGAGATTGGCTTTCTTCTAGAGCTTGTGAAGAACTTCTTCTTCTTGCCGTCGAACTTGATGCCACTCTTGTTTAGCTTCTTTAGCATCTTGGCGGTCTTCTTCACCATGAGAGGAAGGCTTTTATCATCAACTTCATCTTCACTTGAGCTTTCATACTCAAGTCTTGCCTTGCCCTTCTCTTGGCTAGCTTTGAATGCTAAGTCTTTGTCTTTCTTTTTGGTAGAGGATGATCCATCTTGTGGCGTGATGTGCATGTACATCTCATGAGCATTGATCTTTCCCAAGATTTGTGTCGATGTAGCAGTGGAAAGATCACCTTGATGTAGCACGGTCACAATATGCCCATATTTGTCAATGGGGAGGACACTCAAGATCTTTCTCACAACGTCGGATGGTGACATTTGAGTAAGTCCAAGCCCATTGACTTCCTCTACAAGAACATTTAAACATGAATACATTTCATTAGCACATTCTTTGGGAAGCATCTCAAAAGAATTTAGCTTTTTAATTACAAGATGATAGCCCACAGCGTCCGGTCATAGAATTCCTCTTCTGGAACCTTACTGGAGTTGACCGGACGCTAGCCCACAGCGTCCGGTCACTTGACCACTCCAGTGTCCGGTCGCACCGAACACAATCTCTTTGGTCAAATGAACTGATCAGACCTCCATTCACTTCCAACTCTCGAACATATGTGAATGAAGTTTGCTCCAAAGGATCATAGGGCTGTTGTGGAGCTGCCTAGTGCTAGTTTTAACAAGTGTGCACCACACCTAACTCACTAGACTCATCTAGGTCAAGCTACCCGTCTATACCCCCCTTAATAGTACGGCCAAAGGAAAAACAAAGTCCTAAACTACTCTAAGTGTCTCTCCAACTCCAATCGATACTTAGAACTAGTCATCCTTAACCTTGTCGTCCATCCTTTGAAAACCGAAACGATTTCCATCGTAGGGGCATGACCACCTCAATTGCCCAATTGATCTCCATTACCATGACCTAACTTAATTGCCTCTGCAAAACACACGTTAGTCATAGTAATCTTGTATTGTCATTAATCACCAAAATCCAACTAGGGGCCTAGATGCTTTCAAATGCTATTGCCAAGGACAGACTTTCACAATAGATATGATTGTCCTAGACATGCAGCCATATGATGCCATCTTGGATTTTGATTGGCTTTGAGCTCACAGCCCTATGACATGTGACTGGGAACACAAAACATTACAGTTTTAGGAGCAAGGCAAACTCATTCAGCTTCAAGGGATCAGTGCCCCACCTCTCCAAATTGCTAATATCTCTGCACACAAGGTATATAAGGCCACCAAAGGGAATGACCTCTGGGCCTATGTTTTGCTGGAACAATTACCCCATCCACCCCACTCACAGTACCCCAAACCTTCTCAACCTGATGAGGCCATACAACATCTTGTGGCACTATACAAAGATGTGTTCACAGACCCCAAACTTCTCCCACCACAAAGAACCTATGACCATGCAATTCCTTTAACACCAGATTCCATACCAATCAATGCCAGACCCTATCACTACTCCCCTGCCCACAAGACAGAAATAGAACAAGTAAAAGAGCTCCTCCAGGCAGGCCTTATTACACATAGCCATAGCCCATTTGCTTCCCTAGTCCTCCTTGTCAAAAAAAGGATGGAACTTGGTGATTTTGTGTTGACTACAGGAAGCTCAATGACATGACTATCAAAAATAGATTCCCTATGCCAGTGATTGAAGAGATCTTAGATGGACTTTTAGGAGCCAGGGTGTTCACCAAGTTAGACATGAAGGCTGGCTATCACCAAATTCGAATGCTACCCGAAGATGAGTACAAAACAACATTCAAAACCCATCAAGGGCACTACCAGTTCAGGGTCATGCCCTTTGGCTTAACTAATGCTCTAGCCACCTTCCAATGTGTCATGAACGAAGTATTGAAACCTTTTTCTTAGAAAATTTGTCTTGGTCTTTCTAGATGACATCTTGATATATAGCCCATCAATGGAGATGCATCTTCACCACTTGGAGCAAGTGTTGCAAACACTAAGGAAGCATCACCTACACCTCAAACAGTCCAAATGTACCTTTGCTTAGGACAGCTTGGAATACCTAGGCCACATCATTTCTGCTACAGGAGTGTCCACTGATCCTAGCAAAATCTCTGATATGCTCAAGTGGCCAACACCAACTATAATGACTGAATTGAGAGGCTTTCTAGGTCTGACAGGATACTATAGATGATTTGTCAAAGGTTATGGTACACTGGCTAAACCACTGACTCAAATCCTAAAACTCAAGTCCTTTGCCTGGAATCCAGCAGCCCAGTCAGCATTCCATGCTCTCAAACAAGCCATGACTGAAACACTAGTACTAGCTGTACCCAATTTCCAAGAAACCTTTACAGTGGAAACAGATGCATGTATGGATGGTATAGGGGCTGTCCTTATGCAAAAGGGCCAACCAGTTGCCTACCTGAGCAAAGCTCTGGGGGGAAAACACAAAGCCCTTTCCGTATATGAAAAGGAATTTCTAGCCCTTATCATGGCTGTAGACAAGTGGAGACACTACCTAGAGAGAGGCGAGTTCATAATCCAAACTGATCACAAGTCCTTAGCCTATCTCAAAGACCAAAACCTCCATTCTAACATGTAGAGGAAGGCAATGACAAGAATGATGGGCCTCAATTTCAGGATAGTGTACAAAAAAGGCAAAGAAAACCAAGCAGCAGATGCCTTGTCTAGAGTTGGCCATCTCATGGCCATACAAGCTATTTCAATAGTGCAACCAACATGGGTACAGGAGGTTCTCAATTCCTATGCCACCGATAGCCATGCTCAAACTCTCATTCAGAAGCTCTCCATCACCAGTCCAGACAACCAAGGGTATAGTTTGGACAAAGGTCTCATCTGGCACAATGGCAAAGTCTAGGATAGGCAATAACTTAGCTTTGCAGACCAAGCTAATTGCACACTCTCATTCCAGTGCCATTGGAGGACATTCTGGGGTAGCAGCCACTTATTACAGACTGAAGAAGCATTTCTCATGGAAGGGCATGAAAACTGATGTGGAAAACTATGTCAAGCAGTGTAACATCTGCCAACATGCTAAACACTCCCTGCAGCACCCAATGGGCCTGCTCCAACCATTACCAACACCTAAAGGGGTCTGGCAAGATCTCACCATGGATTTCATAGAAGGTCTCCCCAAATCAGAGGGTTTCAGCGTCATCCTAGTCATTGTAGATAGATTGACTAAGTATGCCCACTTCCTGGCTCTCAAACACCCATACTCAGCAGCTACTATAGCTCAAACATTCTTGGACAATATAGTTAAACTCCATGGGTTTCCACTGTCCATCACAACTGACAGAGATCCTATTTTTGTCAGCAACTTTTGGAAACAACTATTCACCAAATACAAGATTCAACTCAACCTAAGTACAACTTATCACCCTCAAACAGATGGGTAGTCTGAGAGGGTCAACCAATGCCTTGAGATGTATCTCAGATGTGTAGTTCATGACTCCCCATTAACATGGAAATCTTGGCTGTCATTGGCAGAGTTATGGTACAACACCTCGGTGCACTCATCACTAGGCTATACACCTTTCAAGGCCCTCTATGGTTATGATGCTAATCTGGGTGCCATACCAACTATTACACCAGACACCAATCCTGATGTTAACGAGGTCATTCAAAACAGGAAGTTCCATCTTCAGTCCCTGAAAGAACATCTAGCAAGAGCTCAAAACAAGATGAAATAAACTGTAGATACTAAAAGAATAGATTTTCAGTTCACGGTGGGGGATCAGGTACTGCTGAAACTACAGCCCTATACTCAATCATCTGTGGCCAACATGCCCTTCCCAAAACTGGCTTACAAGTACTATGGCCCTTATACCATTCTTCAGTGTATTGGTCAAGTTGCCTACAAATTACAACTGCCAGAGAACTCCCAGATCCATCTAGTGTTTCACATCTCCTAGCTCAAGCCATACACCCCGGATCACTCCCCTGTTTATGACACTACACCTATGCTCATAGATCTCGAAGCTGCAAAAATGGTTCCTCTGGCAGTACTGGAGCGCCGCATGGTGAAGAAGGGCAATGCAGCAGTCCCTCAGGTCAAGATTCAGTGGACAGGGCTACCAGCATCAACATCAACCTGGGAAGACTACTACGTCATCAAAACTCATTTTCCTGATGCTCTAGCTTGGGGACAAGCTGATTCTCATGCCGGGGGAGGTGTCAAACCCGCGTGAAGGCGTGCCATGAAGAGAAGAAGGCGCCAAGCTGTTCTATTTACGCATTAGTTGCTTTTACGTTTTCAGTATTACACTATGACCATTTGGGCCCACTGGACAGGATTATAAGCAGCACATAAGTGCCTGCATTACTCTGTATTGGGACATTGAGACATTCAGTAATACACAACGACGCCAAGGCAGGGGCTTGCCCGCCGGTGCCAGAGGTTTCATCAAAATCCCGCTGTTCCGCTCACGTCGCCGGTGACCCGCTGCGGCCAGGGGTGTGACATTGCATCTGCTTCGCCTTCGTATCCTCTCTCGTGAATTGGCTAGAGCCTAGAGGTTCAGCCCTGGGTTGAAGATCTCGGTAAAAGGGGCCGAAGGGATGACTGAGGCTCTCGAAATAGCTTCTAGTCTGAGGTATATCTTCTATATTCTATCTCTGTCTATCTATCTATCTATCTATCTATCTACAACTAAAAAGACCTAGAGGTCATCGTCACCGCTCCCTAATCGCCCCCGCCTGCCCCGTTAATACCCTGTATTGACCGCTAATCCCGTCCCCTGATAAAAAAAAAGTCCCAGATAACCCACCGCCCAATCAAAGAACCGTCCGATCAAAAAATCCCGATCCAAAATCAAACAACGGCTATAGGATACACGCTGGAGGAGAAGAGCGGCTCCTGCGAGTGCCCTGGCTAAGAACGAGGCAAGGGAAGAAAATAAAGAGGTACTATGCCGGAGCTCTACCAAACATGTATTGGGCCTAAACAAAACCACAATATTGCAAACTTAAAATGCATGCTAAATTAGACACCCGTTGCTCCTGGTTTCGTTTCTAACAAGTCCTACAAATTTTTGTGAGCAATAGTAATGGCTAGGAATCGACATGTGAGGACCAGAAAGCTGTTATCTTGGAGAGAACCACATCTTCCTTTATCGTGTGTCGCAGCTCCCTCTCGCCCTCTCGCATGCGTAGGTCTATCGCGCGCCACGGTCCGATTTGCACCGAACGAAATGAGGACGGCGGTGCTGCACGGGGAGAAGCTAAAGCCAGCCGATGGTGCAGAAACGAGGCCGAGCGACGGCGTCGTGAGGCGTGAAAACATAGAGTAGTAAAGGACGATGTAGAAGAGGCCGAAGCGGAGGCGCAGGAGGAGCCGAGATCGGTGCTCGGAATAGCGATGCCAAGAGCGAGGCTTGCGCGTGCGCGACCGCACAGAGCGGTGGAGGTGGCCGTGCGATTTGCTTATGGGCTCTAGTCGCCCGTGGAGTAAATCTATCAAGATTTAATTTTAATTCGATATAAACTTAACAGACATTATCATATTATTACCAATGTTAATGTATGTTATGAATCCATCATAAAATATAGTTTAAAAATGTAACACACGTGCCGTTATTTTTCGTTAATGTAGTTTTTTCTGCCGTTACAACGCACGGGCATATTTGCTAGTTATAGGGTTAATTGGATCTGTGCTATTATAACTTCGCCGTTTTTGAAGCACACCATAACTATTTAAGAAACTATGCCACTGTCATTGCAACTCTACAGATATTTGAGATACACCATTATATACGTTTGGAGATGACTTGGACCCACTATCAGCCTTATAGAGGGGTACCATATATCCGTATGGACAAGATTGCCTCTTTATTCTTCTCTCACACTCACTGACACATGGGCCTACTTGTCAGTCTTCCCCACCGTCTTCCACCCTCTCTGTTTTCTCCATATCCGGCGGCGGCGATGCAGTAGCCCCCTCCGTCTTCTCCATCTCCGACTTAAGGCGCCGGCCATGCCGACTTCAGCACGCCCCCGGCTCCATATGCTCGCTCCGGTCACCTGGCGGTCACCTGACAGCGGGGGCGCGACCTGCCTGCCCACGCGCTCGCATCGCTGCAGTGCAGCAACGGCGCGGTGACCCGCCCGGTGACCTGCCCGCCCACGCACTCGCCCGACAGGACGGGAATTTCCCATCCTGACCGGCGCCGAATGCCGTATTATCCCGACCGGGTACTTGTTGGTAACCGAATAAATCCAGCAAAAACCGTGCTCGCCCGGTAGGACAGGAATTTCCCGTCCCGACCGGAGTCGAATGTCGTATTATCCCGACCGGATACTTGTCGGTAACCGAATAAATCCGGCAAAAAACAGGAAAATTTTGGCAGGAACCGGGAACGGAATCGGTTGAGCTTGTTTCCCGACCGAATTCACATATCCTGTTTTTAACGGGAAAATTCCCGTTTTTCCCGTTTAATTCCCATATAAATTTTATTTTGTATTATTACTTCAGCTCGTGTCACAGACCAAGGAGCGCTCCTGTGGCTCTCTGGAGGCCGGGAGTCCCCCCTCCCCAGCTGGCTCCGCGAGGTGGTATTAAACTTCAGTGTGCGCCTGGTGTACTGGTGTAGTGGTGATTGTTGCTACTATGCACGCTGGGCCGTTACCAAGGTAAAGCGACCTGAGCGCCTGCCTGTTGAGCGCGCTGCGCACGCCGCTAAGGCCCTGCGTATGCATGTGCATTTTCCTTTTTTTATTTTTTTGCTGTTCGCCTATGCCTACAACATATGCTAAATGATTTGACGCTGCAAGAATCCCTATTGGATGTGATGGATGCAACCAGCCACTTCTGCTTTTTCGTTGAACTCGTAGATAAGCTGAAGTATGCATGTGCGCTTTGCTAAATGATAAGCTGAACTCGTTGAACTCCTTGTTGGACTTATTTGTAGTGTTATATATTTACCAACAGTACAATTTGGTTGTAACCTTGGTGTTAAGTTGAATGGTTGAAGTGGTTGTGTGCGTCGACGTTCCCGATTTGGATTACCGATTCCCGATCGTTATCGACTTTTTCCGGATCGAAATGTATCGTTTCCGACATCCCGTATTTCCGATTTCGCTTTCCCGACCGGCCTTCCCGTTACCGTTCCCATTCCCGCATAAAAATATAGTAGCGGGAATGGTTAGAGTATTTTCCCGACCGTTCCCGACCGCTTTCATCCCGATTTGGATTACCGATTCCAAAAGTCGGGTTAGACGAGGGCAATGGAGAAACAACAAGATAATGATTATCCAAAACATGATGTATAACCAACAGATCCAGAAACAGGAGATTGAGAAGTCAAACATCGTGAACCTTAAGACCAAACTAACTAACGGTAGACTTGAACTTCTTCGAAAACCAGATCCCTTCTTCTCAGATTACACTGTCACCTCTATTAGACGAACCTAGTTCCACAATGACGACTCGATCTCGTAGCTCTGCTTTGGATTCGAGAGTGATGGGGATGAAGAAGAAGAGCAAGGACCAAGGGCATTTTATAGTGGTGAACGGAGATGGGTCACAGCGCACCGGAAGTGGAGACGGCATAGATGGGATACTCTGTCGGTTCACGCTGTGGGGATACAACCGGCCATGGCGCGCTCCCTGCTCAAGCGAGCGGAGGGGGGAATAAAGGAGAGGAGAGAGGATTTGCTCGACGAGGGAGGCGTGCGGATGGTCGTGTCCCCTAAAGAAGAAAGAAGGGAGGGGGTCTAGTACGGGGACGAGGGCGAGGATCAAGAGCGGACCAGAGGCTGGGAAAAGGACAAGCGCACAGTGCACGAGGGCCCGACACCGACGGCATCCATGGGGCACGCGGTGATAGCGACCCAACGTGTGTAGCATGGTCGAGCTAGGCACAGTGCTTGGGACTTGACATCCACTCAGGCTTTTCTAAGCACTCCCTACTACCCAATGCTAACTTTTCCCAGGTGTTCTTCTTTCCTTGCCTTCCTTGTCCACAATATGCGCCAACCTTTGTATGAAGTGAGATCACAACATACATGCTTTTTCTGAAACCACCTTCTCTTATTTACTTTGAGAGAACACTATTTCATCAACCCGTTGTGGATTTCCCGCTCAAACACCCGAATATTTGTATCAAAAGTGGTATGGCGGTGTAACTTGGTAAATGTACTTGGTCAACAACCTCGATACCAGCGCATGCCGAGCACCGTCACCATGTGGCAGCTGTTCCACAAGGGCCCTCGGTTTCGGCACGGCACCATAAGCTATTAACCAGGCAACTACTACCAACTTACACGCAATGAAGATGGTGGAGTCATAAACCACAGAATCAGAGGAGTATTGCAAGGGAAGATTCAAACAATGAGGGTTCCTTTCGCAACAAGGAACAAGGACTTCAAATCCAACAACGGATCTGATTTAAAGAGATTCAAGTGTTCTGCTGGGACATCCATAATTAGTCGATACATGGTCCTATGTTATCCAATCACGGCTGGTCTTCTCGCATCCGGATGGTAATTTCTCTTGTAACCCACTTAACATTGCCCTCGAAAACCCTAAGCACGTCTAACGAGACTTAAGGTTGATGGACGCAATAACACAGTGAAATAAATAAAATGCATATTCTGAACAGTCCTTATGCTGGTACAACATACAGACACTTACTCTCCCATTCTGGACACATCGTTCACCTTTCCTACGATCGGACCACCTCAAGAACTACGGACAAAATACAACGGAAAGATTACAATACCGGTGGACAACGACGAAAGACACTACTAACTACAGGTACATCATCCTGGCTATGGATCTGCCTCCTCTCTTGGCAATGGCTGAGTGAGAGGAATCAAGGGTTCTACTTCTGACACTTCTGAGGGTGGAGGTGCTGGCGGTACTGCAATACCGATTCTCCTTCTTTCTGGTGGGTGGACAGGGATCCCCTCCATGATCAAGGGATCCTGCCGTTCAGTAACCAGCATCCTCTGCTTGGCCCTGGTGACAAGGTAGGCCTCTCCCAACTGATGAGCATGTCGATCTTCAGCCTCCTTCAGAGCTTCCGACATGGCAGTCACCTGACTCTCAGTGGCTGCTGCACTGACATGCGCTTCAGCAAGTAGCACCTAGAGCATCCTAGAGAAGATCTCGGCTTCCTTGGCTTGCCGAAGGCACTTCCTCAGCTTCGAAGCTTGCCGGTCATATTGCTCATCTAGAGCAAGCAAGTACGTGGTCAAGTGCACCACGGTAGGACTATCTTCTTGCGCATCCCGCCCTTGCAAAGCCTCCATGCGAGCCCTCCATGCACGTTGATTCTTTTCCAAAGGTGGAAAGAACCTCATGGGGGTACGGGCAATGGCCTCTTCATAGATCTGGCAAAGGTACCGCAAAGCTTTGCGGGCCACAACCTGGTAGCCTAAAGAGCACTTGGTTCATGTTTTGGCCGGCGGTTGTGTTTGTTACTCTTGGAGCTTGTCTCCTAGCCGACTAGAGCATCGCCCGATGAGCTTGCCAATCTGTGGCAGCCCTGAGAGGTTCGTAACCATCTCTTGAAGCTAGTAAAATCAACCATCACCTCAAGAGTTCACTCTCTTGACTTGAGAACGAGCCAGGGTTGCAAAGCCCTAAGCCTTAGTGGTATACCTCAACAACATGGACTTAGGCAAGCCTTGGTGGTGAGTTGAACCACGGGATAAATCCTCGTGTCATCTTGTGCTTGTGTTGTTATACTTGTTGTTCATATCTTTGTTGAGGTGATTTCTAGGGTTTGAGGCCGATCTACTTGTGTGAGGTGTTCCTGCCACTTTCAGCTGTCGATCTGTGAACTACTACCCTGCAGGAAGCTAAGAAATTTATCCAATCTAAATTTCGTGATTGTGAACTGTAACCTAACCTTTCCTACAGGTGCGGCAGTGCCGCTGTCAGGTGCAGCAGTGTCGCGGTCCTACAGTGCAGTGCCGTGGGTGGATCTAACATTTGTTGGAGTTAATTTTTTATAGGCCTATTCATCCCCCTCTAGGCGCTCCAGGGATCCTACAACTTCACACAAGGTTCAACACCATTTGTCTACGATTTTGTGCATTCCAAGTTCAAGGATGGGAAGGTGCGGTTTCCACATTAACATGCTCTAATTTTGGAGGTTGGCATGAAAAGGTTGAACCGCTGAAGGCACACATCATCTCCTAATACTATATAAAACTTGACTCTGCATAGGGACCATGGTAGCGTAGGAAGTCCTCTGCAGGGATCATCTCCTATTCCAGAGTCACTGAAAAATGTTCAAGTTACAAAAACTAGAAAGAGACGCCTCTTGCTTGACTGCACTGTCTATCCCTTCTCCTATATACAACACCGAGTTCTGAAATCTGAATTGCATTGAAATTATGCTTGCCTGCCTATGAATACTTGTGTTCTAGAAAGCGTGAGGAGCTTTGTTGCATTTTCAAGATCTGTGACTTCTTAAGTATGATGGTTCATTGCAAGTCTTTTGTATTGAATTAAAGAATTGCTTACATCTCATTGAGTAACTCATTGCAGATACTAATGGAACGAAGTTTCAAAGCGTCAAAGGCATACTAAATTGGATCATCAATTCAATACTAGAGGCATAAGGTTGAAGGCATGTTATTATATAAATACGAAGAAGGGTGGCTTGATATACCAATCCTGTATGAAGCAAACTGATAATTCAAAGAGATGATTAGTTCTAAAAGGTTGAGGAATCAATTAATCTTGTTATGGTGATATAAACTTGATGTGCGTATGCATAAATGTACAATACTATAAATGCATACCTTGATGATTGCAAAACATCAATAAGCATTTTAGCCATGTACAAAATTTAATTTGTAATATTGACATTCCGACACGCTTGCATTATCGTTTTTTTTGTAACAATACAACATGCAATGCTCAAATTATTAGGGCATTATTTGTTCCTGATGCAACGCACGGAAATATTTATATAGTAGAG
Source organism: Miscanthus floridulus (assembly GCF_019320115.1). Lineage (NCBI taxonomy): Eukaryota > Viridiplantae > Streptophyta > Magnoliopsida > Poales > Poaceae > Miscanthus > Miscanthus floridulus. Next base: position 41,920,972 of record NC_089591.1, read on the forward strand.
TTGGTGAGCCTACGATGCCACGCTCTTCGTGACAGTTAATTTCACGAACTTTGATTTTTGAATTAAATGTCACTTTAACGTTGGTATTTAATTTCACAGCATTGTTATCTTATCATACGATCCATGTGTTTATAGTAAAAGAAGTTTAATTGTTCCGTAGCAATGCACGAACATACTACCTAGTATATGTATATAAAATATTGGTGTTTATAATACTTGATAAGTATCATTAGATTAATTATAAAATATATTCCCTCTGTGTCTTATTATCTATCCCTTATTATCTATCGCTACGATAGTCATGTCAGTCAAATATTTTTAAGTTTGACTAGGTTTGAATAAAATATTAGTAACACTTGTATCTCTAAATAAGTTTATTATAAAGATATAGTTAATGATCTATCAATGATACTAATTATGTACCATAAATATTAATATTTTTTATATATTTTCTTAAACATATTTGGTCAAAGTTGAGAATGTTTGACTTCTCATGAAGCAATAACGACGATAAAAAAAGACGGAGGGAGTATTTTCATAATAAATCTAATTGGAGATAAAAATGTAGAAAATATCATCTATAAATTTAGTAAAACTTAAGAATCTTTTTTTTTTTTTGAAACGGAATTGCGATTCCATTACTCAGGGTCTGCACATTCGGCAGCAACAATGTTCAGAATACAAGCTGGGAGATGAGTCATGATAGGATCATCATCCACAGAACACACACCCTAGTGCAGCTAATTCATGCGCCACCCTGTTACATGAGCGAGGAACTGCCTTGATAACAAACTCAACACAATTCAGATACGCTAGCTCCTTGATTTCGCTTATCAGACCTCCGGCCATGGAAAAGTCCCAGCGCTGTGACTCTACTGCTTGCTGGACTTGCAAGGCATCAGTTTCCAGATGGACTCTGGTTATACCCAAATCAATCGCTGCCTGTAGCCCTTGTAAACATGCCACTACTTCAGCCTGGAACGGATCCAGAACATGAGACAGTCGACCCCTTCCGGCTATGATCATGTCACCATCTTCATCTCGAATTATAAAGCCCCAGGCGCCCTTTCCAGTTTCTTTACGAAAAGATGCATCACAATTGATTCTTTAGGAAATTAGGCGCTGGTTTCTGCCATCTCTGAATTGTTCTCGGCATTGTTCTAGCAGTCTTTGCAGACAGCTGAGCAAGTTCACCCAAGTAGTCCTCTATCAGCTTGACGATGACATGGTCCTGTCGCCGTTTGCCTTCTTCCCTGATCCTATTTCGCTCCGACCACCACGTCCACATGCCAATCACCAACGTCAGCTGAGGGATTTTTGGTAATTCCAGGATGTATCTGACAGCTTCCCGGGCTGAAGCAACACCAGCTAAGTGATCTTGGTGTGTAGAAATACCCGCAACACCAGCTAAGTGATCTCGGTGTGTAGAAATACCCAGCTCTGCCCATATTTTCATCACCCTAGAGCCTTTGACTCCTCGTAAAGTAGGATTTACGTTCTTCTTGGACGGAGAGAGCAGGTTCGACTATTTCCGTACGACTCGGCATTGCAGTATTCTGCTCTCTGAGATAAGTTCGACAACGTACGACTCAAGCAATAAGTGCACGCCCTCGTATTTCCGTAGGACCAAGCAAGAAATAAGTGTGCGCACTCGTCCTGTAATATGAGGTGAGGTATATCTAAGGATGTATGTTCGGTGTGTGTTTTCAGTAGCTGTTGAAGAAAAAGTTGGATTAACATGTCACCCAAATCAATAGCTGGTGCTTTAATAACCATATATAGTAAAGGTAGGTTAAAGCATATGTAAATCCAGTACAAAAGCAATATGTGATCACGCACATCCATCCAGTGCGAGAGAACATAAAACAGCTTAAAACTAAATACTACAAGAAAGGAATTTATTCAATTAACGCCGACCAAGTCACCTTCACTGAGAGAGAAGCGACCTCAAGCTTTATGTCATGGCTGGCACATCCATGCAGCTTAGCTTCAAAGGAACAGCAATGTTCAACATTTGAGCCGTGTTGGGGTACCTTGAACTTCAAATGCATCATAGTATCCATCTCGACAGCAATCACAAACCTTCTTAAGCCACACGATTCACCAATAGGAGCACCAAAAAGCTGAAATTCTTTATGTTCCTCCAGTACCGAAACAACACAGCAGATAGATAAATCAAAATCATTTTCCACTTCGGATATGAAGATTTCTACTGTAGCCTCAACTCCATAAACATTTGTTAAAGACATGTCCACTGCGCCAGCATCACCATTAATGCGAATAGTGAATGGTTTACACGGCATGAAAATTTCATAAAATTCTGTTACTCCGTCAATTAGCTGGAGATCATTTTCCTCTTGCTCCCCATTCTTGATTCTCATGTCAAACTCAAACAGAACATCACAATTCAGTGCGATGCCTCTCTTAGGGCCAGTCATTTCGATGAGGGAACCCTGTAAAATTAATGAAATATCTTCCTTTTTAGCATGTACCAACCAAAGTTGCCACAATCCCTAATTCTACATCAGATTGGATGTATGTTGGTTAAAATTGCAATCATAGGAATAAGAACCATTAAAATCATATACATTTAGATTCTATGGACTAAAATCATATAACCCAATACCATTAATCTATGTCATAAAGCTGTAAAATCATACATCAAAACTGAGATTCCAACATCAGTGGTGCCACCATATCTAAAATAATGGCACTGAATTTCAACTTTAAAAAGCAAAATAATTTTAGTTACATATGTAAAACTCAAATAGTTTGCCAAACAAAACATAGTAACAGTACAAAATACAATATGCAAGTTAATTAACAACATATTTGTGTACCACATACGAAATTTAAACATATCAACAACCATATAGAATTATTGCAACCCGTCACATGCATAACATATATGAACATATCAACAACCATATAGAACTATGGTACCAGGCACATGCATAACATATCCATATATGACCTAGATCTGTATAAAACCCTCCTATTCTCAAGTATTTGCATAACTAAATCCATGAAATCAACTCAGATAAGATACTGGCTATTATAAAGTACAGAGGGCAACACAGGAGATAAGATAGATTCAAATGTGCAACAAGATGCTCGGGTCATATTGATCAAGGGCTTCTCCTGTCATAGGGTTGATCTAACAGATGTGGGGAAAGCCCTTTTTCTTTAATACAGCACACGGCCAGCTGCTGCCAGCCTGTCTAGGTGACAAGGGCTCAGCTGCCAGCCCGGCCAGGGTGTGTGGCCAGTGCCCGCCCAGCCCACGCTGCTGCTGCCACTCCGCGCCCCGCTGAGGATGACATCGGGAAGGGAGAGGGCACCGGGAATAGGAAGTGCAGGAGAAGCTGCAGCCAGGGGTGGGGAGCACCAGGCAGAAGGGGGCCGGCGCCGTCAAGGAGGACGGTAAGGGAGAGCCTGGAGGAGCAGGTGAGGGGAGAGAAGATTTGGGAGAGAGGATCACGGCCGGCTAAGTGTGTATTTCCAAGGCTTCTGAAGGGGGGATGGACCTAGGTTGCACCAGTAAATAAAGTAAGTGGCTCAAAATGCAATTTGAAAGTTAATGGACCTAAGTGGCACAAACATACACGTTTAGGGGCCGCTGGTGCATTTAACTAAAAAAAAAGTATAAGTTGCCTTCATACGTATTTCTTATATTTTTACCCTTTGCCATCCCAGGCGACAGCAGCTAGAGCATATTTCAAACATCAGAGACAGCTATGGACACTTAGTCTATCAGTGAAAAACACAATTCAGAATCCAGGATTTTAGGTGCTCATCAAAGCTAGTGGATAGTACTAGAGACTAGATTTCTGATCAGAGTGCGTGATCAGTGTATGGAAAATCCAGTCCTTGTGAACACAGGAATCCTTCCTATTTGGGTAATGAAGACAATGCATGCAGGAATATTTTAGCCAAATGATAAGCTTCTCTACAAGAGATAAGTTGCTTCAGGAGTTCGGCACACATTCTCTATGCAGATTCTCTAGCCTTGCAAAGAGGAGTAACATGATTGTAAAGAACAACGCATATTCGCATATCCCATGTTTATTGGCTATTTGATAATCTGGCCTTTGCTGATTTAGAAAGACTACGTAACTATTCTGTTCCATGTTTACTATACTTGGGAGTATTAGAAGCTTTTTATACATATATGTATTTTTATTGGAGCAGGAACACAAACATCTCTGTGATTATCTCAGACAGCAGAAAACATGTGGATTTCCATTTCAGTGATTGTCTCCCTACTCCCTAGTTTCTCTTTGATGATTGCCTCCTTATTTGTTATGCAGCACCTATGCAACCAGCTTCAAACCAATCAGGGCCATTACTTGAATCAAGCCTCATTACCAAAAATCTCTCTTTTGCATCTGGATGCTAGATGCTAGTATATATCATTATAAACGACAAACAAAGATGTGAATGTACTTTTTCATCTGGATAGAAGTTTCTATTTTGCAAGTATGGGGGTTTCTTTCGTGCAGTGAAGTTATAAAATAACATGCTGGAATTCCCATAGACCTGTTAAAAATCTGCACCGCAAGCCACCATGGCACCATTGAAAAACTAAGCAGTTGTCCCAAGCAAGTTGCAGTAGGCAACACAGACTGTTACCTTTTTCAAGATGTGAATTGTAGGGGTTGTAAACGTACAGCACCATAATCCTGGACGTTTTCTTTAAGTCAGGGATCTTGTAAAGGTAGTAGATCTTTAATTTTAGCAACCAGAGGAAATTATGGATATTGGGGATTAAGCCACAGAGAACAAAAAATTGTCCACAAATTTGGTCTCTGGTATGTGGCTACTCGGGCACAAGGGTGGATGTTGTCAGACTAGGGTGCTGCTCTTCAAATCAGCAAACTTTAGAATGATTCAGGGATTCATCTAATGTATATTATTTTTAATTTCAAAATTAAAAAAAATAAGTTTGTTGGCACAGACCAGCCTACTAATGGGCTGTACAACAGCTAGTCTATTGAAATACTATCATTGAATGTAGATCCAGCACAAGATGAAAGAAATGAAAGAAAATAGAGAACATGATGGTTTCCATGTGCTGGTTACTGGCCATCAAGCCAAAATAGAGGACATGATGCTTACGCATGCAGCAGCAGGGGAGGCTGCCACCAATCTTTCTCCTCCCACAATGTTCTTGACCAATGCATTCCATGCTGCCAGTCACCATCTACCTTCCTAATGCTAGCCGCCTACTCTGTTTAATCTCTTAATCCTAGTTAGCCACTTGCTCCCAGCATGAGTTTGGTGTGTTGCACCACGTTGTGCGTGTCGGCTTGGCAAAAGAATTTGGGACACATGGTCCCTGTAATACTCGTGCAAGATATGCAATAAGCTCTTGTACCATTTTGCAGCATCGTAAAGGGATTGAGATTCTTGTCCCACGGCTGCAAGGTTTTCTACATAATTTCATATAAATAGGCAGATACTCATGTAACATAAGCTATCTAACACAAAACAATAAATTAAGCCTTTATGTGTATATTTTAAGTAATAACTCCAGTAAACCAAAATAGGGGGGACCTATATCAGCACCCATTATCTATAATTTAGATGAGATTAACTGGTTGTAGTATGCCATCAGAAGTATGCAGGTTTCAAACTCGTCTCTTTCATGCATGTACTTTACAACTATTGCACACAAGTATAGATTTGTACCTGCTGCATGATGATAGGATCATCTCTGCTTCGATTGAAAACATAATTAAGCTTTGAATCAACATCATCTCGTGCTGCTATGTATCCATATAACTGTATCAACCCACTGTTTATAGAAGCTTTAGCCAACTTCAGTGAGAAAATCTGCATCATCTGACATGGCACATGGTAGTAGCAATTGTCCGGATCAGGATGGCAATTTGTGGTCGCTGCAAACCTCATTGGCTCCACCCGAGCTTCACCAACGATAACAAATAATGTTATAATAACTAGTTATTACAGTAGGTAAATGAAAATATTAAGTAAACTATATCTTTGGTCCACAAATTAGGTGCTATGGACGAGATTCAGGTGGGTTAGGTGAGACCAATGGTGGCAGCCCAACAGCCATGGCAGCAGTGACAAAGAGGGCTGCTGGCACAGGACCAAGGTGGGAAGCATGGCTGGCTATGTCTAAGGTGGGAAGCATTTCTTATTTCAGGCCCCATTTGGTAGAGCTCTAGCAGACTCCGGCTCGAACTCCTCCATGCAATGTAGGAAGGAGCCTTCTAAAAATAAACCAGGAGCTGGCAAGCCACTATTTTTGGCTCCGGCTTCTCCATGCAGCAAGAGATTGCCTCCAACCAAGGTTGACTCAACTCTCAAGATGAATTTTGATTTGATTCATCCTCCACACATTTCCTTTTATTTAGCCGTTCTCCTTTCCCTTCTCCTTTTTGCCAACTTCAGCATGTTGTAGCTTAACTACATACAGGACACACTTCTGTATCACACGAAACCTCTGCTGGCAGAGGTCACAGAATGGAAGGACTCATATGTCAAAAGCACAGTGCATAGAGGGACAAAACAATATTCTTTTTTATAATATATATAGTAGAGATAATGAAAACAATGCAAAGCTAAACTCAAGATTTGTAGAAAATACACTAATTGATCACATAATCTTGGCAAATGCCCTAGTAACAAAATAAATAAATATAGGAAAAAGATATCTTAATCACTTACTTTCATCACTGTCAAGGGCGTCGAGACCTAGGGTAGCTGGCCCTCGGCTACGGAGTTCGTAGCCTTGGTCCGTCGTCGCCGGCGAGGTTTTACCCCTCAGCCGTCGGCTTGGTTTTGGAGAAGAGGAAGGAGATTAGATTGTAATGTCTTACTCCGAAACCAACGTGCGGTTACAATTATATGGCCAAAGGCCTGAACCAACCGGAGCCTAACACTCCTTGAATTAAGGATCTGACAAAAACAGAACTATCTAAGACTTCCAAACTCAGCCACCGAGCGTGGCCTGATCGCGCGCGTCGCCCAGCGCGTCCTCTGTGCGCGCGGCGTGTTCTGTTGCCCGGCGCACATCGCGGGCCCTGCGACGTCTGGTGTACGTGCGCCCGTACATGACATCTCTCCCCCCGTCGAAGACCAGCTCGCCCTCGAGCTGGAATGCAGGGAACTTGGCGGCGAATACGTCGGCGTCTTCCCACGTCGCTGATGCCGCGGACATGCCCTTCCAATGAACAAGGAGCTGACGGACGCCACGTGCCAGCCTGGAACGGACCACGCGCTCTGGTTCAGGCAGCATAGCGCCGTGTTGCGTCGGCGGTAGTGGTGGCGGCGCTGCTGGCGGAGTTCCAGTGAACAACTTGAGCAAGCCGATGTGGAAGACGTCGTGAAGGCGAGCGCGGGGCGTTAGGGCCACCCTAGCAGCGACGTCGTTGATCATCTCGGTGATGCGGTAAGGCCCGAAGTACTTGGGCTTGAGCTTCCCTGTGACCGCCTGGGGCAGGGACGACGCAGCGCGTTGACGGAGCCGTAGGAGCACCCAATCGCCCACTTGTACGTGACATGACGGTGAACCTTGTCGTAGTGTAGCTTCTGCACCGCCTGCGCCTGCTCGAGGCGGTAGCGAATGTCCGCCAGAAACTCGTCGCGCTCCTCCATGGTCTTGGCGACGGCGGCCACCCGAGTCTCGCCTGGTTCATAGGAGCGGATGGTCGGCGGATCACGGCCGTAGACAACACGGAACGGCGTGTCCCGCAGCGATGACTGGTAGGCAGTGTTGTAGATGTACTCTGCCCAGGGGAGCCACCGTAGCCACTGGCGTGGACGATCCCCGGTGAGGCATCAGAGATACATGACGAGGACGCGGTTGGCCGCCTCTGACTGCCCATCGGACTGGGGGTGGAATGCCGTGGTCATGTGCAGTCCGTGCGCCCATGAGCCGCATGAGCTCGCGCCAGAACGCCGAGGTGAACACCGGGTCGCGGTCGGACACCATGGACTGCGGTATGCCGTGCAGCCTGACGATGTCGGTGAAGAATGCTTGCGCTACGGACTCGGCGGTGTAGGGGTGCGCGAGGGGGATGAAGTGGCAATATTTGCTGAACCTATCCACCACTGTCAGAATAACTGACTTACCCCGGGCGCGCGGCAAGGCCTCCACGAAGTCGAGACCGATATCGGTCCAGACACTGTGCGGTACAGGCAAGGGCAGCAGCAGTCCCGCCGGGTGCAAGTGCTCGGACTTGTAGCGCTGGCACGTGTCACACGCGCGCACAAAGTCTTGCACGAGGCGACGCATGTCAGGGAAGTGGACGTCTCGGCGGAGTCGATGGAGAGTGCGCTGCACCCCCTCATGTCCATCATCATGGATAGCCGCCACCAGCTCCGGGATAAGCGGGGACGCCGGGGGAAGGTAGAGACGGTCCCCGAAGTGGACCAAGCCGTCCACGACCGTCCATGGAGCACCACGTGTACCTGCGCGTATTTCATCACGAATTGCCACAAGGGCAGGGTCAGCGGCTTGAGCTTGACGAAGGCGGTCGACGAAGTCGAAGCGAGGCGCCGAGATGGCGAGGACGGCCCCCACTTCCGTATCGCGGCGGGACAAGGCATCCGCCACCGTGTTCGCCGAGCCGGGCTTGTATTCGACGGTGAAGTCGAAGCCCAAAAGTTTCCCCACCCAATGATGTTGGGGGATCATCGAGAGCCTCTGGTCGAGCAAATACTTGAGGCTGTAGTGATCGGTCTTGACGATGAAGCGGTGCCCCCACAAATAGGGCCTCCAGTGACGGACAGCGTGGACGAGCCCGATCAACTCGCGCTCATAAGCGGCGAGGGAGCAGTGGCGAGGCGCGACGGGGCGGTTGAAGTAGGCGATCGGGTGGCCGTCCTGGGTTAGCACCGCACCGAAGCCATGCGTCGAGGCGTCGCACTCCACGACGAACACCTTGTTGAAGTCGGGCATCGCCAGCACGGGGGCGGAGGTGACCGCGGCCTTGAGGTCGGTGAAGGCGGAGGTCGCGGCGTCGGTCCACGAGAACCCTCCTTGAGGAGGGCCGTTAGGGGCGCGGCGACGGCGCCGTAGTTGGCGATGAACTTGCGGTAGTAACCCGCCAGTCCGAGGAAACCACGCACCGCCTACGCGGACCAGGGCACCGGCCAGTCGTGGATGGCCTGCACCTTGGCCGGGTCCATGGCCACGCCGGCCCCGGAGATGATGTGGCCAAGGTAAGCCACGGCGGTGACTCCGAACTCGCACTTTGCCCACTTGACGAAGAGTCGGTGGAGGCGGAGAAGGGCAAGTACGGTGCGGAGGTGGCGTAGGTGATCGGCCCAGGTCCTGCTGTATATGAGAATGTCGTCAAGGAAAACCAGGACAAACCGGCGTAGGAAGGTGCGGAGCACGTCGTTCATGAGCGCCTGGAATGTCGCTGGGGCATTGCACAACCCAAACGGCATCACCAAGAACTCGTAGAGGCCGTCGTGGGTGCGGAACGCCGTCTTGTGGATGTCCTCTGGACGCATCCGGACTTAGGTGGTAGCCCGAGCGCAAGTCCAGCTTGCTGAAGAACCTTGCGCCGTGAAGTTCGTCGAGCAGTTCGTCCACCACGGGAATGGGGAACGCGTCCTTGACTGTGAGGGCGTTGAGGGCGCGGTAATCGACGCAGAAGCGCCACGTCCCGTCCGCCTTCTTGACGAGGAGGACCGGCGACGAGAACGCCGACGTGCTGCGGCGAACGATGCCTTGCTCCATCATAGCGGCACACTGCCTCTCCAGCTCGTCCTTGTGGGACGCAGGGTAGCGATAGGGTCGAACCGCAACTGGCTGCGCGTCCGGCTTGAGGATGATGGCATGCTCGTGGCCCCGCGGCGGTGGCAGTCCCATAGGGTCGGCGAAGACGTCCTCGAATGAAGACAGCAGCTCGTCCAGGAGGGAGGGGCCGGCCGTGGCTGGAGTGAAGTCCGGGTACGTCGGCCGTGGGCACGCCCGACCAGCAGACCGTGCGGCCGTGGCGCTGGAAAGACAGCGTGCGGGCGGTGAAGTCCCACACAAGCGGTCCCAGGGTCTCCATCCAGTGCGTCCCCAGGACCATGTCGTAGCCCGCCAGCGGCATCATGAAGAGATCGACGCAGAAAGAGTCACCGTGGATGGTGATCGGCGCCTGACGCAGCACCCCGGGGTAGGAGATCTGCTCGCCATTTGCCACGGTGGCCGTGAGCCGGGGGCGACGCTATAGAGGCAGACCGGTACGAAGCGCAGCCGCCTCAACGATGAAGTTATGCGTGGAACCGGTGTCGAGGAGGGCAGTGCAGGATTCGGTACCTAGCTGGACACGGACTTGGATCGTGTTGCCGACACGGACGCCAGCCACCGCATGCAGGGAGAAGACCAGGGCATCCCCCGTGATCTGCGCGTCGTCCCCACCTTCGGCATCGACGGCGTCGTCTTCCTCCACGCTGTCAAGGAGGAACAGCCGCTTGCAAACCCGGTTGTGCCTGCGGCCATATTTCTCATCGCAATTATAGCACAAGCCGAGGCGGCGTCGCTCCTCCTATTCCGCCTGTGTGAGGCGCTTGACCGGACGACCTTCGATGGTGACTGTGGGTGTGACAGCCTTGGGCGCCGCCGGAAGCTGCTGGACTTGGCGCGGGGGAAGAGTCGGCAGGATGCCGCGGGGGGTGGCCTTGGGCTGAGCGACGTTGTACTGCTTCATCAACTCCATCTGCCGGGCCAAGCTCATAGCGGCCGCAAGAGATTGCGGGTTTTGGATTTGCACGGCGAGGCTGAGCGGGGGCAGGAGACCGCCCGTGAACAACTACACCCGCTGCGCCTTGTCGAGGGGACCCGCGCGAGGGAGGAGCGCCTGAAAACGGTCCTGGTACTCCGCAACCGTTCCCGTGCGGCGACAATCGGCGAGCTCGAAGAGGGGGGCAGCGCGGAGGGGCGGCCCGTAGCGAAGGTTGAGGAGCTCCTTGAAGCGACGCCACGACGGGGTACCCTCGTCCGTTTGGACTTGGATGTACCACATCTGCGCCCCGTCCTCGAGGTTGTAGGATGCCATCCACACCTTCTCCTCCTCCATGATCCTCTGCTGGTGGAAGTAGGATTCGCAGCGGTTGATGAAGATCAGCGGGTTGGTCTTGCCATCGTACCGCGGAAAGTCCATCTTCTGGAACTTCGGCGGCCGGTCATTGTGGTGCTCACCGGAGCCCGGCTTGGTGCCCGAGGACGAGGTGCGGTCGGAGGTGAGGGAGGCGATGGCCTTGGCGTTGGCCTCGACCGTGGTCTGCAGCATCTTGAGGGCGTTGGTGAGGGACGCGACGGTGTCCTTGAGGTCGGCGGCGTCACCCATGTCAGCGGCACACGACGCGATGGACGACGATGCTGATGATGGCAGCGTGGCGGCTGGAGGAGGTGGTGGGGTGGCGGCGGCTAGTGGTGAGGTGGATCGGGATGTCGAGGATCGCCTAGAACGTGATACCAGGTTGTCAAGGGCGTCGAGACCTAGGGTAGCTGGCCCTCGGCTACGGAGTTCGTAGCCTTGGTCCGTCGTCGCCGGCGAGGTTTTACCCCTCAGCCGTCGGCTTGGTTTTGGAGAAGAGGAAGGAGATTAGATTGTAATGTCTTACTCCCAAACCAACGTGCGGTTACAATTATATGGCCAAAGGCCTGAACCAACCGGAGCCTAACACTCCTTGAATTAAGGATATGACAAAAACATAACTATCTAAGACTTCCAAACTCAGCCACCGAGCGTGGCCTGATCGCGCGCGTCGCCCAGCGCGTCCTCCGTGCGCGCGGCGCGTTCTGTTGCCCCGCGCACATCGCGGGCCCTGCGACGTCTGGTGTTCGTGAGCCCGTACATGACAATCACGGTCAGTGATATCAATATTATAGTCACTTTTCCAGTAAAGCCTTTTCTTGTATATAGTGCCATCACGATGGCTACTGTTCGGATCAATTGTTGCAGGCCATATACCATCAATAGCAGTTTTACTGCCCTTTATAACATCCTTAATGGTTGCCCCGATCGGAGGGCTCTCTGTAGCATCCTCAGTACCTGTGCCCACCATATTTCTCTGTGTAGCATCCTTGATAGCTATCTGCAATTCTTCCATGTAATAGCTAGGTTTGACCTTCAAGGTTGTGTAGCACCGCTTACTCAGGTTCTCACTTTTTACTCCAAAAATGCTCCATGGTCCACACAAGGGCAATCTAACACGCAAGAAAATGAAAGGTCTTAGAATCCAGACTCAAACACCACCACTATATGACCCATCAGATCTAAAATAGATAAAGTAAATTATAATAAAAAACTAAAATTGAAATTACTTTCAAAATTCTGTTATGATTCGAACATATATAAAATTGATATTAGTAACCATCAAATCGAGATCTAAGTTCATCTTCCGTTTATAGGTTTGATTTGACGTTGTTGGCAATAAAATTATTTCGTGTTCCTTTCTAATGAAAGATAAAAGATCAACAGATAAAAAGCAATCTTACGGAAAGAATATATCAAAGGAAACCCTAAATCAAAAGCATGAGAGATCCAGATCGAAAAATTCATGACATGGCACTCAGGATGACTCAGATGTAGGAAAGGAGAGGAGACAACAACAGACCTAAAAACGTGCTCCAGATGCTGATTAAGAATGGTCGATGCTGCCGCAGAATCTCGTTGCGCGAGAGCTGGAAACCACCAGAGAGTTTGAGCAGAACCAATGTACCCTAGGGTCGACCGCGAGAGGCGTTGCATCTGCTTCGCCTTCGTATCCTCTCTCCCGAATTGGCTAGAGCCTAGAGGTTCGGCCCTGGGTTGAAGATCTCGGTAAAAGGGGCCGAAGGGATGACTGAGGCTAGCTTCTAGTCTGAGGTATATCTTCTCTCTTCTATCTCTATCTGTCTCTATCTATCTATGTATCTATCTGCAACTAAAAAGACCCATCGTCACCGCTCCCTAATCGCCCCCCTCGCTAATACCCCGTATTAACCGCTAATCCCGTCCCCCGATAACCCACCGCCCGATAAAAAAAAAGTCACAGATAACCCACCGCCCAATCAAAGAACCACCCGATCAAAAAATCCCGATCCGAAATCAAACAACGGCTATTGGATACACGCTGGAGGAGAAGAGCAGCTCCTGCGAGTGCCCTGGCTAAGAAGGAGGCAAGGGAAGAAAATAAAGAGGTACTATGCCGGAGCTCTACCAAACATGTAGACATTCGGTAATACACAACGACGCCAAGGCAGGGGCTTACCCGCCGGCGCCAGGGTTCCGTCAAAATCCCGCTGTTCTGCTCACGTCGCCGGTGACCCGCCGCGGCCAGGGGTGTGACAGTTGGTACCAGAGCCACCTTTCTTTGGCGTGTGGGTGACGAGCTACCTACTCGGCGCCGCCGCTAGTCACCACCACCACCACCACCACAAGTCCACCACCACCACCACCACCACCGTCGTCTTCGTCGCGTGCCCACGATCTGCGTCGCCGCCATACGCTTCTCGGTGAAGGTCGACTCCGGATCGTAAATCCCCACGGCTGGTCGAATTCTCGGTTTGGCCAAGTGGGAAACCGAGAACTCCCGCAAGTCCGACGGGGTCGTCTGGGTCGTCAAGATCCACGACCACGGCAACGCCGCACCTCTTCGTTCGCGACACCGGCACGCTTAACCTCTACACAACGTCACCATCGACGCCCACCAGGTGTTCGACTGGGGTTCGTCATCAACAACCGGGGTTCTCGAGGTGTGAACATGAGTGAGCATCCCAAATTCGCTCATTTTTCATCCTTTTGCACAATTAGGCAGTAGACAAGGGTTGCGCGGCATTTGTTCGTGCGTAAAATTCTGAAAGTCGAACTGTCTTCTTGTTGCGGTGGCGTTCGGCGGGGGAATGTCCATGAGCTTGGGTTGCTAGGCTGTTGTCATCGTGCTTGCACTACAACTGTATTAGTGTAAAATCCCTCGGCTCCGCCTCATTCCCAGGCGGCGGTGAACGTACCTTGCAGTGCGACGGGAGAGGCACAGGCCGAAGCGGAGGCGCAGGAGGAGCCGAGATCGGTGCTCGGAATAGCGATGCCAAGAGCGAGGCTTGCGCGTGCGCGACCGCACAGAGCGGTGGAGGTGGCCGTGCGATTTGCTTATGGGCTCTAGTCGCCCGTGGAGTAAATCTATCAAGATTTAATTTTAATTCGATATAAACTTAACAGACATTATCATATTATTACCAATGTTAATGTATGTTATGAATCCATCATAAAATATAGTTTAAAAATGTAACACACGTGCCGTTATTTTTCGTTAATGTAGTTTTTTTATGCCGTTACAACGCACGGGCATATTTGCTAGTTATAGGGTTAATTGGATCTGTGCTATTATAACTTTGCCGTTTTTGAAGCACACCATAACTATTTAAGAAACTATGCCACTGTCATTGCAACTCTACAGATATTTGAGATACACCATTATATACGTTTGGAGATGACTTGGACCCACTATCAGCCGTATAGAGGGGTACCATATATCCGTATGGACAAGATTGCCTCTTTATTCTTCTCTCACACTCACTGACACATGGGCCTACTTGTCAGTCTTCCCCACCGTCTTCCTCCCTCTCTGTTTTCTCCATATCCGGCGGCGGCGACGCAGTAGCCCCCTCCGTCTTCTCCATCTCCAACTTAAGGCGCCGGCCATGCCGACTTCAGCACGCCCCCGGCTCCATATGCTCGCTCCGGTCACCTGGCGGTCACCTGGCAGCGGGGGCGCGACCTGCCTGCCCACGCGCTCGCATCGCTGCAGTGCAGCAACGGTGCGGTGACCCGCCCGGTGACCTGCCCGCCCACGCACTCGCCCGACAGGACGGGAATTTCCCGTCCCGACCGGCGCCGAATGCCGTATTATCCCGACCAGGGTACTTGTCGGTAACCGAATAAATCCAGCAAAAACCGCGCTCGCCCGGTAGGACAGGAATTTCCCGTCCCGACCGGAGTCGAATGCCGTATTATCCCGACCGGATACTTGTCGGTAACCGAATAAATCCGGCAAAAAATAGGAAAATTTGGCAGGAACCGGGAACGGAATCGGTTGAGCTTGTTTCCCGACCGAATTCACATATCCTGTTTTTAACGGGAAAATTCCCGTTTTTCCCGTTTAATTCCCATATAAATTTATTTTGTATTATTACTTCAGCTCGTGTCACAGACCAAGGAGCGCTCCTGTGGCTCTCTGGAGGCCGGGAGTCCCCCCTCCCCAGCTGGCTCCGTGAGGTGGTATTAAACTTCAGTGTGCGCCTGGTGTACTGGTGTAGTGGTGATTGTTGCTACTGTGCACGCTGGGCCGTAATGGGCCGTTACCAAGGTAAAGCGACCTGAGCGCCTGCCTGTTGAGCGCGCTGCGCACACCGCAAAGGCCCTGCGTATGCATGTGCATTTTCCTTTTTTTTTTTATTTTTTTGCTGTTCGCCTGTGCCTACAACATATGCTAAATGATTTGACGCTGCAAGAATCCCTATTGGATGTGATGGATGCAACCAGCCACTTCTGCTTTTTCGTTGAACTCGTAGATAAGCTGAAGTATGCATGTGCGCTTTGCTAAATGATAAGCTGAACTCGTTGAACTCCTTGTTGGGCTTATTTGTAGTGTTATATATTTACCAACAGTACAATTTGCCTATATTATACATGGTTGTAACCTTGGTGTTAAGTTGAATGGTTGAAGTGGTTGTGTGCGTCGACGTTCCCGATTTGGATTACCGATTCCCGATCGTTATCGACTTTTTCCGGATCGAAATGTATCGTTTCCGACATCCCGTATTTCCGATTTCGCTTTCCCGACCGGCCTTCCCGTTACCGTTCCCATTCCCGCATAAAAATATAGTAGCGGGAATGGTTAGAGTATTTTCCCGACCGTTCCCGACCGCTTTCATCCCGATTTGGATTACCAATTCCAAAAGTCGGGTTAGACGAGGGCAATGGAGAAACAACAAGATAATGATTATCCAAAACATGACGTATGACCAACAGATCCAGAAACAGGAGATTGAGAAGTCAAACATCGTGAACCTTAAGACCAAACTAACTAACGGTAGACTTGAACTTCTTCGAAAACCAGATCCCTTCTTCTCAGATTACACTATCACCTCTGTTAGACGAACCTAGTTCCACAATGACGACTCGATCTCGTAGCTCTGCTTCGGATTCGAGAGGGATGGGGATGAAGAAGAAGAGCAAGGACCAAGGGCATTTTATAGTGGTGAACGGAGATGGGTCACAGCGCACCGGAAGTGGAGACGGCATAGATGGGATACTCTGTCGGTTCACGCTGTGGGGATACAACCGGCCATGGCGCGCTCCCTGCTCAAGCGAGCGGAGGGGGGAATAAAGGAGAGGAGAGAGGATTCGCTCGATGAGGGAGGCGTGCGGATGGTTGTGTCCCCTAAAGAAGAAAGAAGGGAGGGGGTCTAGTACGGGGACGAGGGCGAGGATCAAGAGCGGACCAGAGGCTGGGAAAAGGACAAGCGCACAGTGCACGAGGGCCCGACACCGACGGCATCCATGGGGCACGTGGTGATAGCGACCCAACGTGTGTAGCATGGTCGAGCTGGGCACAGTGCTTGGGACTTGACATCCACTCAGGCTTTTCTAAGCACTCCCTACTACCCAATGCTAACTTTTCCCAGGTGTTCTTCTTTCCTTGCCTTCCTTGTCCACAATATGTGCCAACCTTTGTATGAAGTGAGATCACAACATACATGCTTTTTCTGAAACCACCTTCTCTTATTTACTTTGAGAGAACACTATTTCATCAACCCGTTGTGGATTTCCCGCTCAAACACCTGAATATTTGTATCAAAAGTGGTATGGCGGTGTAACTTGGTAAATGTACTTGGTCAACAACCTCGATACCAGCGCGTGCCGAGCACCGTCACCATGTGGCAGCTGTTCCACAAGGGCCCTCGGTTTCGGTGCGGCACCATAAGCTATTAACCAGGGAACTACTACCAACTTACACGCAACGAAGACGGTGGAGTCATAAACCACAGAATCAAAGGAGTATTGCAAGGGAAGATTCAAACAATAAGGGTTCCTTTCGCAACAAGGAACAAGGACTTCAAATCCAACAACGGATCTGATTTAAAGAGATTCAAGTGTTCTGCTGGGACATCCATAATTAGTCGATACATGGTCCTATGTTATCTAATCACGGCTGGTCTTCTCGCATCCGGATGGTAATTTCTCTTGTAACCCACTTAACATTGCCCTCGAAAACCCTAAGCACGTCTAACGAGACTTAAGGTTGATGGACGCAATAACACAGCGAAATAAATAAAATGCATATTCTGAACGTCCTTATGCTGGTACAACATACATGCACTTACTCTCCTATTCTGGACACATCGTTCACCTTTCCTACGATCGGACCACCTCAAGAACTACGGACAAAATACAACGGAAAGATTACAATATCGGTGGACAGCGACGAAAGACACTACTAATTACAGGTACATCATCCTGGCTATGGATCTGCCTCCTCTCTTGGCAATGGCTGAGTGAGAGGAATCAAGGGTTCTACTTCTGACACTTCTAAGGGTGGAGGTGCTAGCGGTACTGCAATACCGATTCTCCATCTTTCTGGTGGGTGGACAGGGATCCCCTCCACAATCAAGGGATCCTATCATTCAGTAGCTAGCGTCCTCTGTTTGGCCCTAGTGACAAGGTAGGCCTCTCCCAACTGATGAGCATGTCGATCTTCAGCTTCCTTTAGAGCTTCCGACATGGCAGTCACCCGACTCTCAGTGGCTGCTGCACTGACATGTGCTTTAGCAAGTAGCACCTGGAGCATCCTGGAGAAGATCTCAGCTTTCTCAGCTTGCCGAAGGCACTTCCTCAGCTTCAAGGCTTGCCGGTCATATTGCTCATCTAGAGCAAGCAAGTACATGGTCAAGTGCACCATGGTAGGACTATCTTCTTGCGCATCTCGCCCTTGCAAAGCCTCCATGCGAGCCCTCCATGCACGTTGATTCTTTTCCAAAGGTGGAAAGAACCTCATGGGGGTATGGGCAATGGCCTATTCATAGATCTGGCAAAGGTACCCCAAGGCTTTGCGGGCCACAACCTGGTAGGTGTCGACGAAGCGAAACCCAGTTGCAGTCACATTCTAGGCTTCAGTGATGTCAGGGAACTATTCACTCTTCCCAATGTAGATGGTAACTTCACACCGCTCAGTGCCATGCTTTTCATACTCACGGCCCTCGTAGTCGGGATGATCTTTGACTCTGAGCTTTTGCTGGGTGGCATACAGGATCTTAGGAAAACCCTCAATGTTCAGGCAGTAACTACTAACCCAGGCCTACCATCGCTGGCGATGGTTGCAAGGAAGGACTGAGGGAAAAGCTAGATCAAAAGGAAAAGCTAGGCAAGCTAAAGTGCACCGAGTGGTGGTAACAACGACTAAGCCAGACCCTACTTATAAAGGCAGAGCGGTTAGTGGTCGTGGCGCGGTCCACCAATGTTCCAGCATGAGTTCACTATAAATGAATCGACCAATTTTTTTCGCGCGTTCGAGGCTAGCGATGTCTGATACCATTAATGACTAATACGGCTGCAAGACAAGGTTCTGACAAGAGCCCAGAAAATAGTACGGGGAGACGCAGGTCATGACAGGCGTGAACCACGGGCGACGCGAAGCACAAAGCCACAAGGAACGGGCTCCTCTGCATGCATGGGTGCAGATGCAAGTATAGTAGCCGTAGTAATGGTGAACAACCCCAACCACCGACCACCTCAGGAGCAATGTGCACACAAACCAAGCCATGTCTTAGATGCATGGATGCATGTGTAAGTACAAATGTTCCTGCATGGTCGATGAATCATTTTTATCTGATGGTAAGGAGGAGAGGAATTAAATGTGTCCACCTGCCCTACTTGTTTTTATCTGATGGTAGCATGGAGGGGAGGCATTAAATGTGTCCACCTGCTTTCGACCCACCCTACGTAGGTGAAGATGTCTAGTGCTTTTAAACTTACTGAGTGAATTTCTTTATAGCTTAGGGAATGGCCTCGGATACTGCTCGTCTCGTGCGCGTAAAAATCCTACCGCTTTCCTTTTATTATTCTCCATGCTAGACTAAATGGTGGACTGCGCCAGGACCAATGACCGCTCCGCCATTACAAAAGGCCTAGCCTAGCCACTTGGTACCACCACTCGGTAAGTCTCAGCTCACCTAGCCTTTCTCCTGAGCAAGCTTCTCGCTCGATCCTTCCTTGTAACCATCATCCACCAAGGATGGTAGGAGCCTAGGTTAGCAGCTATTGCCTGAACACTGAGGGGTTTCCTAAAATCCTGTATGCCACCTTGCAAAAACTCGGAGTCAAGGATCGCCTCAAGTATGAGGGTCGTGAGTATGAGAAACATGGCACTGAGCGATGTGAGGTCACCATCTACATTGGGAAGAGTGAGGAGTTCCTCGATATCACTGAAGCCTGGAATGTGACTGCAACCGGGTTTTGCTTGGTCGACACATATCAAGTTGTGGCCCACAAAGCCTTGCAGCATCTTTGCCAGATCTATGAAGAGCCAATTGCTTGTACCCCCATGAAGTTCTTTCCACCTTTGGAAAAGAATCGATGGGTATGGAGGGCTCGCATGGAGGCTTTGCAAGGGCAGGACGCGCAAGAAGACAGCCCAACTATGGTACATCTGGCCACGTATTTGATTGCTCTAGATGAGCAATATGACCAGCAGGCCTCAGAGCTGAGGAAGTGCCTCTGCCAAGCTAAGGAAGCCAAGATCTTCTCTAGGATGCTTGAAGTGCAACTCGCTGACGCGCACACCAATGTGGCAGCCACAGAAAGTTGTGAAACTACCATGGCAGAAGCCCTAAAGCAGGCTAAAGATCGGCACACCTAGCAGCTAGAGGATGCTTATCTGGTCACAAGGGCCAAGCGTAGGACACTTGACACAGAAAGGTGGGAACCCTTGGTCTTCGAGGGAATCCCTATCCACCCATCGGAAAGAAGGAAAACCAGTGTTGCAGTACCACCAACACCTCCACCCTCGGAGGTATCAGAAGTACAGTCCTTGCTTCCCCTCACTCAGCCACCACCACGAGAGGAGATAGATCTTTAGCCAGTGAAAGAAGAAGAACCAACCGAGGCCTGGAATGAAGCCATTTGGTTCGACGCAGTAGATGAGTTGTCCTAGGGGACATGTACCCATAGTTAGTAGTGCTTTTCATTGCCATCCTCTAGTGTTGTAATCTTTCCATTGTATTTCATCCGTAGATGTTAAGAATTGTTGGGTCATAGGAGGCAAACGATGTGTCGAGAATGGGAGAGTGAGTGCCTATATGTTGTACTCGTATATGGGCGTTTTGGACGTGCATTTTGCTTTATCCGTTGTGTTTGTTATGTCGATTTACCCTTAGACCTCGTTAGACCTACTTAGGGTTCTCAAGGCAAAAATCAAACGGGTTACAAGAAAAGCAACCATTCAGATGCAAGCAGACCAGCTATGATTGGAAATGAATCATAAAGGAGGTAACAAATTAAAGCCTCCTTTTCACAAATTAAAGACCTCCCACTAACATAGTGTAGGCTTTCATTTTCAAGTTGTATGTTTGACCTAAGACCGCATGCAAATTAAAGCCACACGCACCGCCAGTGGCCACTCACACGTGCTCCTTTTCTCGCACACTGGTGCCGGCCTCTCAGCGTCACGCTGCTGTCTCTTCTACACCGCCACCCACTGTCACGCCCAATTTTAAGGATAAAATTGAATGCACAAAACTCATGTGTGCCTAGGGATCAATCACACACATAAGCTGACAAATTACATAAAGTATCATCACGGTGTCTCTTACATCAAGAACCATAATATAACTTAGTCTTACATCACACAGCGGAATATAAAAAGATAACTCTCTCATGGGGCTTCATCACAGGGAAGGTCAACTGATTGACCACAAGCCTAAAAATCCTCAGGAAATTCCTCATACCCGTTGTCATCTGTTACCCATCCAGGATTTTATCCAAATAAAGAAATAAACAAGCGTAAGCACTTCCCGTACTTAACAAGATAACATGGGGTTATGTAGCTCAAAAAGGATGACACTGGTTTACTGCAGTTAGCACTTTTAGTGAGTCAGGATTTTATTACCAATTATTATCAAGTTATGCTTAAGCTCCCATCTAAACCCACATAATCAGATATCAGAATTATTTGCATCATACTATCATCGTAAACCATCATAAATGAACCATAATGAGTATCCAATTATTCTGTGAGTTTTCTGGGCCGCTCGTGACCGTGAGCACGGCTGTTATAACAGTTTGTTACCCTCTGCAGAGGTGGTGCACATTCACCGCGAGTCATGATTCCCATATGCCCGGGTTAATTACTCCCATGTCACTACCAAGGTGAGCGGGCAGGGTACACTACGAAGCCATTTCATAGGTTTCTCTAACAAGTTAGGGCCGCTAGGTTTCCTCGGTAGACAGATGTAGGAACCCCCTTTCCTATGGCACATATCCATCGCGGCTATACACATAGGAACAGAGGCAGCCCTATACCCAATGTGGCAAGCCCCTTTTGCGCCATAAAGGTAACCTCTAACAAGCTAGAAAAGGTCCTATTACTGAGCTAAAGTCAGAGCCATATGACTCTCCCAGTTGCACTGTCAGTCCCAGCTTTTGCCGATAGATAAGTCCTTATGGAGGGTCGGGAGCAACATGATCAAAAGTCATTTACACCTTCGCCCTATGGATCAGTTGTTATAAATCATGTTATACTTTTAGTTCCATAGAACCATTCACCATCGTATAGATCATGTTCAGTTAGAGCACTAGCAATCTACCCATATGTAATTAACCCATAGGAGTCAAGGGAACAAGTCATCAATGACTAGAATGTCCTTATGGTTACCAAAATTAGACACATGCACATGAGTAAATGATTAAAGTGAATAGGACATCAAGGTAGGCCCATGCTATACTTGCCTTGGTTCACAAACTCTTGCTGGTCCTGCTGGTCGTCGAAGAATTCTTGGTCTCCAACGTTCTCCTCACCATCTGAACGTGACCAACACGGCAACATACAACATTCCAAAGGCATTCATGCAAAGCAAACATTCCTATAATTAGAACAGTACACCAACAGTATATAAAACAAAATAAAATGTTTATGAAAAGAACCTACGTCTCGCTACGATCACGTCAACGCGAAGTTCACGAAAAACGGAGCTAAAATGCGAAAGTTATGATTTAAACGGGATTTCCTATAGCAATATATTTAATTAAATCTAACCATGAAATTTAAAAGTTACAAACTTGATTAGCAGTGGTACTAACGCATAGATTATGAAATTATGAAGCTAACGCAATTGGAACGGGTTAATTCGGAGCTAAAACGACGATTTCATAAGCAAAACAGTACAAATGGTATTTCTGTAAATACTGAAAATGTATTTTAGACTAAAGCAGTGAACTTTACGCTTTCAAAACAAGAAAACGTACTCGGGGAAATGCGCTAAGGACTGGCGGGTTCTATTACGCGAAATCAGAGGGGTTCTTTAGCAAAACTACCCGCGAAGGGGTATCGGCCAATGGTGGCCGTCGGATTTGAAATGAACGGCTAGAAATAGATCTGGGGAGAGAGAAGAAGGGGTGGCCGGCCGGAACAGTGTTTCCAGCAGCTGTTCAGCCATGGCCGACGGTGAGATCATGCCGGTGAGCGCGGTTAGGGGCCCATGGGCCATGGTTCGAAGAACCGAGGGCACCGGGGAGCTGCAAGGGTGAAGGGGAACTCGCCAAGGTCTAGAGCGCGGCCGGGGAACGTGGCTGGCGAGGTGGCGGCCATGGCCGGCGATGCGAAGGTCGTCGGCGCATGCGGCTATGGCGCTAGAAGCCATGAAACGAGAAAGTAATGGCATGGGAAACAAGAGGGGAGTACGGCGAGGCTCACCACGGCGAAATTCGGAGCGGAGGCGGCTCGGGGACGGTGGTCCGCGCGGAGGGCGGACGGCGGAACCAGCGTCGCGGTGGTTGTGCCTTCCATGCACAGCGAGCGTGAAGGAGGGAGCGAGGGCAGCAGGGGGGCACGCGGTGGGGGTCGGCTTCGTTTTGTAGAGGCCGAGGCACGGGGGGGGGGGGGGGGGGGGCGCTCCCACGATCGAGGACGTGGGCGGCGGTTGCGGCTTGACCCGAAGGACCAGCGTGGGGCGAGCAGAAGGAGGAGGACGGCGCCGACAGGCGGGCCCGAGCCGTCAGTGGCTGAGGCGTGGCGGTTGTTGAGGCGAGCAGCGCGGCTGCGGTAGAGGGCATAGTGCTGGGCCGCACGGACTAGGCCGGCGCAGGGCTGGGCGCGGGAAGCAGCGCCAGTTCGAGTGGGCCGGAGCGCTGGCGCAGGGAAGAAGTCCACGGACCGAAATGAAGAAGGGGAGGAAAGGAAATAAATTTCCTTTTTCTTTTTTTCCAAACAAAATTTCCAAAAGCATTTTCAAATAGATTTTTAATTCGTTTAAACTTTAAATCAAGACCAATCATCACATAAATAAATATGCAGCATCATGTATGCATCAACATGTTTCTATTTCTTATATTTGATTTTAATTTCCCAAAAATTATTAATTTCCTATATTTGAAATGCACACTTAATAACATAATTGAATCAAATTTACTTATTTTAAAAAGGCTGAAATTTTGGGTGTTACAATTCTACCCCCCTTAAGATGAATCTCGTCCTCGAGATTCGGATGATTGCTTACTCAAACAGTTGTGGGTAAGACTTTCTCATATCCTCTTCTCTTTCCCAAGTAGCTTCATCCTCTGTATACCGATTCCACTACACCTTGCACATCTTTATAGTTCGGCTTCTTGTAACTCTTTCGGTAGTTTCCAAGATCTTTATCAGATACTCTTCATAAGTAAGATCTTCCTTAACAGCAAGTTCTTCCAAAGGAATCTGCTCTTCTAGTACCCTCAAACACTTTTTCAATTGAGAAACATGGAACACATCATGCACACCTGACAAACTCTTAGGCAGTTCCAACTGATAAGCTACTTCTCCACGTCTCTCTAGGATCTTAAAAGGTCCTATATACCTTGGTGCTAACTTTCCCTTCATATTGAATCTTTTCACACTTCTCATTGGTGACACCTTCAAGTACACATAATCACCAAACTTTGAAAGTCAGCTCTCTTCTGTGAGTATCAGCGTAACTCTTCTATCAGGACTGAGCCACTCTCAAATTGTCTCTAATCATTCTCACTTATTCTTCCACGTCTGTAAGGACATCGGGTCCAAACACTTGAGTTTCTCCAGTCTGATTCCAGAACAAAGGCGTTCTACATTTACGCCCATACAGCGCCTCAAAAGGTGCCATCTTGAGACTCTTTTGGTAACTGTTGTTGTACGAGAACTCTGTGTATGGTAGACTCTTATCCCAACTATCACCATGCTGTAGTGCACAAGCTCTCAACATATCTTCCAAAATTTGATTGATCCTTTAAGTCTGTCCATCAATTTGTGGGTGGTAAGCAGAACTGAAATTCAACTTCGTGCCCAAAGATCTGTGTACTTTATGCCAGAATTGCGATGTAAACTGAGTGTCTCTATCAGACACAATCTTCTTGGGAACACCATATAAACACACAATCCTTTCCATGTACAACTCTGCTAACCTTGCACCCGTATAGGTAGTCTTGACTGGTAAAAAGTGAGCAACCTTGGTGAGTCGATCCACTATTACCCATATTGAATCATAACCTCTTTGAGTGCGGGGCAAACCTACGATAAAATCCATACCAACTTCTTCCCATTTCCATTCAGGAATCTTCATTGGTTGTAGCAACCCTGTAGGTCTTTGATGCTTAGCTTTCACTCTTTGACAAGTGTCACACAAAGCCACATACTCTGCCACATCTCTCTTCAAACCATACCACCAATACTTCTCCTTGAGATCCAAATACATCTTGGTACTTCTGGGATGTATAGAATAAGTAGACTCATGGGCCTCTTGCAGAATCGCATCACGGATAGCCTTCACTTCAGGTACACATATCCTTTTTCCGAACCAAAGAGTACCATTCTCATCCATCCTGAATCCTGGTGCTTTTCCAAGCACTACATTCTCCGCTATCTCTTTTAGTTTTTCATCCTCCAATTGACCTTTGCGTATCTCTTGCTCCAATGTAGGCTCTATCACCAATTTCATTGCATTAGTGACAAAACTCAAGTTGAGATGCTCCATTTCAGCACACAACTCTGCTGACATAATTGTCGTCCCAAGTCCATTAGCATAGCTCTTCCTGCTAAGTGCATCAGCTACGACATTTGCTTTTCCCGGGTGATAATGCACTTCCAAGTCATAGTCTTTGATTAATTCCAACCAACGATGTTGTCTTAGATTCAGATCTGATTGGGTAAAGATATACTTCAAACTCTTGTGATCCATATAGATATCACTCTTATGCCCAATTAGATAATGTCTCTAGATCTTCAAAGCATGAACCACAGCTGCCAATTCCAAGTCATGAGTAGGGTAATTCAACTCATGCTTCCTCAATTGTCTAGATGCATATGCCACCACTCTTCCTTCTTGCATAAGCACACATCCAAGGTCCAAACGGGATGCATCACAATATATAGAGAAGTTCTTGCTTAAATCGGGCAAAATTAATACTGGAGCTGTAGTCAACCTCTTCTTTAGCTCATCAATTTTGCCCTGGCATTTATCCGACCATAAATATTTAGCATTCTTTTCCAACAGAGCTGTCATAGGCTTAGCTAGCTTGGAAAAACCTTCAATGAATCTCCTGTAGTATCCAGCCAATCCCAAAAAGCTACAAATCTCACTTACATTGGTTGATGGTTTCCAATTCAACACATCTTGTACCTTGCCTGGATCCACTGCTATTCCACCATTGGATACAACATGACCCAGAAAAGAGACTTCCTTCAACCAAAACTCACACTTGCTTCGCTTAGCGTACAACTTATGTTCTCTAAGCTTTTGCAAGACTAACCTTATATGTTCAGCATGTTCTTCTTTAGTCTTGGAGAATATCAGTATGTCATCTATGAATACAACCACAAATTTATCCAGAAACTCCATGAACACCTTATTCATCAGATACATGAAGTATGCAGGTGCATTGGTCAATCCAAAAGACATAACGATATACTCATACAATCCATACCGTGTAGTGAATGCTGTCTTGGGTATGTCCGAGTTTCGAATCTTTAGCTGATGGTACCCTGAGCGGAGATCAATCTTGGAGAACACATGGGCTCCTCTCAATTGATCAAACAAATCATCAATCCTAGGCAAAGGGTATTTATTCTTGATTGTAACCTCATTAAGTGAACGGTAATCCACACACATCCGTTGACTACCATCCTTCTTATCCACAAAGATCATAGGTGCCCCCCATGGGGAAGAACTAGGGCGTATGAAATCTTTTTCCTGCAACTCTTTTAGTTGTTTCTTAAGCTCTTCTAATTCATTAACCCCCATTCTATATGGACATTTAGCTATTGGTGCAGTTCCAGGTAATAATTCAATAATGAATTCAATGTCTCGGTCAGGTGGCATACCTGGCAAGTCATCGGGGAAGACATTCGGGAACTCCTCCACAACACGATCTTGTTTATTAGCTTCACCATCTAGCTGGTTCATTGTGGCTGTAGGCTGAGCTTGCACTACCACTTCTACACATATTCTATCTCCATTGAGTGATGTCACAACCACAGATTTCTCCTGACACTGAATCACTGCCTGGTGTTGTTTCATCCAATCCATTCCTAGAATAAGATCAATTCCCACTGTTCTCAGCACAATTGGTTTCACTTTGAAGTCTACCCCCTTAAGGAAATGCTAGTTGAGGGACTCCAATATGAAGCGGGCATACTACCTCTCGGTGAATTTACTAGTATGGGGTTTTTCATGGCACATAAAGGTATGCTATGCATTCTAACAAAAGCTTGGGAAATAAAAGAATGCGAAGCACCAGAATCAAAAAGTACTGTAGCAGAGATAGAGTTGATGATGAACGTACCCAACATGACCTCGGACGTCTCCTGAGCTGCATTAAATGACACATAATTCACCTTCGCAGTGTGAGGTGGTCGGGCAGTTGAACTTCTAATTGCCAGTCTGGTTTTGAGGTTCTTGTTGGTTCTGCTTCTTAGGACACTGGTGGGCATAGTGACCTACTTCTCCATAGCAGTAGCATGCATTGGGGTTATTGGGTGCACCACTCTTCACAGGAGCATTGTTGGATGGTCCCTGGCGTGTTGCCGGATTGCCAGCTTGTTGCGGGAGACGCTGATTACCATACTGTTGCTGGTACTAAGGGCGTTGCTAGAACTGATTATGTTGGGGATACTGACCATGGTTTCCCTAGTTAGTTGGTCCTTGATTCCTTTGTTGAAAACCCTGCTGGGGATAGGCACGCGGGCAGGTGTTACTTCTAGAAGCTTGCCCTTGAAGCCTCCTCTTCTTGGCTTCCATCTCTTTGCGCTTATCGTCAATCACAATAGCACGGTTCACTAATGATTGAAAGTTGGGGTAGGTGTTGGACATCAGTTGAAGCTGCAGTCCATCATAGAGTCCCTTGAGGAAACAACGTTGCTTATCCTTGTCCGCAGCCACATCATTTGGAGCATAGCATGATAGTTGAGCAAACTTGTCACAATACTCCGCCACAGTCATGGATCCTTGCTTGAGGGATCTGAATTCCTCCTACTTCAATTCCACGAGTCCATCAGGGATATGATAAGACCGGAAATTGTCCTTGAATTCCTGCCAGGTGATAGCAGGAGCATTGTTAGGACATCCATACTGGAAAGAATCCCACCAATCCTGAGCTGCTCCCTCGAGTTGACCAGAAGCATACAACACCTTCTCAAGATCATTACATTGTGCTATGTTAAGTTGCTTCTCTACAGCACGCAACCAATTATCTGCCTCCATAGGGTCTGAGGCATGAGTGAACACCGGTGGACGACCCTTCATAAACTCTCCACGCTTATCTCTAACCTGAATAGGCGGTGGTCCTCTTGCAGGTTCATTGTCCAAGCGCTGCATCATAGCTTGCATTAACTGCGCTTGCATTCCCAATATTTGTTCCATGGTCACAAGTGGCGGCGGTGGTGGATTTATGAGAGCATCATGCCCACGACCATGGCCTCTGCCTCTTCCTCCTCTTGCGGCCATCTGTTTTCCAACAAATGCGCAAAATTTAGAGATTTTCCAAATTATAGAGAGCTTACAAAAGATAAGAAACAATGCTGAGAATTTTCTGGACAAGATTCAAATTCAGCAGTTCAGTAAAACTGTTATAACTAGAGTTTCAGAGATCCAACAGAGGTTTACCAAGAATGGTTGGAAAGCTTAGGAGATCAGCTATAACTTTTATTTAGATCACTTTTACAGATTCTGAAACACACATGGTCAAAAGTAGAGCTAAACCGAATCTGTTCTGGGTTCCAGACTGCACAGGAACATCAACTTGTGACAGCTAGATCTCACAAACCTGAACAGATATTGACATGATTCCAGAGACATTTAAAAGATACAGAAGTCTAGTTATCTCCACAAAAATTTCAGAATTTTTGATAGCCCAGATTTCGAGATACAAGATAAAGAACACAGGCTGTTCCAGAAAATAGCACAGCAGAGATAAGATTAAGCAAACCATCTGCATTAAGATTTCATCTAATCTTAAGGTTCCAATCTAAGAAAGTTGTGGACATGCCCACAAACTTCTAGCAAACAACCAAACTCCAAATCAACCAAGTTCACAAATTAAAACATCTAATCATCCAAGTTCACAAGACCAAACAAGACTAAATGTGAAACACGAACTAACGACGTGGTAATCTAAATCAAGGCACCTAACACCTATGGGGCGGTGTCAATCATGGTGAAGGACTGGCACTTCTTCTTGTAGATCGATGGCTGCCCAAGTTGAGCTCAAAGTTCATCCACTTGCTTCTGGAGGCGTCTCTCGGCCCTCTGTGATGCACGCAGTTCTCCCTTGACCTCTTCGTCCACCCCCTGCATGGCATGGACATGTTGCACCATTGCTTCTAGAGTTGGATCACTCTCTGGTGGAGCCAAGACCTACCAAACACCCTCATGATCATTGTGAGGAAGGAACCTGAAATGATCCTCCCTCATGGCCTCAAAGCGACGACCATGATAGTAGATGTAGGCATCCTGCGCTGCATCTTCCATGCCATCCAAGGCATGGGCCCTTCTAGCAGTGGCACGGTGGATAGTCTCCACCTCATGTCCATTCTTGATGTCGTTCCAAGTGATGACCACCAGCTCTACCTTCTAGAAGGTGGCCTCCAATGGATGCTGGTACTCTACACAGTGGTAGCTGATGGAGGCGTGCAGGTCGGGGTAGTAGTCGTCCAGCACGTGAGTGAGGAGGGTGTGGTAGTAGGCCGTCTCTGGGGTTGGCTTGAAGTAGTACTTGCACTTCCAGCCTATCTCCTCATCCACCACAGGGACAACTTGGGGATGGCGTAGGTGTAGGTGAAGTAGCCGATGACTCCTCAGGTGTAGCTACAACAGGATAGACCGGTGCGATAGCTGGAGTAGGAGCAGGTGTAGGTGTCGGTGTAGCCATCTCCTCATAGTCGGAGATGATCACAATCTCCTTCTCCGCCTGTGGAGCACGTGGGGTGAACAGGGCACGGTAGCCAGCAGTGCTGAGGCGGGCAATCTTCGGGTTATGAGACATCTATAGATTTAAAGTGAGATAGAATTAGAATCAACAATTTTATATAATAGATTAAGGTATGAAAAGCATAAATGTTTTAATAAAATAACAAGAATAAGATAGTAAGCAAGAAACCAGAGGAGCAAAGATGCTAAAACGACCGTTTCTAACTAGGCTTGCGTCCTACAGTCAACACGGCTTTGATACCAAATTTGTCACACCCAATTTTAAGGATAAAATTGAATGTACAAAACTCGTGTGTGCCCAGGGATCAATCACACACACAAGCTGACAAATTACATAAAGTATCATCACGGTGTCTCTTACATCAAGAACCATAATATAACTTAGTTTTACATCACACAGCGGAATATAAAAAGATAACTCTCTCATGGGGCTTCATCACAGGGAAGGTCAACTGGTTGACCACAAGCCTAAAAATCCTCAGGAAATTCCTCATACCCGTTGTCATCTGTTACCCATCCGGGATTTTTATCCAAATAAAGAAATAAACAAGCGTAAGTACTTCCCGTACTTAACAAGATAACATGGGGTTATGTAGCTCAAAAAGGACGACACTGGTTTACTGCAGTTAGCACTTTTAGTGAGTCAGGATTTTATTACCAATTATTATCAAGTTATGCTTAAGCTCCCATCTAAACCCACATAATCAGATATCATAATTATTTGCATCATACTATCATCGTAAACCATCATAAATGAACCATAATGAGTATCCAATTATTCTGTGAGTTTTCTGGGCCGCTCGTGACCGTGAGCACGGCTATTATAATAGTTTGTTACCCTCTGCAGAGGTGGTGCACATTCACCGCGAGTCATGATTCCCATATGCCCGGGTTAATTACTCCCATGTCACTGCCAAGGTGAGCGGGTAGGGTACACTATGAAGCCATTTCATAGGTTTCTCTAACAAGTTAGGGCCACTAGGTTTCCTCAGCAGACAGATGTAGGAACCCCCCTTTCCTATGGCACATATCCATCGCGGCTATACACATAGGAACAGAGGCAGCCCTATACCCAACATGGCAAGCCCCTTTTGTGCCATAAAGGTAACCTCTAACAAGCTAGAAAAGGACCTATTACTGAGCTAAAGTCAGAGCCATAAGACTCTCCCGGTTGCACTGTCAGTCCCAACTTTTGCCGACAAATAAGTCCTTATGGAGGGTCAGGAGCAACATGATCAAAAGGCATTTACACCTTAGCCCTATGGATCAGTTGCTATAAATCATGTTATACTTTTGGTTCCATAGAACCATTCACCATCATATAGATCATGTTCAGTTAGAGCACTAGCAATCTACCCATATGTAATTAACCCATAGGAGTCAAGGGAACAAGTCATCAATGACTAGAATGTCCTTATGGTTACCAAAATTAGACACATGCACATGAGTAAATGATTAAAGTGAATAGGACATCAAGGTAGGCCCATGCTATACTTGCCTTGGATCACAAACTCTTGCTGGTCCTGCTGGTCGTCGAAGAATTCTTGGTCTCCAACGTTCTCCTCACCGTCTGAACGCGACCAATACGGCAACATACAACATTCCAAAGGCATTCATGCAAAGCAAACATTCCTATAATTAGAATAGTACACCAACAGTATAGAAAACAAAATAAAATGTTTATGAAAAGAACCTACGTCTCGCTACGATCACATCAACTGCGAAGTTCACGAAAAACAGGCGCTAAAATGCGAAAGTTATGATTTAAATGGGATTTCCTATAGCAATATATTTAATTAAATCTAACCATAAAATTTAAAAGTTACAAACTTGATTAACAATGGTACTAACGCGTAGATTATGAAATTATGAAGCTAACGCAATTGGAACGGGTTAATTCGGAGCTAAAACGACGATTTCATAAGCAAAACAGTACAAATGGTATTTCTGTAAATACTGAAAAGGTATTTTAGACTAAAGCAGTGAACTTTACGCTTTCAAAACGAGAAAACGTACTCGGGGAAATGTGCTAAGGGCGGCGGGTTCTATTACGCGAAATCAGAGGGGTTCTTTAGCAAAACTACCCACGAAGGGGTATCGGCCAACGGTGGCCGTCGGATTTGAAATGAACGGCTAGAAATAGATCTAGGGAGAGAGAAGAAGGGGTGGCTGGCCGGAACAGTGTTTCAGGCGGCTGTTCAGCCATGGCCGATGGTGAGATCACGTCGGCGAAGCGCGGTTAGGGGCCCATGGGCCACGGTTCGAAGAACCGAGGGCACCGGGGAGCTGTGGGGGTGAAGGGGAACTTGCCAAGGTCTAGAGCGTGGCTGGGGAACGCGGCTGGCGAGGTGGCGGCCATGTCCGGCGATGCGAAGGTCATCGGCGCACGTGGCTATGGTGCTAGAAGCCATGAAACGAGAAAGTAACGGCACGGGAAACAAGAGGGGAGTACGGCGAGGCTCACCACGGCGAAATTCGGAGCAGGAGGTGGCTCGGGGACAGTGGTCCGCGTGGAGGGCGGACGGCGGAGCCGGCGTCGCGGCGGTTGTGCCTTCTGTGCACAGCGAGCGCGAAGGAGGGAGCGGGGGTAGCAGGGGGGCGCGCGGTGGGGGTTGGCTTCGTTTTGTAGAGGCCGGGGCGCGCGCGGGGGGGGGGGGGGCGCTCCCACGATTGAGGACAGTGGGCGGCGATTGTGGCTTGACCCGAAGGACCGGCGTGGGGCGAGCGGAAGGAGGAGGACGGCGCCGATAGGTGGGCCCGAGTCGTAAGTGGCTGAGGCGCGGCGGTTGTTGAGGAGAGCAGCGCGGCTGCGGTAGAGCGCGCAGTGCTGGGCCACGCGGACTGGGCCAGCACGGGGCTAGGCGTGGGAAGCAGCGCCAGTTCGGGTGGGCCAGAGCGCTGGCGCAGGGAAGAAGTCCATGGGCCGAAATGAAGAAGGGGAGGAAAGGAAAGAAATTTCCTTTTTCTTTTTTTCCAAACAAAATTTCCAAAAGCATTTTCAAATAGATTTTTAATTCATTTAAACTTTAAATCAAGACCAATCATCACATAAATAAATATACAGCAGCATGTATGCATCAACATGTTTCTATTCCTTATATTTGATTTTAATTTCCCAAAAATTATTAATTTCCTATAAGCCCCCTGTTCAAATGCAAACCTATTTCAACATTTTAAGAAAAAGCCTGAGATAAGTGTTGCAAGCTGGAGACTATCGAAGAAACATCAAGCAGGAGCCGGAGTACATTGTTAGAAGCAAGAAGCTGACACTCAAGATGTGCTTACATGAAGATGAGCTCACCATGACCATCTTTACTATCCAAATTCCTACTATGGTGGCATCGATCATATTGTATATCCTTGTAATGCGCCCGCTACCCTACGAGAGGGCGTGAGATAGTTGTTGAAATAAGAAGAGTTGAATAAATATTCAAGTTTCGGGGATTTATTCAAATTTCGAGGGCATAGGGCCTGTCCACAACTTGACAACGCATGATTAAGTTATTTCTTACATTCACCGAATAAATAGCGGCACAATTCCTATACCAGCTATATTGTGATGCGAGGTCCTTTATAATTGTCATTGTGGTTAAGTTTTTATGTAGCTAGCATAGTGTCAGTGTTGGGTATCCATGTGAGTTCCTTGTCAGTAATAACTAAATAAAGTCCGTACAGGCTGCACTTTAACATTTATGAGGGATACTATGGTGGCTGTAATATGCAATATTACTTTTACTGACTCTGCCGTGGGGTATCAATCTATGTGGAACCGTTTCAGGTGGTAGTACTTAGACCATATATATGGCAGCGATAATGCATTTGTATGGTTATATGCCTGCTACCACCATGTCCTCCCATGCTTTGAGGTTAATGGGAATAAGGAAAAGACAACGTCTCAGAAGATCAGTATAGGTGACGGCTTTGCTTCTTCAGAAGGTCATTTTTCATCTAGAAGGTAGTTTTCCAATCTCGCTGCCCCTAATAATACTTGTTAGCCTTTATGTGTATCCTATGCAATCTTATCATTCTTTCAGAATAATTATTTTAATATTTTCTTTTGTGCTGGTGTCTCTGATATCTACACAATACACAATTCCTTGAATTTGTCACAAGATAGCTCTGATGATTCCTGGAATGCTGCTCCACCTGTAAAAGTGACAAATACTTATAATGATGCCCTATTGCCCGTCTCAAACTTAGTCATGCCTATCACTTATCTGTATTAACCTTTTTGTAACAATTTTTATCCAAGGTAAATAGTAAAGAAACAAATATAAAACAAAAGGTTTTGGTAACCCACTTGAGTCTACCAATTATTCAGCGGTTTGTGTGATGCTTATTCCCGTAATCTTTGTAAGATAGTGAGAAGTTCTAAATTATGAACTCATTTGGATAGAACAAAGCTATATGTTCAATTAGGACCACAGAGAACTTATACACCTTCCAAATTTACACTTAAATTTATATAGATTCTAATTTATACGTTGGAGCATATATTTCTTTCTCGAACATGCAGGAGAGGTACGTATCATTTCATTAAAAGGAAAAGAAAGAGTAATGCAGTAGCAAAGCCAGCACTTCTATTCAATCCAATACAGGGCTATGCACTATATAGAATACTAACTCACCAAGGTAGGGTTAGAAATTAAAGCCAAATATTAGGCAGCAACAAATCTGAAAATACCAAACAAACAAAATACATGAGGGTAGATCCACCTGAATGCTGTAATTGAATGCTATTGTCTTTGTTTAATGCTAAGACATGCAAAGCCTTAAAACTCTAAAAAGAATACATGAGGGTAACATTAGTTGTAAATTGTAATATACATGCACAATACAGTTACATACTTCTAGGAAAAAACGATTTAAAATGAGTGTCATTTTTATTCATAACGGTATAGTATAGTCAGGCAGTAACACCGATGATGCCATTGGTGTTTAGTAGGTACAAAGTTACATATTTCACATAGATCCAATAGAAATTTGCCGTTACTGAAATTTCGCAAATTAAATGTGATTTTCTATGTCACACTTTCATATTTGAATGCAAGCAACTCCCTAGCAACTCAAGCAAACTGTTGAGGAAGTGTCATGTACTGGCTTCTGCATCAAGTGTACTTCTGACTCCATCTTGAAATGAGATTGGCTTGATACCAAGAATCTGGGTTAGCTTGGTGATGTCCATGGATATGTCTGGTGGAGAAGCTACCCCTCGATTAACCTGGGCAACAGGTAGATGCGGGCATTACAAGATATTACGATGGAAAAATAAGCATATGGAAGCAAAATGTTTAAAGGGACCTCAATGCTCAATGTTGGATACTATTTCAGTTGTAAAGTTAAGACCAACTTGTATCTAAAACATCATGCTTATTGAGTAAATGTGTTCTAATAGTACTCGTGTTAACACTAAATAGGCAGATATCATATGGATGCTTCAAAATTTTGCATCAGCTATAAGTTAAACAGGGCCAGATTTTGGATAGCTGTCAAATTAATGGGAAGAAGCAGTGGGTTTATTGCAATGCATGCTTCTCTTTCAGGTGGGCAGGTCGATGTCTGCTTAATACCTGAGGTAATATAAATGTAACTTTTACTATATTTAAAATTGCCATATGGTTTCCTCACACATGGATGCAGAGCATTTGCTAAATAGTAAGGGGTTCTATGTGGTCTGTGTTGCAGAAGCTATAGGACAAGTAAGCTGAAATTCACATCTGACTGGCCTCTATCTACATCTGACACACCCATACTGAGGCCAGAGGGAGAGGAATCAAAGAGACACGAACAAGCGTTGTCCGTCCCCACACACTATGGCTAGAGCTAGAAGAAGGGAGAACAGAGCATGCACGCACAGCAGAGACACCAGCGTTGGTCGGAGCTAAAGATGGCAATGGGGACCCACGACCCGATACCCGACGGGTATTTACTCCATTAGGGTCTAAATATGGACTAAACACACTACCCACGGGTACGTAAATGAACCAAACCCTTCACCCATCGGATACGTGGGTATGGGTATGTTCCATCAATCCCCGTACCCGTTTACCCATGGGTGAAAAATACCTAGCCAAAAACTAAATAAGGCCACCAGCCCATGTAAAACCCTAGGTTCACCCATCGATCTCGCTTGGCGACTTGGCCGCTGGAGCCCTCGACCGCTCAAGGGAGGTTCGACACCTGGCCTCCCACCGCCAAAAAAATAGGCGCGTGAGTAAAGCACGTCGTTACCTCGTCTCGGCGCTGGCAGCCTGGCACCGCAATTACCACTCGCCAAAAAAAAC
Source organism: Miscanthus floridulus (assembly GCF_019320115.1). Lineage (NCBI taxonomy): Eukaryota > Viridiplantae > Streptophyta > Magnoliopsida > Poales > Poaceae > Miscanthus > Miscanthus floridulus. The sequence goes on from NC_089591.1 coordinate 41,956,918, forward strand.
ACCACCGCTGCCGAAAAAAAACTACGCCGCTCGCCCGCCCCTCGTGACCTCGTCTCGGCATCTCGCATATTCGCATCGCATCGAAGCACCAGGAACTCGCCACACCATGCCGGTGACGGAGCAACTCGAGCAAGAACAGTGATTGCCATGTTCCCCTTCCCCTAATCCCCTTCATATCATATTCTTTGCACTTGCAAGCGCAGCACTAGCAGAGGCGCTCGGCCCTCCGTGCTCCGCGCCACGCTCCTTTGCCTCTTTCCCCTGCACTAACCAACTCCTTCACTCCGGCGTCAAGGGATTTCGTGGAGGTCCTGGAGGATGGTGACCACCTGAAGCCACCGAATCTCGAGCTCATCGACGCCGTGAACACTCTGAAGCTACAAGATCCAGAGGTCCAAGTTGAAGTCGCCGCCGATGCTCCTAAAGTGGATCCGAAGAATGGCGCTGGTGCTGCCAGTACTCTTGCATCCAAGCCCAAGAATGGGAAATAGCGCCGCTCATACATCCAAGTCCAAGAACACCACTACCAAGGAGAAGAAAAGGACCGGGGTTACTACGGCCGTGGAGAAGACGAAGCAAAAGGACGGCTGACCCCCTCTTTCTCTGGCTTCATCTCGGGAAGGTGCTGCTGCTCCTTCCGGACGCCACTCCTCTTCTACAGCCACATCTTCGGGTGGAGGTGGTGCAATAACTAATACTCAGCCTCCTAGTACTAGCCGCAAGTTGCTGCAGCCACTAATGTAAGTAAACCCAAGAACAATAGTGCTAGTGTCAGATTGTATTTATTCTGACTATATGCTTCTTCTAGTTTAAATGAACCAAAGCATATCCTACCATGTCTATCAAACCCATCATATCACCATGTCTTTACTTTCAGCTTTTGTTTATTGGCATGCCTAATTTTTTTATTTCATCTTGACATACAGAAACATTTTACTATGGACATCATGACGATGCATGCATATAGGCAATATAGCATTGCATTCAGTTAGTATACCGCTAAAATAACTTTATTTTTTCCTATTTTTAGTGACATAGCTATCCTAGCTCCTCAGTTGTACTGCCGTGTTGTGCAATTACCAATTCCCCTATTGCCATATGTAAGCAGTTCAAATAGAACAAATTGATAGATTTTGCTTGTTTCCCATGTCCTGCCATACCTGTTATGTTTGATATTTTTTTATAGCATATCTTTTTTTATTAACATTCATTCTTATTATGTCATACAGATTGAAAAAAATGAGTACTAGCCGTGATAGCTAGGGTGGACCAGTCGGCTGTTGAATTGATGATTTTTATATGCATGAATAAATTATTGGCGGGTACGGGTGACCCGTCGGGTATGATTTACCCAGCCGGGTATGGGTCTGGGGAAAATTCCTCACCCATAACAGGGTATGGGTATTCTGGCGGTACCAAATTTTTATGGTGGGGATGGGTCTGGGGTGGCCATACCTGATGGGGATTTACCCATTGCCATCCTTAGCCGGAGCCCTGTATAAGAGATGGCAAATCTGAACTCTCTTTACTGAGTTGCCATGGTAGTCTATTTATACAACTCTATCCATCTAGTCCCAGTATAGTTGCCCTGCTGCAACAGTGACTAAATAACATACAGGGCTGACTCTGCGTCGACCACTGCATGTGCCTACAGTGCTGTAGGTGAGCCATGCAGCGTCTGCACCTGCAGCGGCTACAGTATCACAGCAGGGGGCCTGTTGGCGCCGCCTTCCCTTGCTGTGTTCACACGAGGAAAGCAATAGTTTATTCTAACAATCTTCCCCTAAACCTACTGCTATTCCTTGTACCCCTACATGTCGATCATCTCCTTCAGCTCTGTGAGTCGAAGACGTCTAAGTGGCTTGGTGAGGACGTCCACGAGTTGCCAACCAGCTTCGACTGAACTCGATGACGATCTGCCCTCCATCGATACAGTCCCTGAGAAAGTGGAACTTCACATCCATGTGTTTGCTCTGGTCGTGTAGAACCGAATTCTTCGTGAGGGCGATGGTGGGCTGGTTGTCCACCATCAGTGCTGGTGGGTGAGCTTCCACACCGGTCAGCTCGCCCAGCAGCTGGCGTAGCCACACAACTTGGCACGCTGCTATGGCCGCTGCTATGTACACTACCTCGCACGTAGATAGTGCCACCACCTTTTGCTTCAGCGACAGCCATGAAATTGGGGCCGACCCGAGGAAGACGAGCATGCCAGAGGTGCTCTATCGCCAGTCAATGTCCCCCGCCATGTCTGCATCGCTGAACATAGTGAGTTGTAGCCTACTCCCACCGTTTTTTGGGAAGTTGATCCTATGATTCACCGTCCCCTTGATGTAGCATAGTAGCCGCTTCACCGTAGCCCAGTGATCCTCTCTGGGATCCTTTATGAAACGACTGACGTAGCCCACATCGAACGCAATGTCCGGCCTCGTGTGGACTAAGTAGCATAAACCACCGACGATGCTCCGGTAGAGTGTTGCATCCACCTTCGCCGCGGTACTGGCCTTCGTTAGCTTCAGCCGCTCCTCCATCGGAGCCACGCATGGCTTGCACTTAGCCATGCCGCTCCGCTCCAATAGCTTAGAGGCATATGCACTCTGACCGAGCATGAGTTCCTCCTTCCCCTGTCTCACCTCGATGCCGAGGTAGTAGGAGAGTGTGCTGAGATCGCTCATTTGAAAACGTGTTGTCATCTCATGCTTGAAGCTGTTGATGTCCTCCGTGCACGCGCCGGCGACGATCAAGTCATCCACATACACGCCGACGACGAGCTCCTCCTTCCCCCAGTCGCTGTGTGTAGAGCATGTGCTCGGTTGCACGCCGTTGAAACCCAAGCTCGCCCAGCGTGCAGTCAAGCTTGGCGTTCCATGCTTGTGGGGCCTGCCACAGCCCGTAGAGCGCCTTGCGCTAGTCGGAGCACCCTGTGCTCCTCTCCCTTTACGGCAAAACCTAGAGGTTGCCTGACAAAGACCATTTCCACTAGCTCGCCATTGAGGAAGGCCGATTTAATATCCAGGTGATGGACATGCTAGTCCTTTGTTGCTGCTAAGGCTAGTAGCAAATGGACTGACTCCATGCATGCTACTGGTGCAAAAGACCTCCTCAAAGTCTATGCCCTCGCGCTGAACAAAGCCTCGGGCAATGAGGCACGCCTTGTGCTTGACAATGGCTCCGAGATCATCCCGCTTGACCTTGTACACCCACTTCAGGTTGATTGGATGACATCCTAGAGGTGGATCGATGAGGCGCCATGTCTTGTTTTCCTCGATCGCCTTCATCTCCTCCAGCATCGCCCATCGCTAGTTTCCATCCTGCTCGGCTAGCGCGAACATGGGTGGTTCCTCTGCACTGACTAGCAGCAGCTCTACATCATTGAGTAGCCGACTAGCCAGTCCTGAGGGTCCTGTGCTGCTAACGATGTCGTCCAGCCTATAGAACCGCACCTCCTCACCTTCGTGGAAGGCATCCACGAACTTAGTGATGTCACTTGGAGGTGAGGCGAACTCAATCGGCATCGATGGAGTTCCCTATTCTGCCGGAGTGCTTGGCATAGCACCTTGAGTGCTCGACATCCTAGCTGTAGTGCTCGGCACTACTTCTGGACAGCTCGTCATAACTCCTGCAGTGTTTGAACCCACTGTAGGAGTCCTCAACCTTAGTCTTGGAGTGGTTGGCACCACTGTAAGACGTCTTGGCTCTGCCATGGGAGTGATCGGCACCCATCCTGGAGTGGTCGCCACCACTGCAGAACCTCACGGCACCACTCCTGGCGTGCTCGGCATCCCTTCCGGAGTGCTCGGCAACCCTCCCAAAGTGTTCGGCACTACCCTAGGAGTACTCGGCTCTATTGCTGGAGTGCTTGGCTCCTCTTCCCTAGCGTCTCCACCATCGTGGATGACCAAGTGTTCGACGACGAAGGTGCTGGTGAAGCCGCTAGCTTCCCCCATGCTCGGACTGCTCCAGTCCCAAGCCGCCTCCTCGTCGAACACAACGTCGCGCGAGACAAGCACCTTGTCTCCACATGGGTCATAGAGCCAGTATGCCTTGGTACCCTCCGCGTAGCCTAGGAACACCATCGGTGTGCTCCTGTCCTCCAGCTTGGTGAGGTTTGCCGTCGTCTTCCTGACGTGGCTGATGTAGCCGAATGTCCGGAGGAAGGTGAAAGCTCTAGTTTGGTTTTGGTTAATTGATGAAACCCTAAGTGCCAACCTAGTTTATCAAAGTGATTATGAGATAGGTAGCACTACTCCAAGTGATGAAGCAATGACGAAGATCATGACAATGGTGATGATCAAATGCTTGAACTTGGAAAAGAAGAAAGAGAAAAACAAAAGGCTCAAGGCAAAGGTATAAAATGTAGGAGCAATTTGTTTTAGTGATCAAGACACTTAGTGAGTGTGATCACATTTAGGATAGATAGCCGTACTATTAAGAGGAGTGAAACTCGTATCGAAATGCGGTTATCAAAGTGCCACTAGATGCTCTAATTCATTGCATATGCATTTAGGATCTAGTGAAGTACTAACACCCTTGAAAATATTTGTGAAAATATGCTAACACATGTGCACAAGGTGATACACTTGGTGGTTAGCACATTTGAGCAAGGGTGAAGAGGTAAGAGGAGATGCCAGCGTCGATCAAGTGACCGGACGCTGGATCTAAATGCACCGGACGCTGTTTGCCTATGTCCGGTTGCGCTGACCTGGCGGTACAGTAGCTAGGGTATACCACCGGACGCTGGTCTGTGTCCGGTCGAGGTGGACCGGACGCATCATTGAGTTACCTCACTTGTGGGTCGATTCTTGCGGTGTCCTATCATGTGGGCGAGGTTTGTGAAACACCTCTTAGCCGCCGAACCACCAAGTGTTGGTCGACATAACGGGGACTAGCGTGTTGGCAAGCACGTGAACCTCGGGAGAAAAATCGGTTGTCTCTTGTCATTTGCATTCTCCCAGTGATCAGCTTGATCTTCATCTTGTGATTGGTTCATCCCCTACACGGCGGTATAATCACCCTACTTACTTGCTTTCATTCTTGCAAACTAGTTGATACAAGCTCTTTAGTGTAATTAGAATTGAGAGCTTGCTTTATTGTTTACATTCATCTAGTTGAGCTCTTTAGAGTAGCAAGTTTGTGTGCCTAAGTAATCATTGCAACTAGAATTGTTGGATAGGTGGCTTGCAACCCTTGTAGAGCTAGAGCAAGTTTGCATTACGCTATTTGTCATACTAATCAAATTGCTCTAGTTGATTTGTAGATTTTTAAATAGGCTATTCACCCTCCCTCTAGCCATACTAGGACCTTTCAAGTGGTATCGGAGCCGTGGTCACCGTTTGATTAAAGGCTTAACAACCTCGATGTCAAATTATGGCTCAAGTTGTGTTCAACCATGTGGGGGGCAAACCACCATTCTTTGATGGCACATGCTATGGTTATTGGAAGAGAAAGATGAGGATGTATCTTGGTTCAATCAATGATCAAGTATGGGAAGTGACCGAGAATGACTATGCTATCATTGATCCCGATGATCCAACCAATCAAGACAAGATTAACAAGCAATGCAATACAATGGCTCTCAATACCATATACAATGCCATTGATTCCAAGGTGTTTGAGAAAATCAAGGATTGTGATAGAGCAAATGAGGTGTGGAAGAGATTGGAGGAAACATATGAGGGCACACCGGCGGTGAAGAGTGCCAAGTTGTATATCCTCAAGGATAAATTGGCAAGCTTCAAGATGAAGGAAGATGAGAGCATTCCTGGAGATGTTCCATCGATTGCAAGTCATTGTCAACGACTTGAAGGTATTGGGAGAGAAGATCAAGGATGATGATGTCTCCCATCGATTCTTGATGTGCTTACCTCCAAGATTTGAGATGTTAAGATTGCTCATCATAAGAGGAGGATTGAAGGACATTACCCCCAACCAAGTACTAGGTGGTGTCATGACACAAGAGACATACCGTGTGGAAAGGGAGGGGGATGACAAGGAGGACAAGAAGGAAGAAGAGGACAAGAAGAAGAAAAGCATAGCATTCAAGGCTAGTTCATCATCATACAAAAACAAGGGCAAGTCTAAGAAAGAATCAAGTGATGATGAAGATCTAAGTGATATTGATGATGAGGCTATGGCTCTCTTTGTGCGCAAGATGGGCAAGTTCATGAAGAAGAAGGGCTATGGTGCAAGAAAGGGAAGAGATCACACCAAGAGCAAAGAATATGTGAGAAGATGCTACAATTGCAAGAGCCCCGATCATGTAGTAGAAAATTGTCCATACAATAGTGACAATGATGAGGATGAGAAGAAGAAGCACAAGGAGGATAAGAAAGAAAAGAAGGAGAAGAAGGAGAAGAGAATGACCTTCCAAAAGAAGAAGAAGGGTGGAGGCTATGTAGTCACTTAGGATAGTGATGGCTCATTGGATAGTGATGATTCTAGTGATGAGAGCAAGAAGTCTATCAAGAGAGCACTAGCAAGCATCACCATCAATAACAAGCCCTCCATCTTCGACACTCCATCAACATGCCTCATGGCAAAGCCTACCAAGGTAAAATATGATGTGAGTGATGATGAATGTGAAAGTGATGCTTGTAGGAGTGATGATGATGATGAGGGGTACTCAAAGGAGGAGCTTATGGACATGTGCGAGCAAGTGCACGCTTGCAATGAGATGAAAACAAAGGAGTGCAAAGAATTGCGCAAGAAAGTAAAATTTCTTGAGCAATCCTTTGATGAGCTCAATGCCACTCATGAGGGGCTAATGGATGCCCATGAGAAGCTTGGCAAAGCTCACTCTAAGCTTGAAAAGGCTCACTCCTCTCTCATTGAGCAAGTCAAGAAGGAGGAAGCCAAGAAGGAGCAAGCGATACTAACATGTGACGTGGGACTAACATGTGATCTTATTGATGAATCTTTTTGTGAACCCATTATTGTTGCTCCTACTAACACTTCTTGTAGCACAACCATTACCACTCCACCTATAAATGATACATCACTAATGGTGGAAAATGAAACCCTCAAGAAGGAGGTGAATGAGCTCACTCGTGCCTTAGGCAATGCCTATGGTGGAGATGCCCGCTTGCTAAAATGCTTGGGGTAGCCAAAGGTTTTCTCTCAACAAAGAGAGATTAGGCTATACCCCCAAGAAAGGCAAGGCGGCCTTTGTCACTCCCAAAGCTAGCTTTGTAAAGGGCAATGGTTGGTTTTGCAATAGATGCAAGCAAGTTGGGCATATAGAGCAAAATTGCAAGACTAACAAGAACAAGCTACCTAATGTATCCTCAATCAAATTTGATTCTTGTTACATGCTTTATAAGGGTGCCAATGGTGTGAAGGCTAAGTTCATTGGTACACCAATTGTGGGCCCAAAGAAGAAGGTCATTTAGGTACCAAAGACCTTGGTGACTAACCTACAAGGACCCAAGTAAGTTTGGGTACCTAAAAAGAATTGACCTTCTTTTGTAGGTAAATTATAAAGCCGGAGGAAGGCATTGGGTGCTTGATAGTGGGTGCATACAACACATGACCGATGATCCAAGAATGTTCAATTCAATCAATGAAAGCAAGAGCAATGGGATTGATAGTATCACATTTGGTGACAATGGAAAAGGCAAGGTCAAAGGGCTTGGTAAGATTGCAATATCCAATGACTTGAGCATTTCCAATGTGCTACTAGTAGAGAGGTTGAACTTCAACTTATTGTCGGTAGCTCAATTGTGTGATCTTGGTTTCAAGTGCATATTTGGTGTGGATGATGTAGAGATCATAAGTGTAGATGGCTCTAACGTGATATTCAAAGGATTTAGATATGAGAATCTATACTTAGTTGATTTCAATGCTAGAGAAGCTCAATTGTCAACATGTTTGATTACTAAGTCTAGCATGGGTTGGTTATGGCATAGAAGGCTTGGTCATGTTGGAATGAAACAATTGAATAAGTTGATTAAGCATGACTTAGTTAGAGGCTTGAAAGATGTCACATTTGAGAAGGATAAGCTATGTAGTGCATGTCAAGCCGGAAAGCAAGTTGGTAACACACATCCTAAGAAGAGCATGATGAGCACATCCAAGGCATTTGAGTTGATGCATATGGACTTGTTTGGACCAACCACATACACTAGCATTGGTGGAAACAAATATGGATTTGTGATTGTGGATTATTTCACTAGATACACATGGGTATTCTTTCTTGGTGACAAGAGTGATGTGTTTGCAACATTCAAATCATTTGTCAAAGGCATTCACAATGAGTTTGAAACAACAATCAAGAAAGTTAGAAGTGACAATGGTAGTGAATTCAAGAACACTAGAGTTGATGAGTTGTGTGATGAATTTGGAATTAGACATCAATTCTCGGCCAAGTATACTCCTCAATCAAATGGGCTAGTTGAAAGAAAGAATAGAACCTTGATTGATATGGCAAGATCAATGTTGAGTGAGTACAATGTGAGTCATTCATTTTGGGCCGAAGCAATCAACACGGCTTGCAATCAAGTGCAAGTGCTTCAACCAACCAATGTTGCAAGAGATCATCCATTGGACACTATCATTGGTGATATTTCAAGAGGTATGCAAACAAGATCAAGATTGGCTTCATTTTGTGAGCATTTCTCATTTGTGTCATCCATTGAACCTAAGAAGAAAGATAAAGCTTTGAGGGATGTTGATTGGATCAATGCTATGCATGAAGAGCTAAACAACTTCACAAGAAACCATATATGTGATTTAGTTGAGAGGCCTAAGGATCATAATGTGATTGGAACTAAGTGGGTCTTTCAGAACAAGCAAGATCAAGATGGGATAGTAATAAGGAACAAAGCAAGATTAGTGGCTCAAGGTTACACTCAAGTTGAAGGTCTTGACTTTGGAGAAACATATGCCCCGGTTGTAAGATTGGAAGCAATTAGGATCTTGCTAGCTTATGCTTGTGCCCACAACATCAAGTTGTACCAAATGGATGTGAAAAGTGTATTTCTCAATGGGTACATCAATGAGCTTGTGTATGTTGAGCAACCCCCCAGTTTTGAAGATGAAAAGAAACCCAACCACGTGTTCAAGTTGAGAAAGGCTTTGTATGGATTGAAACAAGCACCTAGAGCATGGTATGAGAGATTGAGGGATTTCCTACTCGATTCAAGATGGGAAAGGTTGACACCACTCTCTTCACCAAGAAGCTTGGAAATGACTTGTTTGTAATGCAAATCTATGTTGATGACATCATCTTTGGATCAACAAATCAAGAATTTTGTGAGGAGTTTGGCAAGATGATGGCAAGTGAGTTTGAGATGTCTATGATTGGAGAGCTTAGTTACTTCCTTGGTCTTCAAATCAAGCAAATGAAGAATGGCACATTTGTGAGTCAAGGCAAGTATATCAAGGACATGCTCAAGAAGTTTGAAATGGATGAGAGTAAAGCTATTAGTACACCAATGGGGACAAGTGGAAGCTTGCATAGTGATGCTAGTGGCAACATGGTGGATCAAAAGATGTATCGGTCTATGATTGGAAGTCTACTCTATGTGACCGCATCAAGGCTGGATGTGATGTTTAGTGTATGCATGTGTGCTAGATTTCAAGCCTCACCAAGAGAAAGTCATTTGAAGGCAACAAAGAGAATATTGAGGTACTTGAAGCATACACAACATGTTGGATTATGGTATCCCAAAGGAGCAAGATTTGAGTTGATTGGATATTCGGATTCCGATTATGCGGGATGCAAAGTTGAGAGAAAGAGCACATCGGGCACATGTCAACTATTGGAAAGATCACTTGTATCTTGGTCATCAAAGAAGCAAAATAGTGTAGCACTTTCAACCGTCGAAGAGGAGTACATTTCGGCCAGGTAGTTGTTGTGCTCAATTACTTTGGATGAAGGCTACCTTGAGTGACTTTGGAATCAAGTTCAAGCAAGTGCCATTGCTATGTGACAATGAAAGTGCCATGAAGCTCACCAACAACCCAGTTCAATACTCAAGAACAAAGCACATAGATGTCCGTCATCACTTCATAAGAGATTACCAACAAAAAGGGGACATTTGCATAGAGAGTGTGGGCACCGAAGATCAACTTGCTGACATATTCACCAAGCCACTTGATGAGAAGAGATTTTGCAAGCTAAGGAATGAATTGAACATACTTGACTTCTCCAATATGTGTTGATACACCCCTACTATATGACATGCCTCTCCTTCGAGCAAAGCAAGGTAAAGTTGATTGACATGTCATCCATCCATTGATAAGGACTTGTTTAGTGTAACTAGTCATTCCTATCATGTTCTAGGCTCATTCATGAAACTCAAATGAATTTTATGCTTGTATGGTACCACTATTGCTTGTATGCTTGAAATGATCTAGTGGTAGCATATGACATGTTTGTGGGCTTGTAAACCTAGTGTTTGATTTAGAAAATGAGCTATAAGTGTTTAACTCAACATGGTACAAGATAACCCTTATTTGGAGGTGTGAAGAAGCTTGTCCTTGGATCAAACCAAGTTAAATATCTTTTGCAAGTAATCTAGATTGAACCAAATTGGGAAAATGATCCTCATTTCACATGGTTTCACTCCAACCTATCTATAATTTGAGCTCACCTTTTGTGCTAATTGTTGCCAAAGGGGGAGAGAAACAAAGATATGAGTGATAGGGGAGAGATATGATAAAGGAAAGGGATCAATTAAAATTTTGAGCACACAAGTAGGGGGAGCAAGCTCATAAACTTGTATGATGCATTTGAATGAACATTTCATATATTTGCTTGCATGTTACAAGTTCTTAATTTCAATACCCATGCTTGTGTGGTGTATGCTAGTTATAGGTTTGAATGATGAAATGAAAAACTAGCATGCATAGGCTAAAGTAACTAGACTCATGCTTACATTATGAAAACTAGACCCTTGCTTTTAATGTTGATCTCATGGGGTATTCTAGTTTTTGTGTATGTCTAGTTACTAATGATGCTAAGGATGGTATATTGGTGCACTCCGATTGGTATCATGCTTCAACGGTCCATCTCTTATACCTTAGCATCACTTGGTAGAAATTGACTCCTATATTTCCTATCTAAGCATATGTGCAAGCTACAATCCAAACTCTTAGCACATATGTAGGGGGAGCAATTACTACCATTTGGAGTTCATGAAACTTGTCCATATTCTTTTACACATGGTAGATATGCTTGGGCAAGCAACGTGAATTCAATTAAATCTTAATTCATATCTTTGTTAAAGGGTTGTCATCAATTACCAAAAAGGGGGAGATTGAAAGCTCTAGTTTGGTTTTGGTTAATTGATGAAACCCTAAGTGCTAACCTAGTTTATCAAAGTGATTATGAGATAGGTAGCACTACTCCAAGTGATAAAGCAATGACAAAGATCATGACAATGGTGATGGCATGGTGATGATCAAATGCTTGAACTTGGAAAAGAAGAAAGAGAAAAACAAAAGGCTCAAGGCAAAGGTATAAAATGTAGGAGCTATTTTGTTTTAGTGATCAAGACACTTAGTGAGTGTGATCACATTTAGGATAGATAGTCGTACTATTAAGAGGAGTGAAACTCATATCGAAATGCGGTTATCAAAGTGCCACTAGATGCTCTAATTCATTGCATATGCATTTAGGATCTAGTGAAGTACTAACACCCTTGAAAATATTTGTGAAAATATGCTAACACATGTGCACAAGGTGATACATTGGTGGTTAGCACATTTGAGCAAGGGTGAAGAGGTAAGAGGAGATGCCAACGTCGATCAAGTGACCGGACACTGGATCTGAATACACCAGACGCTATCTGCCTGCGTCTGGTCGCGCTGACCTAGCGGTACAGTAGCTAGGGTATACCACTAGACGCTGGTCTGTGTCCGGTCGAGGTGGACCGGACACAGTCCGGTCGAGGAAAAATGGATTTAGACTCTTACTGTACTCGACCGGACGCTGAGGCTCCAGCGTCCGGTCAGTTTAGCCGGAGCGTCCGGTCAGCACTTAGCCGTTGTGATCTGACGGTTCAGTTTTAACTCAAAGTGACACGTGGCAAAAGTCAGTGGACCGGACACTGAGTCCAGGGTCCGGTCAGTCTGACCAGAGCGTCCGGTCAGAGCGCGTTTTGCCCAGTGAAGGGGTATAACGGCTCTATTCCAGTGGGGGCTCTATTTAAAGCCCCATGGCCGGCTCAAGGGGTAACTTTTGCAAATTTTCATTGACATAGCAACCTTGTGAGCTTAGCCAAAGCACTCCCACTCATCTCCATCATTGATCCATCATCATTGTGAGATTGGGAGAGAATCCAAGTGCATTGCTTGAGTGATTGCATCTAGAGGCACTTGGTATTCGTGTTGCGCTGTGGATTTCGCTTGTTTCTCTTGGTGGTTGCCACCACCTAGACGGTTGGAGCAGCGGTGGAGGATCGACACGAGTTGGTGATTGTTCGTGGCCGCCTTCGGTGATTGTGAGGGGAGTTGTACCTTCTCCAGCGGAGTGCCAAAAGGTAACTCTAGTAAATTGCTCGTGTCATTGAGTTACCTCACTTGTGGGTCGGTTCTTGCGGTGTCCTATCGTGTGGACGAGGTTTGTGAAACCCCTCTTAGCCGTCGAACCACTAAGTGTTGGTCGACACAACGGGGACTAGCGTGTTGGCAAGCACGTGAACCTCAGGAGAAAAATCGGTTGTCTCTTGTCATTTGCATTCTCCCGGTGATTGGCTTGATCTTCATCTTGTGATTGGTTCATCCCCTACACGGTGGTATAATCACCCTACTTACTTGCTTACATTCTTGCAAACTAGTTGATACAAGCTCTTTAGTGTAATTAGAATTGAGAGCTTGCTTTATTGTTTACCTTCATCTAGTTGAGCTCTTTAGAGTAGCAAGTTTGTGTGCCTAAGTAATCATTGCAACTAGAATTGTTGGATAGGTGGCTTGCAACCCTTGTAGAGCTAGAGCAAGTTTGCATTACGCTATTTGTCATACTAATCAAATTGCTCTAGTTGATTTGTAGATTTTTAAATAGGCTATTCAGGACACGCTCGGCTTCCGCCCATACCAAGCTTTAAACGGCATCTTGCCCGTTAGGGCCTTGGTGGGAGCGCGGTTGAGGATGAACACCATCATGGTCACCGCCTTGCCCCAGAACCTTGCCGACATTCCCTTGGCCTTCATCATGGATTGAGCCATGCCGACCACCGTCTAGTTCTACCTTTTCAACATGCCATTCTGTTGTGGCGAGTACGACGCGGTGTGGTGTCGCTCCACACCCTGATCTGCGTAGTACACAGCGAACTCCACCGAAGTGAATTCACCGCCGTGATCAGTCCTCAGCACGTAGAGCTTCTTGCCACTCTCGGCCTCTGCGCGCGTCTTGAACTTCTTGATCACGGCCACCGCTTCGTCCTTGCTCGTCAGGAGTTGCAGCCACATGTAGCGATTGCAATCATCCACAAGCAGGAGGAAGTACCACCGACCACCGGCCGTAGCTGGTGTGATTGGCCCGTAGAGATCGCCGTGGATGAGCTTGAGAGCGTCCTTCGCGCGATACTTGGCCGCCGTTGGGAACGGTAGCCTCCTCTGCTTCTCGGCCAGGCAGCTATCACATAGCTCGCCTCTGTGCTTGATGTGGGGTAGCCCTTAGACCATCTTCTCTAGCCAACCAAGCGCATCAAAGCTGAGATGTCCGAACCGAGCATGCCACCTCCTCGGTTCCTCGGAGTACCTTGCCGCCAGGCACACTGGTTGCTCCACCTTGAGGTCGAGCAGGTACAACCGGTTCTGGGACCTCTTCACCTTGGTGAGAAGTCTTTGATCCCGCTGTCCTTCGTTGCTATCACCTGCTCCAGGCTCGTCCACCGCCCACAGACGGCCTATCACATCCTCAATGGTGAGGGTGGACAAGTCCAGCATCGTCTCTATGGAGAGAGCGATCTGGATGTACTTTGCCGGCATGGAGTGGAGGTACTTAGAGACCGCCTCCTCTTCATCGATGGTGATGCCGTGGCTCCTTCTTTGCGCGATCGGAATCGACGCGCATTGCCGCAATAGCATCCCACGCCTCTTTGGTAGAGCCCTTTGTCCCCAACGGCTCCCTGTACTCCACCGGTACAGCAACAAGGATAGCCTCCAGCGCTGACATGTCATCTTCTTCGCAGTCGGTTCCCTTATCAACAGCATTCCAAAGTCGTCGGGCTCTGAGCTTGACCTTCATGGTCACCGACCACTCTCCATAGTTGTGCGAGTCAGCGTCGACCAACTAGTGCCGCTGACCTCCTACACCATATGAACAATGACCTCCTCTCGTGGTTGGGCAGCCACAACAGTGCCACTGTTGTTGCCCACTTCCGAACTGTCCGTCATCGCCAGCGGTTAGTCTGGCAATGGTACTTGTACGGCTCCAATACCACTCGTTGGCCCACAGGATCATCGGCTCAGGTGAGTGAACCACTCACTGGTCTTGCCGAGCACCCGCTAGTGTTGCCGAGCACCCACTAGCCGTGCCGACCACGAACAAGTGTTGTCTATCCCCACACACTATGGCTGGAGCTAGAAGAAGGGAGAACAGAGCATGCACGCACAGCAGAGACACCAGCGTTGGCCGAAGCCCTATGTAGGAGATGACAAATCTGAACTCTCTTTACTGAGTTGCCATGGTAGTCTATTTATATAACTCTATCCATCTAGTCCTAGTACAGCTGCCCTGTTGTAACAGTGACTAAATAACATACAGGCCTGACTCTGCGCCGGCCACTGCATGGGCCTACAGTGCTACAGATGAGCCATGCGGCGCCTGCACCTGCAGCGGCTATAGGATCACAGTAGGGGGCCTATCGGCGCCGCCTTCCCTTGCTGTGTTCACACAAGGAAAGCAATAGTTTATTCTAACAATCACATTAATAAACCTGACACGCCCCATGGGTTGATTTTGGAACTGATAATTGATAACTTGATATGTATGGTCTGAGGCACGAGAGTCATCGCGGTGAAGGAGAAAAGGCTATGGTACAGTTTGATGTGCATTTAGTGGAGAAGAACAGGTGGCCACGTAGTGGACCCATGAAGCTATGAAGACTGCGTGCCGAAATTTTGATGACATGGCAGCACGACGAGACATTGCTAGCTGCATTGAGAAAAATTCATAACTGCTGCTACTAACTTTCATCTATTTTGCTGCTCCAAGACTATATGAACAGTTCTACCAGTTTGGTACTCTCGGTGCAGACCAATGCTACAAATGTACTATTAACTTTGAGTAACTTTAAAAGCATCTAGATTCACAAACAACCAAAATGGTCATAAAGTATGATAGCTATCCAAAATCTGGTCCTGCACTTATAGCTGATGCAAATCACAATAGAAGAAACTGTCACCTCACTACATAGGTCTGTAGCATCATTAGAAGGCCACAATTTGATCCATACAAGAGCGCATCACTGCATAGAAATGATAGGTAAAATAGAAGAAAAATAGGTGAAGCTTACATGTGTTAGAGTTTGAGCCAAGAGCAGTAGGAGGCATATAGAAGACATCAGATTCCTGCAAGGTATAAATGACACTGCTGGTCAAGAGCTTTTTGATACTGTTGGCCGGTCAAGGAGCTTCCTGTCAATTAGACATCATATTCATGTAGTACTCTCTCTCTCTCTCAGGAACAATACATTCAGTTTTAGTTAATTTGCCTGTAATTGCACAATGACATTCAGTTTCAGGAATTGTCTTTGCTTAACAGGAAGAGACGATGAGGCTAATTTTAACAAAAACAACACAGGAATAATTCCTCAATATAAATTAGATGATTAATATTAATTTGCAGTGCCCATCATATATCAATTATGGAACCCACACAATATCAGGATTGCAAGCATAGGCCAAGATGCCTGAATCAGTCATCTAGTAAAAAGAGAGCATAGGCTAGCCTAATTTCATTGAGCAAACTTTCCCATTCACAAATCATTTTCTCAGTGGCCTAGTGACAAGTAGATAGCTTTTAATGAACTGAGAACAGACCAAAAAGAACTTACTGGTTCTAAAATGTCTAAGATACGCACATTATATGATCACGACACCATCTGTTGCAAGATATGCACATTTGAGATAAGTCAATTCAAGAAAAGTGGAAAATAACAGAATAAGGAGCCATCATAATCAACAGCCAAATACTATCATTGACTAATATTCTCATCACTGCAATTTCTAAGATGATTCAAACACTTCACATAGATGTACAAGATTGATATAACGCAAGGGAGGACTTGCTGGTTCCCAGTTCAAGACACAGGAGTGAACATCTAAGAAGACGGAGGACCTCTCGCACTAGCAGAAGACCATAATTTATTACCACTTGCACTCGCAGATGATGAACACCTAAGAAGACGGAGTCGCAGAGAAGTACCTACAACTCTCGACGAGCAGCACTGAGATCTGGCGAGGGGAACGCCGCATGGCCTGGGGTGGGGCAGCGAGCACGGCTCCACGTGGCCTCACGAGGGCCGTCGCTGCGTGATCGGGGCTGGGGCGGCGAGCTTGACTCCGGGCTGCCAGGCGAGGTCTCCATGGCGTGGACAGCGAGATCCACGACGGCAAAAACCCTAGTCGGCCGGATCAGAGCAGGATATGACGCCATGGATCCCGCTGGCCTCAACCAAGTTGTCGTAGATCCTGCCCCCCCCCCCCTCGACTGAGCTGCCATAGATCTGGCCCCCCTCAACCGAGCCCATCCTGGCGACGCAAATGGAGGTGCCCATGCTGGGATCCAGAAGCAACCACCATTGGGATCTGGCCGACACCACTGGGATCCACCCGCCACCACCGCCGTCACCCACGCCGGGATCCCGCCGCCCTACGCCCTTCGCCACCGCTTTGTGGTTGTGGATTTGAGAAGAGGAAAAAATGAGAGGAGAGAGGAAGACAGAGAGTGAGGAGAAAGGGAGAGGAGATAGGAGGGAGCGGCGTCGGCGGGCTGGCAGGCCGGTGGCGGCGACGAGAGAGATGGGGAAGACGAGAGATACCCGGGAGACAAGAGAGTAATTGGCATCGCGGGGATCCGGCCATGCTAGGGCCAATGTTTTTGAGGCGTCGCCTAGGCGACAAGGCGTGGTCGAGGGCCTGGGCATCGGGGTCGCCACGACCTCAGCGTGTATGGCGTCCGCCTCATAGGATTAGGCGTCGCGAATGGCGTCGGGCGGACGCCTACAACCACGCCGCGGACGCCGGATGCCGGTCGTAGGGGAAGGGCACCAAAAGGAGCGCGGCCCCATGAGAAATCGACCGCGCTGCCCGCGGGAAAAGTAAGAGGCACGAGAAATCGACCGCGCGTGCGCCGCGCGAGTCATTTAGCGTGAGTGCCGCGAGTGCGGGCGAGGGGAGAGGAAGAGAGAAGGCGGTGGACGGACCTCGACCTCCGCTGGGCTGCTATTCTGCTCGTGTCCACCGGCTGGCTGCCCCTACCGCGGAGCCGGCCCTGCATCTCCGCTTGGCCGTCCGCGAGCGAGGGGAGAGGGAGAGAGAAGGCGGCGGGTGGACCTTGAGCTCCGCTTTGCTGCTCCTCTGCTCGACAACTCGAGTCCACCGGCCAGCCGCCCCTACATCTCTGCTTGGTCATCTGCACCTACCGTGGAGCCGCTCCAGCATCTCCGCCGCTGCAGGCATCGGCCATCCGCATCTGTGCGTCTGCCGTGACTGTCCGCCTCCGTCGGCCATCCGCCTGTCCACAGCTACCCGTTCATCTTGTGTCTCCACCTCCGCTGGCCGTCCATCGTCCGCCTAGTATGCCCCTGCCTTCTCTCTGTTCCTCTCTGTTCTGCCTGGTATGCCCCTACCCCCTCTCTGTTCCCTCCGCCTGGTATGACCCTGCCTGGTGCCTGGTATCCCGTCTCTGCTCTGAGTATTGTAGTATTTAATGCCTCGTGCTCTGCTTTTGCTCATGCTGCGTGCGCCTTGCTCGTGCTCTGCTTTTATATTACTGAGCCGTCTTTCTTTAGTGTTACTCACATATACTAATGTCTACTTGTGCTTGGACTGCTACAGCAACATGGATTTGATTAGTATACACTTGCTTTGATTAGTTTACAGTTGCTACAGCAACAGGTCTTTCTTTGATTAGTATACACTTGCTTTGATTAGTATGTTACTGACCCTTAGCTGTGCAAATTTGCTCTTTTCCTAAGGAACATGGGCTCAAGAATTGGCAACAAACGAGGTATACAATATGTGTATGGCGTCGCCTAGGCGTCCGCCACAAACGCCTAGGCGTTGTGAAGGGGGTCAGGCGCCGCGCCTCGCCGCGGCGCCTCAAAAACATTGGCTGGGGCCTCTGGGCGCGCCGGCAGGATGGACGCAGGTGTTGATGAGGAAGACGAAGACAAAGCTGGGCCTCCCGAGCGTGGGGGGTCGTCCGCAGGCGCAGCAAGGGCGGAGCAGCGGAGCTGGAGCGGGCGCAGCGCGGGCACAGGCGATGGGGAAGGGCGGCGCTGTGGGAGGAGGAGGAGCGGCGGAGCAGCGGCGCAGCGGAAGGAGCGAGGCAGAAGAGGATTTAGAAGAGTCTGCGAGGAAGGTGCGGGTGGATGGGGATGGAGATTTTTTTTTGTCCCTGTGTATGTATATGGTGGGAGAGGGATAAGGCTGATGTGGGTTGGCCAGGCTGGTGTGGCTCGGTGGTTTCAGAAGCCATGATACATGGAAGGTGACTGTACATGGAGGACGAAGGTATAGAGGATCGGACGGTTCACGCATGTGTCCTGTAGATATACATGGATCTGTGAGAGGAAAGCAAGGAAGCACGGCCAACCCCAACCACCGACCATGCATGCATGCATGCAAAGCAAGGCCCCAGTAGCATGCACGCACACGTACTCACATGCATGCCGACCACCATGCTAATCAGGCACCGACCATGCATGCCGAGAATCCACCGTCCCTGCTACGCGCCACCGGTCATTTGCGTGCCGCGTACAATCACCAAGAAGCCCTACTTCATTGAATGTGTCCATCTGTTTGATCTATCCACTGCCAAACGCATGGAGGAAGACTGGTTGTGACGCGTTTCATCTAAGCCATAGAATTTCTATCTAACACATCAACTAAATAGAACGTACATGGACACTTTGGGAGGCCGCCTATTCGGCGCGCCTTTATATCTAAATATAACTAAACATCATTAGTGATTTAAATAAATAAGAGTTTACAGGTTCCTGAAAATTAGTCAATCCTTCAGGCGATGCTTTTTTGTCGTTGGATTTGAATTGAATGGTTGGCGCCTGTTGGGCGAAAGCAGGAAGCAAGCAGCAAAGCTACATCGCCTAAACATGACTAAAAAATCAGTTGCTTGATAAGGCCCGTTCGCTGGTCTGAAACATGGCTGAAACTGGCTGAAAAATACTGTTCTGGCTGAATTGTTGTGAGAGAAAAACACTGTTCCAGCTGAAAAAACAAGCCGAATAAACCGAATATGGGGTAAGCCGAACGGGGCAGATAGAAATCGTGAATAAATAATATATATGCTAGTGCCTACTGCCTACACTATCTACTGTAGGGCTTGGTCAGGCCATCGAGTTGCAAGGTGACAGCAACTCTCGCTCTCCTAGATCTATGGGCTCTTCTTTCTTTATTGCATTTTTGAAGAACTGAGGTCTGAAGAACATATTAATCCAGCATACGGAACAATTTCTCAACGGGAAGACAAGCCAAAAAAAAAAGTCCTCAGCTTCTGTCAGATACCAGCACATAAGTACACAGGGGTATAAAAGCAAGCTCTTGCCTCCAGAGTCATCACCTCTGATCTTCTACAGATACGAGTTGTACTGCAATGCAAATATACAATGGCACTTTCAGTACTCAAATCATCATACTGGTAACTTGGAAGTACCTGAGATGAATTCCAAACTCATCGGCTTGTGAGAAAAGTTGTATAAGTTTTTTTTAGAGTTTTAGGGCCAAAGGCCCCAGTCTTTTAGCATTAACCAAAAGACGGTCTTTTAGCATTAACCAAAAGACGGTCTTTTAGCATTAACCAAAAGACGGTTTAAACCGTTTACAGCATATAGGAGTGGCATACCACCCCAAACATTAAGCATACAGAACTTTTAAACCAAAAACTCTAGGAATCTCCACTACTAGACCAGGCCTGAACAAAAGAGGCAAAGAAAACAAACTGGACGAGAACAGTTCCTAAGAAGCCGATACTACTGAACCGATGAAACTTCAGATACATCACCACGATTCACCAACGCAGGTATCGCCGTCATTACCAGCTGCAGGAGAACTTATCACCAGTTTTGTGCCATAGACGCCACCTTGTGAAGGAGGATATCCATCCCCCTCCAATTGGATCTCTGAAAATAAACATCGTTTCTCAGTTTCCAAATATGCTGTACAGACTCTTTTTCATCACAGATTCAGAAAACATAATTGCAGACATATTGTTTAGCTAAATCCAAATGCCAGTTGATAGTTGAAAAAGAAACATGGGTCCTGAAATACATGACAATCTACTAATGCGCCAATTAAAAAGGGTCATCAGCGCTGCTATTCACTTTTGTGCCATCTAAGTGAACAGCAGAACACTGACCATGTTCAAGAGAAGTGTGATGCACAGAAAGATCAGATGCCATATGGAAACTAGAGCTAACCTTTCTATTTGAAGAATCGACAGTATTTCTTAGCTATTTGAACAGCATTTAAGATATGGTTGCCTTTTACTGGCAGTGGCAGAGATGCTTTCCAGGAAAACACACTGCTTGTGGCTCCTGACTTTACAAATGATATGGCCTGAGAACAGGGTTTCCCACCCAGCCTGTCTCCAAAATATTTCCTCCTGTCCTGAATAAACTTGTTGTCTCTGATGTTCTGCTCTCTCTGTTCCTGTATTCTTCTGTACAGGTTCTCAAGAGGTATTACATTGGGATCGCCTCTTCCCAGATCAACAGGTTGCCAGGTCGAATTGACCATTGAGGATGTGTCTGAAGGTTTCTTCTTCTCAAGATACTGCACTGGTATGAATGCTTGAGGCATAATAAATATGTTTTCAAAAATATCCTCAAGGCTTTTTATGCCTCCAGCATTCAGGTTTTCATTGAGGTGCAAAGGCTGGGGTTCATTGCAAAAGTGACCAAAAACGTACTTTCCCAGCTGTCGACCAGCCTTTCCCCAAATCTTGACCAGAAATCTGACAGTAGGATCTTTCTCCTCAAAACAAGTACTTTCACCTGAGAATATGGCCCCGCTCACAATTTCATATGGCTTATGAAACTTCAGTGGTTCCATTATGTGAGCAATCGCAACTCCAAGTTGCTCTTCAATTTCATCAAGATCAGTATTTTCATCAGCTTCTGATAATACAGAACATACTGTTCTTAGAGCATCTATCCCGATAGGGATGTCTCCGGGCCCTTTTTTGGCAACTTGGGAGTATCTGCCATCTCCATTCAGTGAAATTGAATATTCATGTTGTATATAGGGGGTACCATTCTTACGCTCAAACTGGACAACTGTATTAGCACCTGCTGCTCCATACAGCCAAGCTTCTCTAGCACCAATGATAAGATTTACTGATCTTGGTCCATATCTGAGGACGAGGTGTAATGTTCCTTCAAATGGTACTATGTGGACAAATCTGTCATACCCCAGAATTGGACGGAGATTGATGCTCACTCCTTTTGACACAAACCAAAACCGTATGTGTGCCATGACCATGGTGTATTGCTCCCATACATCATAATTATTGCCATCAAGTATAAATGTCACAGTATTCTACAATTTCCGAGGAAAAAATAAATCAGTATAAACAAAAATGCATGTAGACTTTTATTTAAGACTAGTGTCTTACACGGATCACATTGACAAACTTAGCAATTCCATCATCAATATGATGCACATTTCCTCTCTCACTAAAAGTTACCACATGTCCAGCAGCTTCTATTCTTTGTCTTTCAGCTGGAAATTTTGGTTTAAAGTCCTTGAATAGATCAATCGCCTTTGTGTATAATGGAAACAAACAGAGTATTAGGCATCATTAGAATACATTTAGTGGTACAAAATATCAGGCTGATTTGGTATCAGACATATGCTTGACAAAAGAATGAGTCAACAGACCAGATTATTCCTTGAGAGTACACAGCGAGAATCACCAGCATTTCCCACAATGATTTGGTTGCCTCTAATGAGAACCACACATGCGGTACATCCATCATTTTCTGGCCCCGGATAGGCAGGCTTCTGGAGAAATATTGAAGATGAAGCGAAATGTTACAACTTACAAGCTTTCATATGCTAGATTTTATAAATGAAATAGTTGAGTAAGAACCTGACAAAAGGGTAGAAATAGACTCGTACGCATAGCCTTTCTGTATGCTTTCCAATTTTCATTACCACCATACCAAGATAATTCCCTCCCTGCCCTCCTGTCTTTCATCATCTCATCCATCCTGCAACAGCAAATTAGGAGCAATCATTACATATTTCTTATTTGCATGTGCAGCAAAAGTTCAACTGTCAACTATGAACAAAGAATGTGGCAATATTGGTCCTTTGTCATCCACTATAGTAATGGAGGGAAATAACTTATGCCATCTAAAAATATATAATGCATGAATTCAGTGAGCTACAAAAGGTTGAAAACCTTAAGAACGTTCTCTCAATTGCAGTTTGGAGATTATCAAGGAATCTTTCATGTCCGCGAAGCTCAATGTGTAAGTGTCTCGCTCAATACTTTGAAACAGTAGGTCCTGAAACAGAATCTCCAATAAATCAAATATGTAAATGGTACCTATTGCTAAAAACACAAAAACGAGTCAACATACTTATAAATGCATAGTAAGAATGTAATGGACACAAGTAGCTAAACATCTGGGCTATATTTTGGCATCATGCATTTGAAACTTGTTCCAAGAGGATTAGGGTGAAGATCAAACCTCCATGGCCATCATCAACACCAAAGAATGATGTGCCAGTTGCAGCATCAAGATCTAAGACAATTGCATGCTGTAGAGAAAGAAGGTTAACATGAGGCTTCAATTGTTTAGCAGCAACTTATAGCAACTAGCAAGTCAATCATGTGTATTTCATATAACTATGCACCCAATGATCCTACACAATAGCAGGTAGGTTACTCACAGAATCCTCCATATTTTCACGATGTCCTTGCATAGCTGACACGGCATAATCTTTGACTACTACACAGATGGGATAATATTTTGTATCTATTGTATATTTCTCAATGAATAAGCGTATCATGCATCCAAACCTTTTTAAAGGATCTAATAGCAAAAAATTTCCCGTATAGTGCATCATTGTCAAACAAGCAGATATGCTCAAGGGGGAAGAATACTCACAGCATTTAAGTATATCCTTATAAAATCAACTGCTTGCTGGCTTGTTAGGAAATCCCTACAAAAAAGGACATGGAAGAGCTGTGTGAATTTTAGGGCAAACAACATAAAAATTATTTACATCAGCGAGTACCACTCAGGTTGTCCAGAATCCTTGTCACAACTTCACAATTATGTTTCATTAAGTACTGATGTTATCCAGAGTTCCAGACCTATGGTAAAATTCGTGTTCTTAAAAGTTCTTCCAAAATAAACCAAACAAATCTCATGATAATTTTCAGCAGATTGACTTGCACAATTATCTGGACACTAGACACTATAAACATAAGCAAACAGAGGATTGGCTGATATTATTGCACCATCCTGTAACTCCGACCCCTCTGGGCCCATCACATCAAACTCAGGAAAGAACTTATTATATCCAGAAATTCAAGAAACCATACAAAATAGCATTGTGGTGCAGTGGCCCAGTCCAAAGCAAATAAAACTTAACTGAACCAAAACCTATAAACCCCACCCCTGGACAATTTGAACACTAATATAAAGAACTTGGAAGAGACAAATGTGTGGAAGATAACTATAATTTTCATGGAATCAAGGACATCTCGAAGCAAACAAAATAAAACATGCTGTAAAACAGTGCACCAGTGTCTTTTAGCTGAAAACTTACCAGATTCCATCACATGCTATGATAAGAAACTGGTCATCTTGATTTATCTCTTCCTAACAAATAAGGGACCAATTTTCCATCAGACGGTACCCAGATGGATGAAATCACATTTTGGTGACAGCATATAGTAAAACTTACAGTGCGAACTTCAAGAAAGGCAGTAATTGCTTGTTCTTGGGGACCTAAATTATTGTTATCCTTGTACAGCAGGTCACCTGAAATGCAAGGAAGTAAAACACTGATAATACAATCAATTGTAGAATCCCACAACGGACTAAAAAGTCAGGCAGAACTGTACCAAGTGATCTTAAAATTGCAATTCCATCATCAATACGACGCACATTTCCTCTCTCACTAAAAGTTACCAGATGCCCTGCAGCTTCTATTCTTTGTCTTTCAGCTGGAAGGCTTGGTTTAAAGTTGTTCGATAGATCAATCGCCTTTGCGTATAATGGAAATAACAGAGTATTAGGCACCATTAGAATACATTTAGTGGTACAAAATATCAGGCTGATTTGGTATCAGACATATGCTTGACAAAAGAATGAGTCAACAGACCAGATTATTCCTTGAGAGTACACAGCGAGAATCACCAGCATTTCCCACAATGATTTGGTTGCCTCTAATGAGAACCACACACGCGGTACATCCATCGTTTTCTGGCCCCGGATAGGCAGACTTCAGGAAAAATATTGAGGATGAAGTGAAATGTTACAACTTACAAGCTTTCATATGCTAGATTTTATAAATAAAATAGTTGAGTAAGAACCTGACAGAAGGGTAGAAATAGACTCCTGCGCATAGCCTTTCTATATGCTTTCCAATTGTCATTACCACCATACCCAGATAATTCCCTCCCTGCGCTCCTGTCTTTCGTCATCTCATCCATCCTGCAGCAGCAAAGTAGGAGCAATGCTTACATATTTCTTATTTGCACGTGCAGAAAAGTACAACTCAACTATGAACAACTCAAGTATGAACAAAGAATGTGGCAATATTTCCTTTGTCATCCCATATAGTAATGGAGGGAAATAACTTATGCCATCTAAAAATATATAATGCATGAATTCAGTGAGCTACAAAAGGTTGAAAACCTTAAGAACGTTCTCTCAATTGCAATTCGGAGATTATCATGAAATCTTTCATGTCTGCGAAGCTCAATGTGTAAGTGTCTCGCACAATACTTTGAAACAGCAGGTCCTGAAACAGAATTTCCAATAAATCAATTATCATGGTAAATGGAACCTATTGCTAAAAACAAAAAAAAACGAGTCAACAGTACTAATGAATGCATAGTAAGAATGTAATGGACACAAGTAGCTAAACATCTGGCCTGTCTTTTGGCATCATGCATTTGAAACTTGTTCAAGAGGATTAGGGTGGGTGAAGATCAGACCTCCATGGCCATCATAAACACCAAAGAATGATGTGCCAGTTGCAGCATCAAGATCTAAGACAATTGCATGCTGCAGAGAAAGAAGGTTAACATGAGGCTTCAATTGTTTAGCAGCAACTTATAGCAACTAGCAAGTCAATCATGTGTATTTCATATAACTATGCACCCAATGATCCTACACAAAGGCTGGTAGGTTACTCACAGCATCCTCCATATTTTCACGGTGTCCTTGCATAGCTGACATGGCGTAATCAAGTCTTTCATTCTCACCCACCTCAGTAGTCTTTAGTGTCACAGGTACAGCAAGTGCCATATCTGAGCTTGATATCCTGCTGCATACTAGTGTGAGTATAATATCCTAAAAATTCATAACCAGGAAAAGTTTTGGAAATGAACAAACTAACATCAGGTTTTTCTTTTCTCCAGCACACAGGAGAGTTGCTTATCTTTATATTAAGATGCACTAACATCAGGTTTATGATCACAGAAGTGCCAGAAAGCATTGATGAAATACAAATAGAAAGATTCATTAGCACTGGTATTGTCCTATGCAAATTAGGATCTCATTGCAGAAAGAAAAAAATAGACAAGCATACACCATTGCTTGGAAAGCTCTCAATGCAGAACTCGCATTATCTTGACCATTTCTATGGTCAAGGAACCAACAGAGACAATTTTGAATGGCACGCAGGATTTTACCGAGGTTTGGAAACAGGGCCCTTGGGCGCATTACAGGACAATTGTATAATATGGAAGAAGTAACAGTTTTCAAGGATGCATTAACAAAGTTCTGAAAACCTAAGATCTATTTCAAAAACTAACCCTAAAGTGAATTAAAGATTTTGCGATTACACCCAGCTTCATTTCAAAATCAGAATAGCAATTTCAGCTTGTATGAATTTTGAGGACCATTACTTCAACATGCCGAATAACAAACTAATCGTATAGGCACCTATCTAGATGAAGTGAAAACAAGCAACAGTCATGATTTAATGATGCTTTAGCATTAGAAACTTTTCTGACAGGAAGGAACACCAAAGCGATATGCCACTACATAACATCCTTGACAAGAAATTAGAGTAATAGACAAGAAAACACACTCAATTTTGCAAGCTTAACTTACATGGTTAGTAAAAAGCAAGGGGGAGAAAATAAAAAGGCATGCAGTTTTGCAGCGCATGATGGCACGACAACAACGATCAGAAATTGTTCAGCAAAGGAAAATCGAGATGGAGATCCAACAAAGGGAACAATGAAGGAAACAGGAAAAGGGACAGGCAGAGACCAATCCCTGTCGCACGCCCAGTAGTGTCGAGAAGATCAACAGAAAACGGGGTAAAAAAGGTGGTCCAAATCCACACGTTTCTAAAACCCTAAAACCACATTCAAAAACAGCGATCTCTCAAACATGCCGAGCATAGCAGACACCAAAAAACAAAAAAGATAGACAGATCACGAGCAGATTTATCCTCGAGTTCTGACGCTCATAAGCAGTAGCACGAACGACAAGAGGAGTTAAACGATAAAAGGCTGATGAAAGGACGGCAGAATTTTCGAGAGGAAAGCTGAATTGAGTTTACCATGGAGTCGCGGTGCTCATTAGCAGCCTTCCCTCCGAATAAACCAATACGAAAAACAACAGCAAAACGAATACGGAACGCAACAACAACAAGCACGAAGTCCGAACTGATGAGGGCACAACCGCGCAAAAAGTTTCGGAGATCCAGGGCCTCACGAAGAAGGATCCAAACGAGAGTGCTCGCCAGCACCGCACAATTCCCACATTGTAAGCACGCCAAAGCAAAGGGTAGCCGTCAAGAGATCGACGGTGAGACGAAGCAGAAGAACCAGTACTATGCCCGAGTCCGAAGGAGGGAGGCGATCGGAGATCACCATGGAACCATCGGTGCCCCGGCGGCCCCCTCGACCTCCTTCACCACCACAAAAACCACCATGACAGTAAAACCCCAGCAAGGGCACCAACAGCACCAAAACACGGAGAAACAAGTCACAACAAGACCAAATCCGCGGGTTAAATCTCGCAGGGTTTCGCAAATCCAAAAGCACCAGCACACCTCGAGCATGGAATCCTGTCGACGACAAGGAAAAACAGCAGCAACATTCAAATAAAACGCCACCGCGAACATGCACGGGAGCGAGACGAAATCGCAGCGCTGAGGGCAGAAGGTAGCAGGAGGACGGGGTTTTGGGGGATGAAGCAGAGTTGAACAGAAACAAAGCTTGGAGAAGAGAGAAAGGGGAGGGAACAGAGAGATCGATCTCACCTTCCCGGGCGGTCCTCGCAGGAGAGAGAGAGGGAGAGAGACTGGGAAGAGAGAGAGGAGAGAGAATGCGGTCGTCCCATGCAAGGGAGGGGGGCACTTCACTTATACCCAGCAAGCGCCACCCACTCCACGCCTACGCCTCCGCTCGGTTGCTTCGCTCGGGTTGGGTGCCCACGCGCCGATGGATCGGCTCCACCGGCTCGGCTTCGGCTCGGCCTTGCGCACGCGTCACGCCCAAGTTCACGCCGCGAGCCTGATGCCGCCTTTGTCTTGACCTGCCCAATCAGGAAGGCGGTTAAATGGTTAATCCAGATTTCACCGTCATCAATAGCAAGCCGTGTGCAGTAAAGAAAATGCGGTTCGGCAATTAATCCTGTTTGTTAATAATAAATACGAATAGGATAAAGTGGATTAAGGCGATGTGAATACCAAATTTCCAACGAAACACGGTGCCGTATCACACTGATATCACGATGTCATGTTGTATGTTTCAACATTCCCTTCTCCACCCTTTCCACGTCTATCTACTTTTAATTTATTTTCCGATAAAATCTTATAGAACCAGGGGGCAAATATCCCGAGAGGCCGAGACAGACCAGCAAGGTTTCAAGCTTAAAATGCACGTTTCAGATCTACATAAACTGAAAGCATCAAATTATGTGAACAAACTTTGATTATTCTAACAACTGGCACCGTAATAAATATATAGGCTTAATTGTAGCGAAATCTATATAGGCATAGTTGTAGCGAAATCAGAGTGTGACTTAATGGTCGGCAGAGATAACAGTTGTAAGCGGAAATGAGCATGAGGAGAGGTTCGATCCAAATAGAACAGCTAGCATGACAAGCGTGAGAAATACGAATTCGAATAATCACGAGGTGATCAAGGATTGGTGTAAGAGTAGCACCTGGTTTGGTCCCACGATTCCATACGTGGTGCGCCGATGCGAGCAAGAACGAGACGCAGCGGGGAGCAGCGGAGGCACACGGGCGCCAGAGCTGACGGCTTGGCATCGGCACTCGTCGCGTCGAGCGGCTAGTGCGCAAACGGGGGCGCCCGCTCGCAGCGGCGCCATCACGACGGCCGCACACAAGTCGAGGAGCAATGTTGCACCTTCACAAGCGCCGGCGGCGAGGTGGGAGTGGGTGCGCTCCCCTGCAGTGGCCTCGGGCTGCGTGAGGCCACTTGTGCTTTCATGGTGGGGCTCCCAGAGCGTATCAGCCTCGGCGTCTGCAGTGCCCCACATGTCGGCCGCACTCTTGAAACGGGGACAGCAGCGGACTGCAGTTGGCAGTTACAGATTGTGCTACATAACTCCAGGCAGATGAAGCACAAGCACCAGACCAATCTGCCCTTGATGTTGGCTCACTTGGCTGCAACGATTTCCCTCCAAGTTTCTTCACAGAATGTAACTTTGTAAACCCTTTCTGCATTGTTTCCCCCCTTTTTCTAAATAGAACTCATTACTGGTAATTGTACAATTAGATGTTTTCTAAATATTCCCATAAAATGGTGGACCCTGAACTCACTCTACAAGATTTGAAGACAAACACTAACTGGGTTCACTCTGAAGATTCAGAAGTTTCACCAGGGAGAAACAGCCTACGCCCTGAAACTTTCTTGCCCTATTACAATCCTTCTCCAATAAGTAAAGCACTCCATTTACAACTCAAATATCAGCTTCTGGACCATCTTCATGTGTTCAGCCTGCACATCGCCATTTGGGCCTGGGATAAGAAACCTCAGGCCGCCGCATGTGATTGGGCCCATGAACAGGCCACACCCAGCTCGTGAGCCCCAGGTTCGGGAACTGGTAGATGTGAGCTCCATCTATCAATGCTGAAAACTCCGGTTCAACCCCAGGTAGTCCAATGCTGAGAGGCAATAGTCATTATCCATCAAACTTAGTGCCTCCTGGATGACTGCAACCCCATCTGCTAGACCACTGGTCACCTTGCTTGCCTTAACAAATGAAGTGGCGGTGAAGATGACATTGCCGAAGTAACCATCCAGAAGTGGAAGATGCAGCCGTTGTTGCCTATCAGTGCCACAGTATATCCTGATGAAGCCTTGCACAGAAACACATCGCCGGGCATGCTTGGCTAGCATGGCATATGTGCTGGCGTGCTTAAATGCGGTGCACCTTCACATGTGAGAAGCTGTGAGCGCAGGCAACCAAGGTCTGAATGAATTAGCTTGAAAAATGTCCGTGCCGATCGATAGCAGATGGCATTGGCTTGGAAGTGAGGGCCCGGGCCATGGTGAAGATGGCTAGGACAGGCGGGTAGTCAACATGTTGAAAAATGGAGTTAGAGAGTGATGGTGAAGGTGAGTGTGATCCATGAAGGGTATCCTGGAAATTTGGAGTTCCATGGCAGAGCTCTGACAATGAGTTGATGAAGTGCAAACCAGACAATCCACAAAATGGGGTTACAAGCCAGGGAGACACCTCAACCACCTGGAACAAAAATTGAGGAGAATTAGCTTCATTAAATGCCTCATACTTCCCATCTGCAGCTTCCGAATAACTGATGATCAAGATAGCCATCATTCCAAACATATGAAACAGGAAATGATTGAAACAGAATGTTGCCTTGACTAATAGGAAGCATGTTTAACCTGGAAATCTGAAATTATGATGGAACAAGAAACTGATAATGATTTCTGAAAAAACATCCACAAGATATAAATGTATTTGAACTCTTAAGTATTAAGATGTCAGATTAAGCAATATTTTCGAATTAATCCTAGCAATAAGCACGCCATTTTTTTTTTTTTGTGAAGTCCTAAGATACTCTTCCCAAGCAAAGAATTTTCAATCTCAGCTTCGACATACTTCTTGAAGTAAACGAAGCAAAGAGGTGATTAAATATCTAGAGGAGTCCAATAACAATTGAAGTCATATTTTATGCATGCACACCACACCCTGTTCCTGTCCCACTTAATTTTAAACCAAACACATCTAGATCCTAGATGTCAGGTCAAAGCAACAGATCAATTATTTTATGTCAAAACAATTGTTGAAAGGAAAATGAGACGATCAGTGCTTAGAGTAAGTTCGTCCAGCATAATTAGCTATCGAGTGAGATCACCGATAACAAAGTTATTGCATCTGATAATACAAGAAAAACTAAAAGTGTAGACTTAATGATTGGCAGAGATAACAGTGCTATGTAATAAATACATAGACAGAGTTGTAGCGAAAACAGAGTTGGAGCGAAATCAGAGGGTGACTTAATGATTGCCAGATATAACAGTTCTAAACCGAAGTGAGCATGAGGAAAGGTACGAGACGCTCAACGATGACTGGGGATCCAAATAGAACAGCTAGCAAGATCAGCACGGATTCGAATAATCTCGAGGTGATCGATGTTTGGTGTAAGAGTAGCACCTGGTTTGGTCCCACACTTCCCTACGTGGTGCGCCGATGCGACTATGCGAGCAGGAACGAGACGGGGGCGCCCAAAGCTGACGGCTTGGCATTGGCACTCGTCGCGGCGAGCGGCTAGTACGCGCACGGGGGCGCCCACCGCTCGCGGTCGCGGCGGCGCCAGCTCGGCGGCCGCACACGAGCGAGCAATGCTGCAACTTCACGGGTCGTCGCAGCGCCGGCATCTGGCGCACGGCCCCGGCGGCCAGGTAGCGGCAGCTTCAGCGGGGTCAAGGCCCCCTGGCAACGCTCGCGACACGGAGCACCAGCAGCGGCGCATGGCTGACCAACCCTCGCGACATGGCGGGCCACAGACAGCAGCCGCGGCGTGGACACCGGAGCCCAGCCAGCCCGCGGCGCGGCGCAGCAAAGCCCTCGTGGTGCGCCGGCCCTCCGCGAAATACTCGCCCGGGCGGCACCGCGGCGTCATCGG
Source organism: Miscanthus floridulus (assembly GCF_019320115.1). Classification (NCBI taxonomy): domain Eukaryota; kingdom Viridiplantae; phylum Streptophyta; class Magnoliopsida; order Poales; family Poaceae; genus Miscanthus; species Miscanthus floridulus. The sequence continues at coordinate 41,988,433 of NC_089591.1, forward strand.
TCGCGGAACGACGGGAGCGTACTACGCTGTGCCGCTGCTTCATAGCGAAGGGAGAAGACAGGGGAGGCGGCGCGGGGGCAGAGAAGGAGGGCGGAGGCGGCGAGGTCGAGGTGGGGGTGGGAATGGGGTGCTCCCCTGCACGTGACGGCCTGAGTGAGGCCTTCTTGAGTTCTTGCAGGTTTCCAACGGTGGGGCTCCCCGAGCGTATTGGCCTCGGCGTCAGCTTTTCTGAGCCGAGAGAGAGAGAGAGAGAGAGAGAGAGAGAGCGAACCAAGCGTCCTTCATTGCAGCAGGCGGAGGAAACTCGCTCTCCTAGGTGTGGAGCAGCCGACATCATTCACTAACCAAGCTGCTACTTTGAAAAAACAACTAACGTCTTTGTGGGCTGCTGACGTTTGATCGGTGTAAAGCCCATCGCCCGTCGGATGTTATTGGACATTAAGCTGCTTAGGTGCTTGTTCATTCAGGTTATGAACTGACAACGCCATTCATGATGAACAGAGGAACATATGTGTTGGGAAATACTTCTAAAATGTTTCACATAATCAGTCTAGTCAGTTCATCTCACAATGAAATTAGCACAGAATTCAGAACCGAGATGCTTTTGTCCATCTTTCAGAATGAACATGCTTGTGATGGAGTACCCATTATCATTTATGGAGTATGGAGAACTGCGGTATTCTTCAGGTTCTAATTGACAACACATGAACATTTATGTATTAGAAAATACATCTGAAATTGTTGTGGCCAATGCAATTTCACTTCAAAGTTCAAAGTTCTCAGCAAATCAGCCTACAGATGGCAGGGGTCAACATTGCCACCTAGGCCATATTCATTCGCTGAACTTTTCACACAAGATTTCCCAAAGGCCAAAGCAGTCTCGTTAGCTCATCACACAATCTAATTTGCACTGAATTCCGCATGGAATGTTTCTGACACCTTAATCAGCTCAAAGAACAAAATATAGTCTACTAATGCTGAATGAATGTTGCAGTAACAGTTTAAACTACACCACTCTACACGCCATCTAGTTTAGTTCAGTAATCAGTGCGGTTTCGATAACTTAGTGTATGCCACAGCTTCACCTGAAAGGCCTACATGATGTAGTTGTGCTTTCTGAAAAAACTCCGGGAATTCAGAAATGTGACTTCAGAGTTCAGAGTTCAGACTGTTCCCCTGCATTGCCACCGTTCAGTGTCCAGAGTATCCATATAACATATATATATTGCAGTAGCATCCATATATATATATACAACGTATATATATTACAGTAGCAATATATATTGGGCGAAGTTTCATCCGGCGGTCCCCAGACATGAAGCGGCATTTCTTTCAGAGATTTTGTTGCAGACATTGCAACACGGTGTTTCACCTAATTTGCCAAAATAAATAAAGACATGATAACATGGGTTCCCTAGGCTTTAGACACTTTAGTGTTCATGTTTGATCAAGGGACTATTTTTTTTGAGACGATCAAGGGACTATTTAGGAAGGCAACCAAATTTGCAGTAGCCTAGTAGGTAATTTTTTTTTTTTTTTTTTTTGAAAACAAACGTGGGGAGAGCTTCCCCACCAGATTTCATTCAACAAAGGTGCGACTCCAGTTGGCTGGAGGGTGTTACAGAACTACAAGTGAGGAAGTAGCTACGCCAGTCATTCAAACTGTTTACAAGCTCGTTTCGAAGGCGCTTGCGCCAAATTACAAAGTCGTCACAGCTGCGACTTATAATCAACCGGCTGTTCACATGCTCACCACGGAAAACTTGACCGTTTCTTGCATCCCAAAGCCTCCAAAGTACCGTGAGGAGGACAAACGGCCACAGCGTCGCATTCAGACCGGGGGGAGGGATGAAGCTCCAGATCTCTTCATCAGTCATGGCCGAGACATTGTTGAAGCCGAGCCTCTGCCAGACACCAGCGCTTACCGCGCACCCAAAGAAAGTAGGATGTCTATCTTCAACTGAATCCACACATCGCTCGCACTGGTCACTGTCCAGCACATGTTTGGCATGAAGGTTGGACCTTGTGCTCAGCCTATCCTTGAAATAGAGCCAAGCGAATATCTTCACCTTGTTGGGAATAGGAGACCCCCATATGCGGCGTCCATGAAGGTCTGGCATGTCACGTCTGCGGTCGAGTGCCGCATAGGCATCCCTTAAGGTATATGTTTTCCCGATTGTTTTTAGGACTCTCGCGTCCGCACCATGGCTAAGAGTGAGTTCCTGCAAAGAAGACAATAGGCGGGCTAGTTGGGCACTAGCAGCGCTCGTTAGTCGGGGCCTGAGACACAGGTCAAACCCAGTCTGAAAGATCTTTTGCACCGACACGTTAGGCCGCATAGTATGAGAGAAAACAGCAGAATAGGTAGAGCAAAGGGGCCCATCAGGGAGCCAGTGGTCGAACCAGAAAGAGGTGGACGAGCCATCTCGGACAGAGACACTAGTGATAGACCGGTAAGTATTAAGCTCATCATCCACAATTCGCCACAGATAGCTGTGACTTCCATTGACGGGGGTATCGAAGGAAGCTGCATCACGCAGCAGCCCGTCTTTCCAAGCTATCGAATCACCAGAGAAAAGTTTATCAATGAATTTCATAAGGAGGCATCTGTTCTGAAGTTGAAGATCCTTAACCCCGAGGCCGCCATCTTCTTTCCTGGCTTGAACATCTTCCCAAGCCACAAGGCATTTGGAGCCGTGGCATGCATCTTTACCAGTCCAGAAAAAGGCCCTTCGTTGTCGATCAATGGCCTTGATAACCGTCTTCAGGATGCTAATAGCCGACATAAAGTGAAGAGGTAATGAACTGAGGACAGCAGTGGAGAGGATGAGCCGACCGGCTCTGTTGAGCAGAGAGGCGCGCCAGCCAACCAGGTGCTTGTCACAGGAAGTGACGAGAGGAAGGCAATCAACCATTGATATTTTATGCGGGGAAAGAGGGAGGCCAAGGTAGGTTTAAGGAAAAGTGGAGACAGTAGTGCCAAAATCACTAGCAAGAGCATGAGCCGTTTCCGGTGGCACACATACAGGAAGGAAAGTGGTTTTGTGATAGTTGATGGAGAGCCCCGTGGCCTCCTCGAAGATCTCCAAGATGTGCTTAGTTTGAGCAATGGAATCAGCGAAGCATTTGAGAAAGATAAGGGTATCGTCGGCATATTGGAGCACGGGGGCAGGGGGTATTGGGAACCAACGGATGCTCGATGGCACTAGCCAGATTAGGATGATGGAGAAGTCGGCGAAGAATATCAGCAACAATCATGAAAAGGTAAGGGGAGAGAGGGTCTCCTTGACGAAGACCGTTCCTACAGTTAATCCACCTTTCAGGGATGCTGTTAAGGAGAATGGCCGTTTTGCCGGTGCTAAGTAGCTCGTGGACCCATTTGCACCATTTATCAGGGAAACCGTGACACCGAAGAACGCGATCGAGGCTATCCCAATTTACAAGGTCGAAAGCTTTGTGGAAGTCGAGCTTAAGAAAGATGGTGGGCGAGTGTTGACGGTAGTTATTGTTCATTTTAAACCGTCAACCAAACATGAAAAAGGGCATAAATCAATCTCCAACATAGAATTGGGGTTTTAACTGACAAAATTCCACAGGTTTTGGTGAATCTGTGTTTCTGCAGGGGTTTATCAGGAAAAGAAGGAAAGATATCAAGGACGTCGGTGTAAAAAGCATATTCCACCGCGAAACCAAGTTGAGAAGAATCTAGAAGACACGAGAAGGCGAGCCACCGAAGGTGGGACCCACCTAGCATAGACCAGGGTCGACCGACCCCACCCCATGTTGGCCGACCTGGGGGCCCACCTGTCAGCCTCCTGCTTCTACGTCAGTTCCTCCACCGCCTTAGGGTTTGCATCTTCACTGTTGATCAAGGTCGGTTTGATCTGAGGGTTCTGGTTCATTCCACGGGCCTATATAAGCGTAGCCCTACCCCTTGGGTTCAAAGCATTGAAGTCATTTGATCAAATCATTAGAGCCAGAAACCATAGTTTCCTTAGAGCTCTACCATATTCTAGGGCATAACTACATAGGTTAGAATAGAGGGAGGCAAGCTTCGCATGGATTCCGGATCGCGTCGGGAGCGTGGCTTGGCAAGGCCTTCTGTAAGCTCTCTCTTGTATCTTTCTGTATTTATTTTGCTAGTTACAGTGGATTTGACATTGCTCTATATATTGTTTATGTTCTCAGTTATATTGTTCATTGTCTACTTTGATTATATGCTTAGCATAGTTAGAATGTCTGTATATTCAAGCATAAGATCGTATAGCGCTCACTCTTTGAATTCATGGGTGAGTGGTCGACATTGTGTAAGTGTGATGCTTATACGCTGTTTGCCTGCGAATGCACCCTATGTTCCAGGTCATGTGGTACATCGCCGAAGTGACACTTCCGTTGAGTCCTTTGTAGTCCACTCCCCGAATATAGGTAAAGTAGGACCCGGTTACAAAGGAAGACTTGCTCTGTTCCTGATCTTTCTTAGTAACGTCCCTTGTGTGTAGATATAGAGTATTCTTGCCATGATTGCTAGGTGTAGTTGCACTAATCTTAGTATACTTTGACATATGATTTAGAACGACTTAGGAATATTTCTCTATTCTGCCTAGTCCATTGTCGGATATAAATATCAGGGTATTCAACAGTCTCAGGATTACTACCGCTAACCTTGAACCAACACATGGTTGAGAATAGCACGATGTCCCCTGTCGACTCCATAGGGCGCGGGACCCATCCCGCCCAACTTCGAGGGCACGGATCCCGTCCCATCCGACCCCGGGGGCGCGGGCCCCGCCTCGCCCGACCCTGGGGTCACGGGCCTCTCTTCGTCCGACCTTGAGAACTCGGGCCCCGCTTCGCCCGACTTCGAGGGCACGGATCCCGTCCCGTCCGACCCCGGGGGGCGCGGGCCCCGCCTCGCCTGACCCTAGGGTCACGGGCCTCTCTTTGTCTGACCTCGAGAATTCAAGCCTCGCTTCGCCCGACCCCGAGGTCACGGGCCCCGCCTCATCCGACCTCGAGGACTCAGGCCCCGTCTCGCCTGAGGGGCGCGGACTCTCGCCTCGCCCGACTTTGAGGGCGTGGGCCTCTCCTCGTCCGACCTCGAGGATTTGGGCCCCGTCTCGCCCAAGGACAAGATCTCCGCGTCGTCCGACCCCTGGGGTCGAATCGCCCCCACGCAGAGGATAAGACCTAGGAGCAGGATCGACACCGCATTAACTACCCAAGACACGCGGATTCGACACTCCAACAAGACAGCACTATACCACCAGTCCTCCGCCGTGCACGACCGCCCTAGACGTGGGGTACAGGACCGAAATCATGTCCTAATACTAGGGAGGGCCCTGGTGGACTCCGACGCGACTGGGGGCCTCCGGAAAGTTGCATCTCGACACCCACATCTCCAATAGTGTCAGGCGGACCGGCGCTGTACCACTTGGTTCTTGAGCCACCCCTGACACAAGATCTTCCCATACCGCGCGTCAGGGAGAGGAGAGACGCCGCCCGCGTACTTTCACTATCGACAACAGGGCCTGCAGGACCCGCCTACGGAGGAGAAGGGCAGCGCCGGACAGTAGTTGTACCACCATTTTCTCTCTCTCTCTCTCTTGTACCCCAGGTCCTTCCCTTAGTTTATAAAAGGGAAGGCCAGGCACCCCAGAGGGGGCATCGACTGATCGATCGAACCAACGAGCCCACAAAAAACGCAACATAGCACACGTAGTGTACTCCAACTTCATTCGAACCCAAAGAGACTTGGGACCCGCTCCCTCTCTCGACCGTTTGTAACCCCCTACTACAAACTTTGTGCTAATAACATGAGCAACCACGAACTGGACGTAGGGACATTCAGCCCAAACCAGTATAAACCCCGTGTCCTTTGAGCACACCATCTGAAACCCGACGCGCAAACACACAAATTTACTAGTCGGCGAATCCAAACGCCGACAGTTGGCGCGCCATGTAGGGGGCCTTTTGCGCGTCATGATGATCTCAACCACACGGTTTTGGATGGCCAACCATCGCATCCACTTCGCCCTGGGCTCCCACATCCAGTTTGGGAGCCTGGACTTCCTCTACACCGGGATGGAGTATGACTTGGTTTTGCTCCCTCCCTCTGTGCCAGTTGACCGTGTCACTGGTGCGGAGGATGGGCACGCCACACTCCCTTTGACTGGGTCTACCGACCCGGCCTCGGACGTCGACCATGTCGCCAAATCGCTGGGGAGCCTCCACCTGCAGGCCACCCTAGAGCTCCTCGAGAGTTCTGAGGTAGCCTCGAGCGCCGACTCTTGCGAGTACGGCAGCAGCTGGGGCGATGTCGACTTCTCTGGGCTCAGCGACCTAGAGGCTCTCCGGCAATTTCTCGGCAACTACAACTACCTCCTCGACGCCCCTCCGGGACCGACGCCATGCTAGGAAAGCCATGAGCATCTCCCCTCCCCCTGCGCCACAGCAAAGCGCGAGGAAGGAGAACCATTCTTCCTAGAGGCCTTGTCGGGGGGACGCCTCGACTGCGTACCCTTTTGGCCTCCGCAACTCTATGGGTGTCATTGGCAGCTATGTGGTGCAGCGAATGCGCCCGTCTGACACAAACGACGAGTTCATGGGGATGGTAGACTACGCCTCGGAGTTGGTCTACGACCTCCTAGAGACGGATTCCGAGCCTCTCTCTGGCTCCCCCTCGGGCGATGGGAGCCACCATCCCTCTCGCGAGTCTTTCGTGGTGGAGGCCCACGACAGCCGCACCTCGAGCACCGGGGACGCCGAGGGTCACCCATGAGGAGTCCCCATCCGCGTCCCAGTGGAGGGGGTGGCGGCATCACACCCACCAACTCCAGCGGCCTCTGCGCCACCCTTACAAGGGAGGCTACGGTTAGAGCAACTGCAGGCCCGATAGCAGGAGCTAGATGAGACGCGCCGGGAGGTGGAGCGAGAGCGCTCCTAGCTCGAGCAAGAGATCGAGCACCACCGCGCTGAGCAAGGGCGTGCGCGAGCCATGGCTCATGACGTACAACGACGAATCATGGAGGACGACGATGGTCCCCCATGATTCCCTCAAGCCAGCCAAAACATCGCCGCCGCCGTGGCTTTGCTCCATGGTCTCTCGACGCCTGCTACCCCCAAAGAGCGCAAAGCTCAGCGGGACATCCACGAGCTGCTCGGGCGCGTGGCAGAGCAGCAGGCGGAGAGCTCGCGGTCATGATGGCATGGGCATGACGTTAGTTGTCACACCTCCCCTGGGTGCCATGCGGCTGATGCTTCCATCCACCAAGCGCCACCCGGTGCGAGGGCCACCGGCCTACCCCCGGCCTAGGAATGCGTCAGCTCCATCCGCGACGCCCGCGTCATCCTGGATACCCACAAGCGTGATAGGGAGGACAGGCGGCAGGGTGCCAACCACAGCTATCACCCTCACCGGGGCAGGCACTACGACATCAATGAGGACCAAAGTCCAAGCCCCCGTCCACCGGGGCCTCGGGCTTTCGGTCGACACATACTTCGTGCACCGTTCCATCAGCGGTACCGTGCACCGACCAATGACCTCAAGTACTCTAGGGAATCGAACCTCGGCCTCTGGCTTGAGGACTACCGACTTGCCTGTTAGGCCGGAGGAGCGAATAATGACGACTTCGTCATTCACAATCTCCCCCTATATCTGGCCGACTCGGCTTATACATGGCTGGAGCATCTCCCGCCCAATAGCATACAAAACTGGGTGGACATCCGTGAAACCTTCATGGGAAACTTCAAGGGCACTTACACACGCCCTAGAAATCTCTGGGACCTCAAAAACTACCGCCAGAGGGCGAAAGAGTCCCTCTAGGACTATATCCGATGCTTCTCTCGGCAGTGCAACGAGCTCCCTAACATCGCTGACGCCGACGTCATCAGCGCATTCCTTTCTAGGACCTCCAATGAGTCTTTGGTCCATGAGCTAGGGCGCAAGTGTCCTCGGACCACCAAGAAGCTCCTTGACATCGCCACCAGTCATGCCTTCGGAGAGGACATGGTAGGAGTGATCTTTGACCGCTCTAAGGGCAAGGCAAGGTAGGACGAGGACGTCGGCAAGGGCACCTCCAACCCCTCCGGCAAGAAGAAGAAGAACAAGCGGCGGCATGAGGGCTCGCTCGTAGCTGCCGTCGAGCGAAAGGGTAGAAAGGCACCCACCGAGGGCACCCCTGACCACTTTGAGAAAATGCTCGAGGGGCCATGCCCGAACCATGGCTATCCCGTCAAGCACGCCCTCAAAGACTACGGTCTCATGAGGAAATTCTTGGCAGGGGGCTCCAAGAAGGGAGAGCCGAAGAAGCCCGACCCCAGCGGTGATGACGCCGAGGGCGAGGACGTGGTCTACCCAACCGAGACCGCGTGTCTCATGATCTTCAGATGATCTGACTCCTATGCCTCAAGATGCCAGCAGAAGCTCGAGCACCGAGAGGTCTACAGTGTCGAGCTAGCCATGCTCGCCTTCCTCAAGTGGTCCAGCTTGCCCATCATGTTCGACCGGACTAACCATCTGAAACATGTGCCACATCTAGGCCAGTACCCGCTTGTGGTCTATCCCATCGTCGACACCAAGCGGCTCTCCAAGGTGCTGCTGGATGGGGCAGCGGCCTCAACATCATCTACGCCGACACCCTCGATGCCATGGGCATCAGCCGTTTGCGCATCTGGCCAAACGGGGCACCTTTCCATGGCATCGTGCCTAGGAAGCAGGCCATACCACTCAGGTAGATCGACCTACCTATTACCTTTAGGACTCCTTCCAACTTTAGGATGGAGACCCTAACCTTTGAGGTAGTCAGGTTCCATGGAACCTACCATGCCGTGTTGGGGCGCCCATGCTACGTGAAGTTCATGGCGGTACCCAACTACACATACCTCAAACTAAAGATGCCAGGGCCAAAGGGCATCATCACCGTCGGCACTTTCATCCAGCACGCTTACGAGTGCGAGGTGGAATGCTGTGAATTCACCTTAGCGGTCATTGCCTTGGAGGAGCTACCAGCTATCCACCAAGTGGACAACGAGGAGGCGCCCGATGCCAAGAAGGCTTCTGGATTGTTCCAACTGGCCAAGGACACCAAGGAAATCCTTATCAACCCAAGCGGTTCAGAGGGGAGGACGGTGTGCGTCGGCGCCACCCTCACCCCGAAATAGGAAAGCGCTTGTCGACTTCCTCTGCGTGAACAAAGATGTCTTCACGTGGAAACCCTCGGACATGCTAGGCATACCGAGGGAAGTCGCCGAGCACGCCTTGTGGATCAGGCTAGGCTCCAAGCCGGTGAAGCAGCGACTACGCCGCTTCGACGAGGAGAAGCGTAGGGCCATCAGCAAGGAGGTCATGAAGCTTTTGGCGGCTGGGTTCATTAAGGAAGTGTACCACCCCGAGTGGTTGTCCAATCCTGTTCTTGTAAGGAAAAAAGAAAGAGAAATAGAGGATGTGTGTTGACTACACGAGTCTTAACAAGGCATGTCCGAAGGATCCATTTCCTTTACCACGCATAGATCAAGTAGTCGACTCAACGTTAGGGTGCGAAACCCTATGCTTCCTTGATGCGTATTTCGGCTACCACCAGATCACGATGAAGGAGTCCGACCAGCTCACAACCTCCTTCATCACCCCATTCGGGTCATACTGCTACGTTTCCATGACATTTGGTCTGAAAAATGCTGGGGCCACATACCAGCGATGTATGCTCAAGTGTTTTGGTGACCTCATCGGGTGAACCATTGAGGCATACGTAGATGGCATCATAGTTAGGTCCAAGCGAACTGAAAACCTCATCGCCGACCTTGAGCTGACCTTCGAAAGGCTTAGGAAGAACGGCATCAAACTCAACCCCGAGAAATGCATTTTCAGGGTTCCAAGGGGTATGCTGCTCGGGTTCATCATCTCCGAGCACGGCATCGAGGCTAACCCCGCAAAAATTATGGCCATTACCGAAATGGGCCCGATTCAGAACCTCAAGGGGGTGCAAAGGTCACAGGGTGCCTAGCGGCGCTAAGCCGCTTCATCTTGCGCCTCAGTGAGCGAGGGCTGCCCCTATACAGGTTGTTGAAAAAGGCCAACCGCTTTGAGTGGACCCCCGAGGCTCAGGACATGCTTGACAAGCTCAAGGCCCTCCTATCTATAGCCCCGGTCCTGGTCCCGCTGGTCGGACAGGAGCCGCTCCTGCTCTACATAGCGGCCACCACCCAGGTGGTCAGTGCCGCCCTTATAGTGGAGCGGGAAGAGCAAGGACGTACCCTCAAAGTGCAATGCCCTGTGTACTTTGTCAGCGAGGTCCTCTCTGACTCTAAAATTCGGTACATGCAGCTTCAAAAGCTCCTATATGCGGTCCTCGTCACCAAGAGGAAGCTCCAGCACTACTTTGGGTCATATCCGGTGACGATAGTATCTTCCTTTCCCCTTGGTGAGGTCATCTAGAACCACGAGGTGACAGGAAGGATTGCCAAATGGGCGCTCGAGTTAATGGACCAGGGGATCACTTACGTCCCCTGAGCAGCTATCAAGTCCCAGGTGCTCGCCGACTTCATCATAGAATGGACCGAGGTCCAGATGCCATCGGTGACCGTCGACCAAGAGTATTGGACGATGTTCTTCGACGGGTCACTAACGAAGAAGGGCACCGGTGCAGGGCTGGTCTTCGTCTCACCACTCAGTGTATGTATGCAATACATGGTCCGCCTTCATTTTCCTGCCTCCAATAACATAGCAGAGTACGAGGCCCTTGTCAACGGTCTACGTATCGTCGTCGAGCTGGGCATCCGTTGGTTGGAAGTCCAGGGTGACTCGTAGCTCGTTGTTGGCTAGGTCATGAATGACTCAAACTATCACAACCCCAAGATGGTCGCGTACTGCCGAGAGGTCCGCCGACTTGAAGAAAAGTTCGACGGCCTCGAACTGAATCACGTCCAGCAAAGGGACAATGAGGCAGCCGATGCTCTGGCAAAGATCGCTTCCAACCGGGACCTAGTCCTGACTAGTGTCTTCGCTAGCAACCAAGACCAACCCACGATGTGTTACGACGAAGTGGGAGGGGTCGGTAGCCCGCCACCCCCCTGGAACGTGATGCCGACCGACCACCCTTGGGGGCTGATCCCTCGTTGGCCCCCACAGCCTTTGTAGTTCTATAGGCCAATGGGGACATGGCAATCGAGCCTGACCCCTAGACTGACTAGAGGATGCCATTCCTCGACTGCTTAATCTACGAAGTGCTCCCCTCCGATAAACCGGAAGTGCGACGGCTCGCGTGGCGAGCCAAGTCCTTCGTTGTCATCGGTGGGGAGCTTTATAGGAAAATTCATACCAAGGTTCTACAACGCTGTATCCTAGTCAATCAGGGGGTTAGCCTGCTAAAGGATATCCATGGCGGGACCTGTGGGCACCACGCCGCACCACGTAGACTGGTCAGAAACGCATTTTGGCAAGGGTTCTACTGGGCGACGATAGTGGCCGATGCCGAGCAGATTGTACGCACCTACAAAGGGTGCCAATTTTACTCCCGACAGACGCACATGCCGGCCCAGGCACTCTAGACAATCCCCATCACTTGGCCATTTGCAGTCTGGGGGCTTGATCTGGTCGGACCCCTCAAAAGGGCGCCTGGGGGCTACACCCATCTCCTTGTCACCGTGGATAAGTTCTCCAAGTGGATAGAAGCTCGGTCAATCTCCAGAATTCGATCAGAAGAGGCCGTGACATTCTTCACTGACATCGTCCACCACTTCGGAGTCCCCAACTCTATCATCACCAACAACGGGACGCAGTTCACGGGGAAGAAATTCCTTGATTTCTATGACAAACACCACATCTGAGTCGACTGGGCTACCGTGGCTCACCCTTGCACGAACAGGCAAGTTGAGTGTGCCAACGGTCTGATCTTGCAGGGCCTCAAACCTTGGATTTTCAATCGGCTGAACCAGTACGGCAAACGATGGGTCGCAGAGCTGCCCTCGGTAGTCTAGAGCCTGCGGACGACCCGTAGCCGGGCAATCGGTCACACGCCCTTCTTTATGGTCTATGGTGCTGAGGCTATCCTCCCCACTAACCTTGAATATGGGGCACCAAGGGAGAAGGCGTATACCGACCAGGCCAACAAAATGTACCTTGAAGACGCCATAGATCAGCTCGATGAGGCACGTGATGTCACTCTCCTTCGATCGGCCAAGTACCAACAGGCAATGCGTTGGTACCATAGGTGCCGTGTCTGAGGTTGGGCCTTCAGCATCGGTGACCTGGTACTACACCTCATGCAGAGCAACAAAAACTGCCACAAGCTGTCACCACCGTGGGAAGGCCCCTACATCGTCGCTGAGGTACTCCGCCCAGGCACTTACAAGCTCAAGGATGCCGACAGACAAGTCCTCACCAACGCCTGGAACATCGAACAACTACGTCGCTTTTACCCTTAGTACTTTCTAAAGGCTATCATTATGATCATAAAAGCTAAGGATGATGTTTTCGAAAAAGAAAAGAAAAGTGTTATCTCCTAACATTTTCACTAGCATTTGTCCAATTTCTAGTGACACCCGACCCCAGCAATGGCCTGGGGTTGGTCCTCACTCGGGGGCAGACAAGCGTACTATACTTAACGAAATCTTCTTTCTGCATCCGACCTCTTCTTATGATGAGACCTAAAAGTAAGAGCTATGGAAACTAGCACTGGTAAAACCGGCCGGACTGCAAGAAACCTATGCCCTAGCGGCTACGACACTCTTGCTCACTGGTATAACCAGAGTTCTTTCCCGTACCTCGAACATTGAAACCTCAATGTTGGGAGAGATTGGATCGCATTAAGATAGAATTACACGTACTCGGAAACATTTTTTTCCATCTGACCCTTTCTTACGATAAGACCTAGAAATGAGAGCTATGAAAACTAAATGCTGAGTAAAATTGGTCGGACCACGAGAAGCCTATGCCCCGGCGGCTATGGTGCCACTTGCTCAACAGCGTGATCAGCGCTTGGTCGCTCACAACTTAATTTTCCATCGTCTTGACGTAAGCTAGAGGTCGAATCGCAACAACCTTTTCATTCACATAGAAAAGGAAAGCCAGATAATCTTTCTGGCCGAAACGAAAGTTAAGAACTTGTTCAAGTTTTTTACAACCCCGATGCCGAACTCATCTAAAGTAATTAGCCCCTTGGGGGCAAGATTTCTTTGTCCATCCCCTCTGTAGGGTCCCACCCCAAGGAAACCACTTCCTCCTCGAGTTCTCTAGCTCGGCATCAGTATAGCCCGGCGCGAAGCCCTTACTTAGCGATCACCATGGGGCACAGGTGAACTCCTTGTGTGGTTTTGGTAATTGAGTGACAACCTAGGTGGACTAATTGTGTTTATGTGAGATACACAGGTGATTAGTCCATAGGTACATATGTGTGAGCAACATATGCCATGAAGGTGAAAATGGCTTGAAGATGTTGCAAAGCTCACACATGTGATGAAGGAGCTCATTGCACATGAGACATGACATTGTGTCATGTGATCAAGGTGGAGAAGATCAAGACAAGACTTGGCTTGATGGACCGGTTGCAAGCGTGAAGTGCAAGTTGAAGGCTTTGGAGAGATGGACCGCGTGGCGGTGAAGCTTAAGCAAGACTTGGCGCCGATGGACAAAGGCAACGGTGAAAAGCAAGTGAAGTCAAGATCAATGAACCAATATGATTATGTGATGATATGAAGTGGATCATATCATTGTTGATTGTGTTGGTGCATGTGTTACATCGACATTGGAGGAGATGGAATGGAATGTGCAAGGCAAAGGTATAACCTAGGGCATTTCATTTCACCGGTCATAGGTGTGTAGAGAAGTTTATGACCGGGTTTAGGATAGATGGCCGTACTATCAAGAGGGGCAAACTTGTTTGCATATCGGTCATCTAGTGCCACTCGAGTGATCTAACTTTGCATCATCGCTAGGATTGAGTGGCGTGGCAAGTTGAGTGGCTAATCCTTTGGAAAGTGATTTTGTGAAAATGCTAACACACATACACATGGTGGTGTCCACTTGGTGGTGTTGGCACATTTATAAAGGAGATGAAGTTGGAGTTGATGTGGATCAACTCGGCGATGAAACGGAGGCAAGAAGGGTTCAGAACTCCACCGATGGAGTGTCCACCCGTAGAGTGCGGACAGTCCGACGGTGCCACTGGTGCCCTGTTCTGAAAAGATAGGGTCTCACAGAGTGGACCGGACACTGGTCACGTAGTGACCGGACACTGGGTTCCAGCGTCTGGTCAGAAGTGGCAGTCGGTGGGCAGGCGTCGGTCTTTGATCGGACGCTAGCGCTGGAAGTGACCAGACGCTGACAGGGTGCGTCTAGTCAAGGTGACGTGTGATGACATAGGGAGAGCAGTGTTGCTGGAGGTGACCGGAAGCTGGTGCTGCGTCCTATCGCTACTGACCGGACGCGTCCGATCATGTCCGGTACCTTACTGGAAATGACCGGACACTGGGGTTGCTATGTCCAGTCAGTTGTTGCTATAACATTTGGTCGATGGATGACCGTTGGGATCCTACGAACAGCGTTTGAAGAAGGGGACATGTGGCGAGCATTGCATGACCGGACGCTAAGGTCCAGCGTCCGGTCGTCCTGATTTTTGCCCAGTGAAGGGGTAACGGCTCTATTTGTTCGTGGGGTTATAAATAGAAGCCATGGTCGGCCTTGGGCCGGTAGCTGAGCACACTAGAGCCTTGGTGGCTTGTGTAGTAGTGCTTGAGAGCCGTCCATCTCACATACACTTGATAGTGATCATTCGATTATGTGAGAGAGCGATTCTAGTGCGATTGCATCGTGAGGTTGCATCGAGTGGTACTAGGTGATCGAGTTACAAGCCGGTGGTGCTTGTTACTCTTGGAGGTTGCCACCTCCTAGATGGCTTGGTGGTGGTCTCCGTCGAAGCCCGCAAGAAGCTTATGCGGTGCTCCGGAGAAGAGCTTTGTAAGGGGCATTGTGCTCGCCCCGCAGGAGCCGCGAAGAGCAACTCTAGTTGAGCGTGTCATTGAGCTACCCTCACTTTTGGGGTAGGTTCTTGCAGTGCTCGACATGCGGGCTTAGCGGGTGATGCCAATTAGCCACCGAACCACCAAGTGAGCGGTTGACACAACGGGGACGTAGCGTGTTGGCAAACACGTGAACCTCGGGAGAAAAATCATCGTGTCAACCTTATTCTTCCTGTTGGTTTGCATCCTCATTACACAAGCTTGTATTTACTTTCATAATACATTGTGCTTGTGTAGTTGCTCTTGTAACTAATTAGCTTGTGTAGCTTACTAGTTACCTTCTTGCTTGTGTAGCATAGAAGTAGCTCCCTTGCGTGGCTAATTAGGTTTGTGTAACCTTGTTAGTCACTTGGCTTAGTTTGTGTAGCTAAGTAATTACGCTCTCTAATTTGGCATTGGTTGCCTTGTTATTGAGCATTGCTAGTAAGCTTAGGTGGCTTTGTGCTTTTGCTTACTAGCTTGTGTAGGAGCTCCCTTGTTGCTTAAAGTACTAGCGACATAGGTTTGTGTGACCTTGCTTCTAGATTTGGTTAGGTGAGCTCTAGCTAGCCCAACACCTTTGTTGCTTAATTAGTATCTTTGGAAGGTGCTAGAGAACATAGATAGAGGGGTGTAGTCTTGGCTAGACCGATCATCTTAATTCCGCACTTGTTTCGGTTAGCCGACTCGATTAATTTTAGAAAAGACTATTCACCCCCCTCTAGTCAGCCATCTCGACCCTACAAGTGGTATCGGAGCCCAGTCTCTCATTTGTGGTCTTCACCGACCTGAGAGGATGGTGGCTTATGGGCTAGATGTTGATTGTCCACACATTTTTGATGGCACACACTTTACACGATGGAAAAATTGGATGATATGCAATTTTAAGTTTATTTTCCCTCAAATGTGGTGGATGGTAGATGTAGGCTTTTCTCATGTGTTGGATGAAGATAATCTAACTCAAGCATAAGAGAAATGCCTAGATCTCGACATCCAAGCTACTAACATCATGTATAGATCTTTGCATGATTGTATATTTGGAGAGATCATTGACATGAAGACCGCCCATGAGATTTGGAGTTATCTCAATGAGAAATATGGGACGGTCTCCGATGATGATGATGAGTCCAAGATAGAGGCACATGAGTGTGTTGAGCATAACCACAATTTGGTGATTGTGGAAGATTGCTCCACCTCATGGTCAAGTGATGATGATGATGATCGATCTACTACAAGTTCACTTGACAAGGTTGATGATGATGCCACAAGTGTTGCAAGTGATGATGCTACCCCATGCACACTTGATGGTGATGATGGTTCATGCTCAAGCCTTGATGAAGATGCTACTACAAGCTCTCTAACTACATCACCACATTGCTTCATGTCACAAGGTGACACCAAGGTAACAAATGATAATGTGGTTGATCATGTTGATTCATATGATGAGCTTGTTAGTAGGCTTGCTAGCATGACCATGTCTTTAGAAAATGAGAAAGCTAAAACATTGAAATTAGAAAATGAAAACTCATTTCTAAAGAACTCTTGTGAAGAACATAAGAAATTACTTGATGCTTATAAATCTTCACATGATGAGCTAAAATTGAATCATGAGACACTACTTGTATCTCATGATGAATTGTTAGAACAACATGCTTCTCTCATTAAAATGTTTACAAAGAAACTTAAAAATAATGAGAGCTCATCACATGGATCAAATGATAAATCACAAATTGTTGCTAACCCTTGTGATGTAGGCAAGAAGCATGTATCCACCTCTTGTGATGATTTATTAGAAATGTCATGTTCTTCACAAATAGATGCTTGTTCTACTTCTATATCTTGTGAGACTAACCTTTTGAAGGAGAACAATGAGCTCAAAAATGAAGTGAAGAATTTGAGCAACAAACTAGAGAGGTGCTACAACTCAAAAGTCACCTTTGAGCACATATTGAAGACTCAAAGAAACTATGGTGACAAGTGTGGCCTTGGCTTCAAGAAGATGACAAAGGGCGAAAGAAAGAGAGAAAGAAAGATGAAGAAGCTACAACAAAGAAAGCTTTCTCATACCATGTGCTACCGGTGTCATGAAGCAGGACACCTTGCAAATGGTTGCCCTAACATTGAGAAGCTCAAGAATATAAAAGAAGAAGAGAGGCTAAAGCATGTCAAGTGCTTCAAGTGCCGTACTTGGGGTCACCTTACCTCAATATGTCCAACCAAGCAATTGGTAAAGCAACAAGTGAAGCCTCAACCAAAGCCACAAGTTGAGCAAGAGAAGACACCCCAAGTTCAAATCAAAATCAACCATAAAGATGGTGGTGATTTGATGATAAAGAAGAAGAAAACAAGAAGGGGTGGAAAGGCAAGGCATCCAATGCAAACTCAAGATGCCAAGATGATGAGCAAGAATGAAGATGAGAAGAAAGATCATGCTCACATCAAGTGTTTCAAGTGTGGAAGTGTGGGATACTTTGCCTCTAAGTGTCCTACCAAGCTTGAGAAGAAGGCTCAAGCAATCCATGAGAGGCAAGGCAATGAGAAGCACCACATGAGCAAAGAAGAGAAGGCTCAAGCAAAGAGAAAGTGCCACTCATGCCGGGAAAGGGAACACATGGCACATTCATGTCCCCTAGGTGACATTTCTAAGCCTATTTCAATTATTGATAATAATGTGCTTAGAAAGGATGGTAATAGTATCTCTATGGTTGCTATTGCAAAACATCCCGCTACTCATACTAAGGTATTGCCTAAGTATGTTGCTCCTAACTTGAGAGGACCCAAACTTGTTTGGGTACCATCAAAAAGTGGATGATTGTTTATAGATACCATCGGCATTGGAGACTTGATTCAATTGATCTCACATTGTTCATCATATGTTGAATCAAGTTATGAAGCTTAGTGCACATCATTATCCCAATGCCATGACAAATTGAGTGAAGTCAAAATGTGCTACAACATACAAGTGTCAATTTCAAGTTGTTGGTGATTCATTGGATATATTTGATGACTTGCAAATAATTGAGTGGAAGCTTGCTAGTTGGATGATCATGAGCTAACCAAGGTATATCTCTTGTTGATCATTTCATTTGGGTGCATATGAGTTGATTGAATTGGATAAATATGCAAAGTTGCTTGCTATAAGTTGATTGAATGGATAATTGCTTAAGTAATCAAGTTTGGATTGATTCATGTTGGATAAATTCATAAGATAACATTTAGTAAGTGATTTCAATGGATATATGTCTTATGGAAGTATTCAAACAAGTTAGTTTCAAGTTTGATTCATACATGATGAAGTGTAGCTCAATTGTTGAAATCCGTCCTATAATTGAGAATCTGAGCTAGCTGTGATCTTAGCCATGTTTGAGTAATCAAAACTTATTGGATTGGCATAAAAATTGATGTACATGCTCTAGACTTATGGTATAAGATGCTGTAGAAATTTCATGAAAATTGGATAAGAAATGCTTCGGTTTTGGAGTGGTTCTTGTCAGCTATGTGCAGCAGTTTTTAGCATGTAGCAGTGGTGGAAGAATTGAAATCTGGTAGCAATCTAGAAGTCAAATGGAGCTCAAATTTTTACAGCTACTAGGTAACTTAGTATTTCACACCTCCACCAAATTTAGTGGTATTTGGATTTGTACTTTGGGAGATATGCTTATTTCTTTGAAGGGTACAAAATCTATCAAAAAAGTGACAAATGTTGGATTGATCTAGAGTCACTTTGATTGAAAGGTCCTCAAGTTGGAAACATGTTTACAAGTGTTTGAGGTACCTAAGTTTGGTTTTGAGATGATCTAAAAGCATGACAAGCAAAGAGTACAAGGCCATTTGATTGTGGAGTGTCCTTTGCATATATTTGGTACTCAAATTGGAAGATCAAGATCAAACTCAAGATGAAATTGAAGGTTAAGTTCTAGTGACTATTGGAAATCATTTGGTAGAAAGAAAAGGACTTAAACAAGAAGAAAGAAAAGGATTTAATGAAGGAATCAAGGTTACTCACCAAGTTAAGTCCATCACTTGGATCAATCAATCAAGTCATTTCAAATGAGTATCAAGAATGATTCTTGGAGAGATGTCACTTCTCCCTAGTGTAGGGGCTTGCCACCTATGTGTAGGTGAACCAAGTGTGGTACTTGGAAGGCTAACATGGAAGTGGTGATCCGAGGAACATTTGAGATGCTTAGTTGAAGCAATCAAAAGGGTTGATCAAGAAAAGCAAGGAACACCCAAAAGAGAGCTAGTCATGATATTTCAAGTGGTATTCTCAAATTGATACTTTCATGCAAGCAAAGATCAAAAGATAAAGCAAGCCAACCACAACAAGAAAGTGCACTTGATCATAAGTGGTATTCATTTCATATGGGTGAAGAATGAAATTCAACATGGTATCTATTGGTCTTCACCAAGCTTATAATTGGACTTCACATTGCTATTGAAGTAATGAATTGGAATCTATGTGACTATCCTCTACTCCAACATAGCAAAGGTATCATTGTAATATGCATGATTATTTCATCCCTTACTAGTATGCGGTTAGTGCATATAGTACATGCTTCATAGGATCATGCATAACAAATGAAATGTTTAAATTCATAGCCTACCACTATTGTTTGAATGATTACTTGATCTAGTGGTTAGTATATGTTGACAAAATATGGTCGGCAGTCCACTGAGGGGGGTGCCCGTGGTGGTAGATTATCGGTAGACGGTGCGTGTAATCAGGAACCAGATGGTTACAGAGGCACAAGACACAAGATTTATATAGGTTTAGGCCGCCAGTGTGGCGTAAAACCCTACGTCCTGTGCTCTGTTATTTGTATTGATCTGGGGTGAGATCTATTGTCCTCCCTGAGGGGGACCCCTGCCTCTCCTTATATAGTCTGGAGGAGGAGGGTTACAAGTAAAGTATCCTATTTGACACTATTACAATATCTAGTATAACTTGTAATCTTGATGTGCACGCCTTGATCTTATGGACCGGGCCACCTCGGATGGTGCGGCCCATGTACCATCTTGTGGTACCTAGGGGTATATCCCCCACAGCTAGTCCCCGAGTGCCATGTATTCTGATGCGACACGCTATTTTAACCTTCTCTGAACAGTGAGGCTTGAGTTCTTGACATCTCCGATCACTGTTGTCGCCGGAGAAGTAGGTTGTCCGAAGAATGTATGGTGCTCTTAAGAAGAAAGAAAAAGATTTCTGTCTTGGGAAGTGTGCCCACTTGTATTTCTGAAAAGAAATGTAAGTGCGTCTTGAAGTGTAGCGTCTTTGATCATCAGAGGCGTAGGGGTCAAAAAACAAACACATTCACCGCAAGGTGAAGTGTGCCCACTTAGTCCCCGAGCCTGGTAGTAGGTGACGTAGGCACGTGGTGCTAGGGTCTAAAAAGAATTCCCAGTTAAGTTGAGAATCCAATCGTCGTACAGGCGATACGAGATGCACCGGCAGGTGCATCGTACCGATGTAGTCCCCGAGCTTGCTGGAAGGAGAGGTATGAGCCTTGTAGCAAGGTCTAAACGAGAAAGAATATCCCAACTGTATGTGAGTCACTAGTCGCATGTAGTTGAGACGCAAAGTCCCCGAGCTATGGTTGGAGAGTGGTCGAGGTAGTCCCCGAGCATAGGTCGAGGAGCGAGCGACGAAGTCCCTAAGCTGTGGTCGGAGAGTGATCGAGGCAGTCCCCGAGCATAGGTCAAGAAGCGAGTGACGAAGTCCCTGAGCTATGGTCGAAGAGTGATCGAGGCAGTCCCCAAGCATAGGTCGAGGAGCGAGCGATGAAGTCCCCGAGCTGTGGTTGGAGAGTGATCGAGGTAGTCCCCGAGCATAGGTCGAGGAGTGAGCGACGAAGTCCCTGAGCCATGGTCAGAGAGTGATCGAGGCAGTCCCCGAGCATAGGTCAAGAAGCGAGCGACAAAGTCCTCGAGCTGTGGTCGGAGAGTGATCGAGGCAGTCCCCGAGCGTAGGTCGAGGAGCGAGCGACGAAGTCCCCAAGCTGTGGTCGGAGAGTGATCGAGGCAGTCCCCGAGCGTAGGTCGAGAAGCGTGCGACGAAGTCCCCGAGCTGTGGTCGGAGAGTGATCGAGGCAGTCCCCGAGCATAGGTCGAGGAGTGAGCGACGAAGTCCCCGAGCTGTGGTCAGAGAGTGATCGAGGCAGTCCCCGAGCGTAGGTCGAAATTACTACAATATAAATATGTAGAATGGTAGTACATGATGTACAAAATAATAAATTATGGAGAAAAAATCAGTGATGAAGAAATAACGCTCAGCAGTCTTGAGCATGATGTGATAAAGCAGTTAGTGCTTTGTAAACATCAGTGTTAATGTGAAGTTTGTGTTTATACTTAATATAAATTGTCCGACCAGTTAGTATGTAGCTGAGTCTCCAGCCCTAGCTAGCCCGTTAACCATAATGCGGGGCGTGGAGCCCATGCACGTGTAGGATGAACAAAGCGTCGCTAAGGAGCCGCTGCCGACCACCCATAACGCAGAGGGCAGACGCTCATGCACGTGTAGGGAGGAGCCAGAGATAGGGCCTTTTCTAGAGACATCGAGCATCAACATGACTGGTCGAGGATTTGCATTAAGTATAGCTATATGTTATATTTAAGATTGTATACATGGACAAATGGTATTTGAAGAATAATCATGACAAGGACGTTGTGGAGAAACGTCATAATGAAAATTATATTAAATATAAATATTAGAAGTGTACTTATCTTTGGATAGAAATCTGGTCGGCGGTGATGAAGTTGTCCGGTCCTCAAGCTTTCCGACCTGTCATGACGGTGGTCGTAGTTGTCATAGCGCCGTTCTTCATGGCGATCATCATTGTGACATGGTCTGGTGGTCGAGGTGGTCGGAGCTCGGCGGAGTCGCTCGGGATGTGGTCTGGTGGTTTGGTGGTCGAAGCTCGGTGGAGTCGCTCGAGACGTGGTCGACGTGGTCTGGTGGTCAGTGCTCGGTGGAGCCGCTCGGGACATGGTCGACGTGGTCTGGTGGTCGGAGCTTGGTGATGTCGGTCCGCGTACGAAGACGTGCAGTCGATCTGCTTCATCAACACATAGCCTTCCTTCCCCATACATGGATGCATGTGTATAGGCAAGTCTTGGTAGCTTGCATGGCAGTGTAGATGCAAGTACATAAAGCCTGCACGTGATGTATGTATATGCAAGTTGATCTGTTGTATCTTGGTTTGGCTTGCATGTCTTCTCGTATGTACGTGAGGCATGTACAGATTGATTGACTTGGCTTGCATGATGATCTAGCTTGCTGGCTTGTTGTCGTTTGGCTGACGCAAAGGCACATATTCATGTACGTACTCGTCCATACCGAATCTGTCAGGTCTCACGGACTCAGCGATAGGCTCTTCGGTGATGGGGAAGCAACGGACTCCATGGAAAACAGAACGGCAGCGACAAAAAGAGGCTCTAGGCCATGTGACATGTAGCAGATGCGGTGCACAGACCCGCCTGGATCTAGCGCCTTCTTATACTAGTCCGATGCCTTCACCAAGTTTAATGGAAACCTGCCGGCCCCACCTTAATCGGAGTAGACGTTGGGTTCGATTGTTGCATGACCACGCGAGTCTTCGATCTAGGTTGTTGGTCTTGGCACGACGACTTGAGTTCGGCAGCAAATCTCCATGTTGACGTCGTAGGCAAGATGAAAGTCGACCTCACTAGGAAGTAAGTCTTGAGATCCCATTTGGTTCACCATGGATCAGCACGCACACCCCCTAAAAGGGGACCCCTACCTAGCGCGCCACTGTCGACGAAATATGGTCGGCAGTCCACCGAGGGGGGTGCCCATGGTGGTAGATTATCAGTAGACGGTGCGTGTAATCAGGAACCAGATGGTTACAGAGGCACAAGACATAAGATTTATACAGGTTTAGGCCGCCAGTGTGGTGTAAAACCCTACGTCCTGTGCTCTGTTATTTGTATTGATCTAGGGTGAGATCTGTTATCCTCCCTGAGGGGGACCCCTGCCTCTCCTTATATAGTCTGGAGAAGGAGGGTTACAAGTAAAGTATCCTATTTGGCACTATTACAATATCTAGTACAACTTGTAATCTTGATGTGCATGCCTTGATCTTATGGGCCGGGCCACCTCAGATGGTGCGGCCCATGTACCATCTTGTGGTACCCGGGGGTATATCCTCCACAGTATATGATTTTGTTCATGAGCTAGTGATCCCAAGTACTTGATCTAATTTGGATTGCCAACAAGTGACAAGTACAACATTGGCAAGATAACCCTTGCAAGAGGTGTGAAGAAGCTTGTCATTGGTTCAAACCGGACTTGGAAGCTTAGGCAAATCAATTTAGTTCAAGTCAATCATAGAAGCTCATGATAGTGATAAGAGTACAATCACAAGACAACAATGCAAATGGATATCTAGTTTGTTTGTTTCAAGTGGTATCTAGACTCAAGTATTTCATCAAGAATCTACAAATGATATCTAGATCAACTCACAAGTGATATCCTATAAGTGGTACTTGTGAAGATAGCAAATGTTCAAGAAATGGTTTTTATTGAAAAATCCAACAAGTGGTTCCATACTAGAAGATTCTTTCAAGTGATATCACATCTACACATAATATCAATCATGCAAGAAAATGGTTCCACAAGTGATCCTCAACTTTAAGTGATCATAAAATGAAGAATGCATCCCTCACCTACAAGAGAATCAAGTGTATCAAATGGATGACCCATGCTATCACATAGGGGAGGTGTCACACAAATTGGTATCAAGATCAAAGATCCTATGTGTGGTATCTCAAGAAACCTTACACAAGATACAAGTGGTATGAGTTACAAGTGGTATCTACAAGTGGTGTCATTCCAATAATCAAGTGATGTCCATAAAAAAATGCAAGATTCAAGCCTCAACCATCTACCCCAAACGTATACCTTTGCATCAATGAGAAGCTCACCTTTTATGGAAATTGATGACAAAGGGGGAGAGATTGTACAAAGATATGAAAGCTTTGAGATTGAGATTGTACAAGGGAGAGAGATAAGATATGAAAGCTCAAAGAAGTAGAGGTTGGACATGGACATGGATAAAGAGGGAGCAACATTGAAGAAACGAGATGGATCAAAATTCTTGGACAAGAGAAGCACACAAGTAGGGAGAGCAAGCTCATGAACTTTGATTGATTGCATTTGATATGTGCATATTCATGTGCTTGCTTGCATTGCATAAGCTTTTAAATTCAATATGCATGCTTATGTGGTGTATGCTAGTTGTAGAACTTGAATGATGATTTGTTAACTAGCATGCATAGGATGATAGCTAGACACTTGGTATGCTTTTCAAGTAATGCTAGTACCTTGCTTTTAATGTTGATCTCACAAGGTATCTAGTGCTTTTATTGCCAAGTGATATCTAGCTAACCATGGTGCTAAGGATGAACTTAAAGGTGCAACTCTAATTGGTACACGCTTCAAAGGTTTATTCTATACACCTTAGCACCATTTTGTAGTAATTACTCTCCCACAATTTTAATCTATGCATATGTGCGAGCTTCAAATCAAACACTCTAGCACATATGTAGGGGGAGCTAATACTACCATTTTGGGTTTGTGGTACTTGTCCAAAATCATTGTCACATGGTAAAATTGCTTGGGCAAGCAACATGAATCCAAAAGAGCTTAAATTTTCATATCTTTGTAGAGTTGTCATCAATTACCAAAAAGGGGGAGATTGAAAGGTCCTTGTGTGGTTTTGGTAATTGAGTGACAACCTAGGTGGACTAATTGTGTTTATGTGAGATACACAGGTGATTAGTCCATAGGTACATATATGTGAGCAACATATGCCATGAAGGTGAAAATGGCTTGGAGATGTTGCAAAGCTCACACATGTGATGAAGGAGCTCATTGCACATGAGACATAACATTGTGTCATGTGATCAAGGTGGAGAATATCAAGACAAGACTTGGCTTGATGGACCGGTTGCAAGCATGAAGGGCAAGTTGAAGGCTTTGGAGCGATGGACCACATGGCGGTGAAGCTTAAGCAAGACTTGGCGCTGATGGACAAAGGCAACGGTGAAAAGCAAGTGAAGTCAAGATCGATGAACCAATATGATCATGTGATGATATGAAGTGGATCGTATCATCGTTGATTGTGTTGGTGCATGTGTTGCATCGACATTGGAGGAGATGGAATGGAATGTGCAAGACAAAGGTATAACCTAGGGCATTTCATTTCACTGGTCATAGGTGTGTAGAGAAGTTTATGACCGGGTTTTGGATAGATGGCCGTACTATCAAGAGGGGCAAACTTGTTTGCATATCGGTCATCTAGTGCCACTCGAGTGATCTAACTTTGCATCATCGCTAGGATTGAGTGGCGTGGCAAGTTGAGTGGCTAATCCTTTGGAAAGTGATTTGTGAAAATGCTAACACACATACACATGGTGGTGTCCACTTGGTGGTGTTGGCACATTTATAAAGGAGATGAAGTTGGAGTTGATGTGGATCAACTTGGCGATGAAATGGAGGTGAGAAGGGTTCAGAACTCCACCGACGCCCTGTTCCAAAAAGATAGGGTCTCACAGATTGGACCGGACACTGGTCACGTAGTGACTGGACGCTGGGTTCCAGCGTCTGGTCAGAAGTGGCAGTCAGCGGGCAGGCGTCGGTCTTCGACCGAATGCTAGCGCTGGAAGTGACCGGATGCTGACAGGGTGCATCCAGTCAAGGTGACGTGTGATGACGTAGGCAGAGCAGTGTTGCTGGAGGTGACTGGACGCTGGTGCTGCGTCCGATCGCTATCGACCGGACGCATCTGGTCATGTCTGGTACCTTACTGGAAACGACCAGACGCTGGGGTTGCTGCGTCTGGTCAGTTGTTGCTATAGCATCCAGTCGATAGATGACCATTAGGATCCTGCCAATAGCGTTTGAAGAATGGGACACGTGGCGAGCATCACACGACCGTACGCTGAGGTCTAGCGTTCGGTCGATCGTACCGGAGCATCCGGTCGTCCTGATTTTTGCCCAGTGAAGGGGTAACAGCTCTATTTGTTCATGGGGTTATAAATAGAAGCCATAGTCGGCCTTGGGCCGGTAGCTGAGCACACTAGAGCCTTGGTGGCTTGTGTAGTAGTGCTTGGGAGCCCTCCATCTCACATACACTTGATTGTGATCATTCGATTGTGTGAGAGAGCGATTCTAGTGCGATTGCATCGTGAGGTTGCATCGAGTGGCACTAGGTGATCGAGTTGCAAGTCGGTGGTGCTTGTTACTCTTGGAGGTTGCCACCAGCTAGATGGCTTGGTGGTGGTCTCCGTCGAAGCCCGCAAGAAGCTTGTGCGGTGCTCTGGAGAAGAGATTTGTGAGGGGCATTGTGCTCGCCCTGCGGGAGCCATGAAGAGCAACTCTAGTTGAGCATGTCATTGAGCTACCCTCACTTTTGGGGTAGGTTCTTGCGATGCCTGATGTGTGGGCTTGGCGGGTGATGCCAATTAGCCGCCGAACCACCAAGTGAGCGGTCGACACAACGGGGACGTAGCGTGTTGGCAAACACATGAACCTCGGGAGAAAAATCATCGTGTCAACCTTATTCTTCCCGTTGGTTTGCATCCTCGTTATACAAGCTTGTATTTACTTTCATAATACATTGTGCTTGTGTAGTTGCTCTTGTAACTAATTAGCTTGTGTAGCTTACTAGTTACCTTCTTGCTTGTGTAGCATAGAAGTAGCTCCTTTGTGTGGCTAATTAGGTTTGTGTAACCTTGTTAGTCACTTGGCTTAGTTTGTGTAGCTAAGTAATTGCGCTCTCTAATTTAGCATTGGTTGCCTTGTTATTGAGCATTGCTAGTAAGCTTAGGTGGCTTTGTGCTTTTGCTTACTAGCTTGTGTAGGAGCTCCCTTATTGCTTGAAGTACTAGCGGCATAGGTTTGTGTGACCTTGCTTCTAGATTTGGTTAGGTGAGCTCTAGCTAGCCCGGCACCTTTGTTGCTTAATTAGTATCTTTGGAAGGTGCTAGAGAACATAGATAGAGGGGTGTAGTCTTGGCTAGACCGATCGTCTTAATTCTGCACTTGTTTCGGTTAGCCGACACGTTTAATTTTAGAAAAGACTATTCACCCCCCCTCTAGTCCGCCATCTCGACCCTACAACGGGTCGCCGCAGGTAAGTGGGATACGGGGCTAAAAACGCCCCTACCCCCCATTAACCACCCAGGAGTTCGAAGGTTGGCCCACTAGTGGGTTCGCAGCCGCTCTAGGGCACCTTAAGAGTAAGGGGAGGCTAAGGACAGGCCCGCTAGCGGCCAGTACCCGAGCCACGCAGAGCGCCACGGTTGTCCCAACCCTCGTTTTGAGTCTTGGATGATGCATGGTTCATGGTTTACCTCGAAGGGAGGCAGCGAGCCTTCGGGACCGGCTGAACAGACCTGAGAACTATATGAACCAGCCACCAAGAATTTGGAGTCGGTCACCAGCTAACCTCAAACCGGCCCCCTGTAAAGGGGATGCCGGGGCTCCACTCAAATAAGCCCGTTAGCAACTCATCGAGCACCGTGCTTCGTCCAATGAGGAAAAGCATGGTATGGCTCAACCCCTTCGTTCTAACAAATGAACGCACGAGGGATAGCGATCACAAGACGAAACGACCCTCGACCGGACCCCTGCTACGCATGGGGGCTCGGCATCGCGAAGAGACCAAACACGCGGTCGCAGAATGAATAATAAACCACCTCAAAAAGCCTCTGAAGGAGTGTCCCACTCCTCCAAAGGCTCGGGGGCTACTATCGGATATAAATATCAGGGTATTCAACAGTCTCGGGATTACTACCACTAACCTTGAACCAACCCAAGGTTGAGAATAGCACGACGTCCCCTGCCAACTCCATAGGGCATGGGACCCATCCCGCCCGACTTCGAGGGCACGGATCCCGTCCTGTCCTACCCCGGGGGGCACAGGCCACACCTCGCCCGACCCTGGGGTCATAGGCCTCTCTTTGTCCGACCTCGAGAACTTGGGCCCTGCTTCACCCAACTTCGAGTGCATGGATCCCGTCCCGTCCGACCTTGGGGGGCCCGACCCTAGGGTCACGGGCCTCTCTTCATCTGACCTCGAGAACTTAGGCCCCGCTTCGCCTGACCCTGGGGTCATGGGCCCCGCCTCGTCTGACCTCGAGGACTCGGGCCCCATCTCGCCCAAGGGGCATGGACTCTCGCCTCGCTCGACCCCAGGGGCACGGGCCTTACCTCGTCCAACCTCGAGGATTCGGGCCCCATCTCGCCCAAGGACAAGATCTCCGTGTCGTCCGACCCCTGGGGTCAGATCGCCCCATGCAGAGGATAAGACCCAGGAGCAGGATTAACACCGCATTAACTACCCAAGACATGCGGATTTGACACTCCAACAAGACAGCACTGTACCACCAGTCCTCCACCACGCATGACCGCCCTGGATATGGGGTACAGGACCGAAATCATGTCCTAATACTAGGGAGGGCCCTGGTGGACTCCGATGCGACTGGCGGCCTCCGGAAAGTTGCATCTCGACACCCATGTCTCCAACAGTGTCAGGCGGACTGGCGCTGTACCACTTGGTTCTCGAGCCACCCCTGACATGAGATCTTCCCATACCACGCGTCAGGGAGAGGAGAGACGCCGCCTACGTACTTTCACTATCGACAACAGGGCCTACAGGATTCGCCCGCGGAGGAGAAGGGCAGCGCCAGACAGTAGTTGTACCACCGTTTTCTCTCTCTCTCTCTCTCTTTCTCTCTTGTACCCTAGGTCCTTCCCTTAGTTTATAAAAGGAAGGCCAGGCACCCCAGAGGGGGCATCGACTGATCGATCGAACCAACGAGCCCACAAAAACGCAACATAGCACATGTAGTGTACTCCAACTTCATTCGAACCCAAAGAGACTTGGGACCCGCTCCCTCTCTCGATCGTTTGTAACCCCCTACTACAAACTTGGTGCCAATAACACGAGCAGCCACGAACTGGATGTAGGGACATTCGGCCCGAACCAGTATAAACCCCATGTCTTTTGAGCACACCATCCAAAACCCGATGCGCAAACACACAAATTTACTAGTCGGTGAATCCGAATGCCGACATCCATGCTAATGCCACAGATGGGGAGTGCTCTAAGTGAATTACGTTATATACGACTTGTTATCTATCATTCATTATCATTTATCTTATGACTTATCCCTATTATGAGTAAATGGATCATATATGGTTAACTCTCCATTGCATGTGCAAGTGATCATCATATTTCTATATAAGACATCCCTTTCCAGTGATAAAATATAAATTGACAACCCTGGAATACTCTTGGGTAAAATGCTACAACGGTATAATTATTTGTGCGCTTGTAGATACTTTGTATTCATATATATATATATATATATATATATATATATATATATATGTATATATATATGTATTATCTCTAGTCCCTTGTATTAGTAATAACTGCTTAATATTATTCTAGGTAGTATCCAAACATATCTCTTACATTCATACTAGGGATGACAACCTAGTTATTCTAGGAGATATAGGTTTATTATAGGTGGCTAAGTATTTCAACCAAGTGACACGTTAATAAATATCAACAACCATGAAGAGCGATCTCCCTAGCACGATTTGGAACATCATGCAGGCGAACCACCGGTACGGCGCCCCTGGCGTTGACTCATTGAGCAGCATAGTCTGTAGCTAATTGGAGACTTTCCAACTACGCTGACAAGGCTAGTAAATTTAGAGAAAGAGCAGTCAGAAGTCTATAAAATCAGGATTGTGAAGATAAGGGTCGTCGTAAGAGATCTCACCTGTGATTCTAGCCTCGGCCTCGGCCAACCTCATTTGGACGGTGTTGGCCCTATTCTCTGAGATGGTAAGGGCGTCCTTCATCGCATTCAGATGAAAGTCCATCCGTCCAAGATCATGAACCGCATTAGAGTGCAAGGCCTGGGTCTCATCTCTCTCCTGAAGAAGACAATGAGTGTCGTCCCCACGGTAAGAGTCAGAGGGCTCCGAGGACGAGCTTATTGGAGCCACCATCTGCGCGCTGTTGGAGCCAATGATCGTACGGGGGAAAACGCCACCATTCGAGTTGGCCCTGCACGTATGAAAAATTGAGCCAATCCATTTAGGAACCATGAGGGTGTGGTGGCACGAGCTCATCGGAGATCTCGTCGGTGGGTCGCTTGCTATTCTCCATCTCTATGAGAAGAGATGGTGATTTTGGATCTAAAAGTGAAAGAAACGGTTCGTAGGTGGCACAAGAGATTGAGAGATGGTAGATTGGTTTCTCGTCCACAACCATGGCTCGTATTTATAGCCTAGGGGATGCGACGGTAGACCTCCTTGGGGTTATGAGATTAGAATCAGTTATGGAAACAGATCATTGTTCCAAAGATCAAGGAGACAGTCTGCGAAGAGTTAGGGAGTGCGACGGATGAAATTCCAAATCTATTGCTTTCCATAATCATAGGCACCCCGAATCCTGGAGGTTTGTTACAAAGAATATTACACCTAGAACCAACTAACCTGCCTAAGAAAGCTTCATTGGATTGAAGGGAGTCTAGATCCCACAAAGCCAAAGAAACATGGACAAAGATCATATCGGCTAAAAGATAGATGTAGCATTAGGGGGAAAAGGTAATAGGCCTATAAAAATGCGCTGGTTTATTTCACAGGCTTCTTGGCATAGACAGAGCAAACAAGGGGAAGGTGTCCACACATTCGAGCCCTTGCAAATACTGGAACAGCCTCATACTGATGGTGAGAAGACTTTAGTGATATCACAAGAATTCTTCTAGCCGCGGCGGCCGATTCCCTTGCTTGACAAGGCGCTAAAATGGGTGACACAATTGCCCTAAACACAAGAATTCTTCTGGCCGTGAAAGACTTTCACGATGAAGCAATGGTCCATGGAGAATCCAACAAAACTGGAAGTGCTCGAAAGAATAGAGGTGAAGGGAGCATGGTCGAAGCTTAAGATTTTTGGGTGGAGTCGGGCCGATATTTATGCTCATCAGGGGAGTTGAGTACAGACGCCCATGAACCAATAGTGCGCCCGTGAAGCCTTTGAATGTGGGATGGCGGCAAAAGAATGGCATGCCTGTGAAGCTTACAAATGACAGAAAACATGAAGTGATAGAACAGAACCAGCAGGCCTAGAGCAGTTCTCTCAGTCTCCAGTAAAGGCGTGCCAGTAACTTCCAAAGATGGTACCAATGAAAATTTTAGAATAAAATCATTTTATCCTGAAATTGGGGGGCATGTGTTGACACCAGAATTTGGTTCGTTGCATTCAGAATTTGGTTCGTTGCATGAGACCCCATAATTCAGAATGCACCGAGAAAAGAGCCATGATGAGTGCAGCATTGTTCGGGATCAAGAAAACATGACGAACTCTATGGAAGGGTAAGTTTGGAGTTCAAGTTATCTTAAATTAGGATGTTTTGTTTTCTTTTCTATGTTTTTGTGATCAGTTTTGTTTGACCAGGACTCGTAGTAAAGCCTCGGGTATAAATATTGAACCCCAGCTATTGCAACAGACATCTCCACGATCATTCAAAAATTAGTACCTTTACCTTTTGGCTTACGCCACCCCTTAGGAGTAGGAGTAGAGTAGATTTCAGCGAGTTTTATGGCAAGTAGGGCTGCCATCGATTAAGTCCAACCTCTGGTTTGTCTGTGAGTATCTGTCACGACTTATATTTTATTTGTAAGGCTGCATCGGTTAGGTCTGACCTCTTACAAGCTTGATATAAGTTAGTTATCATCAATTAATTGTAAGGTTGCATTGGTCCGGCTCATATCTCTTACAATTATATATACAAGTTACCTTCGATTCTTATCAAAATTTGTACGGTTGCATCGGTCCGGCTCGTATCTCATACAAATTTTGATACGGATTAGTTATCTGCTAAATCTATTAAGATTGTTAGGGTTTCCTTGCCGTTTTTAATAGATTTGCTAGTTATCAATCTTGTTATAATTAGTACCCTTACTATTTATAACAAAATCACCCCTTGCTCGATTAAGATTGAAACAAATCGACTTTATATCTCTTTAAATCATCTAGTTGCTTTACCCCATTTATACCTTGCTGTGATGATGGTTTCGGATAGCTCATCTGCTTTAATCCAATCTTGATCGAAGATAGCATGTGGTCAAGGCATGTTTAACCTTAGATATACTTGCTAGTTGATGAAATCTGGTCTAGAACTGCTATTATGGCTGTCATCGATCCGGTCAACCCCCACTGTTGCACTATAGATTGGAAAATCATCAGGTAGTAAATCTTGCTTATGGTCAAACATAGTCTCTGGCTACATGCTATATCTACATCGGCTATTTAGCCGATCGCTTGTGCTTTTCACGATCGTAACATGTTTTCGTGGTTCCATTAAGCGCTTATAGATTCATATTCTTTGAAGATTTAATCTGTTATCTTTATCATGGATGCATCGGTCCGGCACGAACCCCACTATTAGAGATAATAGGTTAGATTCGATAGGTGTGTGGATTTATCCACGTATAATAGTTGAGTATTTGCATGTTGCGAGTCTTCTTTCACTGGAATCGGCTGTTTTAGCCGATAGCTTGCCCATTGAGAATATATATTGGTTATTCCTACGATTTTACTTGTTTTTACCTTTGTGAAAAGCTAATATGTTTCTCAATTAATATGAATGCTCTCACACCTATCTTTTTACATCTTTAGCATGTTTTCGTGATCATCAGCTAAGTCAGATCTATGCAATTGAGTAAATGATAATTGCCGATATGCTCATTTTTGCTTATCATGCATCATGAACATGATGGATATCAACTTTATAGTCGATTGCCTTATTTAATCAGCTACTTAGCCGCACATTTAGAACTGTCTGGACAAATACTGGCATGTTCCACCTTAAATTACCGATCAATTTTGTCTCCTTGTCAATTAGGGTCAAATTGACTGACACGCCCTAGGTCACGACCATCCAGTCCGGTGTCTTCCTAAGTCCAGAGAGAGCTCAGGATCTGCTCACACGGTTTCTCTTGGCTTGCTTCGTGTGTCGGTGGCGGGACGTCACTTTTTGCCATCGACATTGTCCCTGTCCTAGCTACCTAACTCGGCACATATACTCCGTCTTTTTTAAGTGTCACATTTGGTTTGTCCTAAGTCAAACGTGTGTATCTTTGACCATTGATTTCAAAAAAATTATATAGTTTCATGTCATAAGATTTAATTTTTTTAGATTATTACGAGAAATACTATCATAATATATAATTCATATATTGTCAAACTATAAGATTTTTAAAAATGGCTGTTAAAGATTGCAATGTTTAACTTAGGACAAACCAAATGTGACACTTAAAAACGGATGGAGTATCTAATTAGTAGTAGATAGATATATATATGGCATCAAAGTTTTGCAGCGTGATCGCTGGGCTGGCTGGCCAGCCCTCTCACAAAAACACTGTTTATCAGAACCAGCCAGTAGTACTTCTCTCTCACATAAACGAACCAGCAACGATACGAACCAGCCAACCAAACAGGGCGTTGGCCATTCAATGAAAGAGAGCCTAAGTGGAAAACTCAATAGTATTCCCCACTAAATGACCCAACTTGATGTCCTATCTTTTTCATGCAAAGTGTAGACATCATTCTCCACTAAATTCATATCATCTCTTATTAATTATAAAAAATATCCACATCATTTCTATCACGTGCAATACTTTTACCACCTATTCCTCTATAATATTATTAAATATTATATTAGTTTTTTTTCTGTTAGCTTACTGATTTTTTACCGGATCTGATACAACAAAATAACACGTAAGTCAAATTCTCATATATATACACAGTATATAAAATACCACATAGTAATGCTACGTATATAACAGATTTATTTTAAAGAAAATCCTGCGGCAACTCGTGAGGCACGTAGTTTCTGATAAAGTGGATGTATATAAAGAAACTCTTGGAAGTTGCTCTGAGAATCCATTTTCGCTTATCTGCTGTGTTGCTCTAATCTTCAAAAGTTGAGGCTAAAAAATATTGGGTCGGGTTGAGGCCTAACACGGCCCAGGCCGGCCCTACTCCCTAGTGCTTGACGCCTAAACCTCAAAACATCACACTCACACGCACCATCGTCCTCTCCTTCGCCAGCGCCGCCGAACCCGCCACCAGCCTTCTCCCACCCTCGAAGCACGGAAGGAGCTCTCACCTCGCAGCCATCTCTGGCGCGGCCGTCCACCTCCTCCGTCCCCTCCTCCACTGTTATTGGATTGGCGTCGGAGTGGAGATCAACCCGGGCTTGGAATTTCCTTCGTTGGTAAGGAACCCTAATTTGGTCGGATGGGATTTTCATCTTCGACAACGCCCGCGAGTTCGATCGACCTCAGTTGACGCGAGGGATTGGAAAGCTAAGGTGCGAGTGTAGCTAATTTTCTAGGAAGATTGGGGTTTCAGCTCAAACCCCCATGCTCGACGCTGAGGACGACCCTGGCGGGAGATGACGAGGATCTTCGTGCAGCGCGGGACCACCGGCTCCTCGTCCAGCTCCGGTCGCTCGGGCTCGCAGCCAGCGCAGCAGCCGACAGCAGCTGCCCGGGAGGAGGAGTTGCTGCTGCAACCTCAGCCACATCTGCCGGAGCTATTGGCCATAGATGATACAACTGAGTATTTAAATGAGGGCAGCGAGAACAGCAGTAGCAGCAATAAGCCTTTGAGGGCGGACGACACCATTTCAGAGAGCTCGAGCTCCGCAGAGGAGAGGGCTGCCAGGGACAAGCCTCCTAAGGATGACTCTAATGTAATCAACCCCACTTTCTTAGTAGAGGAACTGATAGGGCTCCAGATCCCTGATCAGATTGAACATGGAGATTCTGTGCCGTCAGGCACTAGTTCATCACAGATGGCGGGTGCAGCATCGCACCCACCGCCACCGCCAGCTCCACCACCAAAACCATTGTTGGGGAATAATGGGTTGCGGAGAATGGGGCCTGGAAGTTCGAATAGTGTGCGGATTGGATCTTCAAGAAGGCCAGTAGTTTGGCCACCAGTGGCAGCCCGGACATCTGCTTCAGGTTCTCGGCCTTCTTCGCCTAGGTCACTCGTTGATGGCGAAGGTTACAATAGTGCTGATGAACAGGGCCCCTGTTACCCCTCAAGTTATGATGATTCGGTATGATTTTCATTTCATGTTTTGCTTTTTATATGAGCTTTAATGCCTCCTATGACATTTACAGCAGTACTATATTCATCACCATTTATTGTATATAATTCTAGATGTTTAGCATCCTCGTAGTTAGACAATATGCTCCTAGGTAGCTTGGCTGTGTTTTCTATGTGTATGATGATAATTTGAATATGAATTTTATATTTCCTCCTGGTGTCAGATAACAGAAGCATTGTTCTTATTTTAGCTACTTTTTTTTGTGTGTGTGAAGTGTGAACATAGGAAGGCACAGCTCTTGGTCAAGAAAGCTCTTTTTTTTTCTCGCTTATATAGTAACGGTTTATGTTGTGTACACGAGTCAGTTTAATATTGTATGATCATATTTTTCGCAACTTCTCATCTAATTTATTTTGTGCCTCAGGAAAGGGAGCGTATGTTTGAGCATGACCTAAGGCGAGTGAAAGGGTTGGAAATCAGAAAGATGGCCAAAGACGGGAACTGTCTATTCAGAGCTGTTTCTGATCAAGTTTATGGAGATGCAGAAGCTTATGACATGGCTAGGCAGATGTGTGTTGATTATATGGTAGGTTTCGTCTATGCATCCAGCAGTAATCGTCTAGTTTATATCTTGTTATTAGGACAATCTTTTGCTTACCCAGTGCTTTTAATTAAGAAATTAATATCAAAGTTCTGACATGTCTTGCCATTTTTGCAAGCCGTCTTAATATATTGCACTTATTTATGAACGTTAAATCCTTAGCTTCATTAGTTTTT
The DNA here is from genome assembly GCF_019320115.1 of Miscanthus floridulus. Lineage (NCBI taxonomy): Eukaryota > Viridiplantae > Streptophyta > Magnoliopsida > Poales > Poaceae > Miscanthus > Miscanthus floridulus. Next base: position 42,024,364 of record NC_089591.1, read on the forward strand.
ACGCTGTCGTGACTCGCAAGTTTCTTAAGGCGTCGTCTAGTTGTCGCCTAGCCGTCTGGGCGATTTTCCATGTGAGCTGTCGGGCTTGCCGTGGCTTCTGTGCTTATGGCGTCGCCTCACCCGCCAAGGCGTCGGACGGACGCCGAACACGCGGGAGAAAAAGGTGCCACGCGAGGGAGGAAAAGGCGTCGCACGTGGAAGAACGGGCGTGTAGGAGGAAAAGGCATCGCACGCGAGCAGAAAAGGAAGGGTGCGCGGGGGGAAATGAGAGGGATTCACGTGCCTACTCCTTTACCAGGAGGTGCCTAATCTGGAATCCCCGCCATTTGAGAGTGGGAGGGAAAGAGAGGAGAGAGGGAAAGAGAAGAAGGCGGCGGAGCACCCGGAACCCGGCAGCTGAGCACTTCGAACCTGGCGGTGGCACCTGCGCACCTCCATCCATGACCCTGGCTCCTTCTCCTTGATTCGCGATGCCTCCACCGCCTTCTGCTCATTTTTTCTTCTTTTTTCTCCCCTGTTTGCTCTTCCTTCCCCATCCTTCCTCTGCTCTGCTGTGCTTTGCTCATTCCTTTGCTCTGCTCTGCATTGCTCATTCCTTTGCTCTGCTCTGCTTCTTTCTTTGCTCTCTGCCCCCTCCTTTGCTCTTCCTGCCCCCTCCTTCCTCTACACTACTAGGCTGCTCTGTTCTGCAGTTCTGCTTATGCTTGTGTGTGAGTGCATGTCTGGTACTCTGTTGAGAGATGAGAGACTAATTTATTACTGTTGAGAGATGAGGGATTTTAGATTTGTTATTTTGCTACTTTATGTTGTGCACTAGTACTTAGTAGCACTATTTAATATGGTATATTGGTATTACATGCTAAGAATTGACAATATTAGGTATTATATGTTAAGATGTTTGTATGGCGTCGCCTCGCCGCGTGCTTTAAACGCCTAGGCATTTAGAAGGGGGTGGCTCGCCGCGCTTCGCCGTACTGCCTTAATAACCTTGGTGACTCGTGAGACACAATTGATGTGAGGTAAACAGTGCGCTGAGAAGTTGAGAGTTGAGACGACCAAGTTTGCAATCAGACTGTTATGAAAATGGTTGCCACCTGGTTCAATGCTTCCAACTGATAGCAAGTAATGATTTCTGCCTGGCTGGTTAACCGGCTCCAGCTCTAATCTAGATAGGGCACGGATGTTTGCAGAGGTGGTTTCCCGCAACTTGACCCAAAATCTAGGTAGGGCATGGATGAGCCATTACAAAATTGGGGTTATGCCCGTTCCCAGAAAAAAGTTTCTGCTATTTTCGTTACCTTTTGGCATATTAAGAATATTATATATTACTATATTTTTGTGTAAAAACGATGCAAAACCTTGCTAAATCCTATGAATCTTCTGTCTTGAGTTAACAAAGAAAGTCCCAACTCAAGCCTCAACGTATGGGCGTGTATGGCATATCCATCTTTTCCTGTCTTGATTCGTCTCCACTTCAGTTTTTTGTGTTATTTGCCCACTTGTCTGCTTTGATAGTCAGCCATTTGGTATGTGATGGAATCATTAAGCAGTAAGGATTCTTATGTCTTTCTATGTGACCAAACATTATTGTCAATGTGGGTCTACTAGGTTGTAAAAAGGAACAAGTGTTTTCTTCTCCAAATTTGAATATCTGAGCGTGTATTATATGTGGTAGGAGATGAAAATGACGCGGATAATCTTAATTGTTTCCAAATCATTTTTCAAATTTATGATATCATTTCCGATTGTTTCGTATTTGTAATATCGTTTCTGATCATTTCATCCTTAATGTAACTAGATATCTCTCTGCATGCATTACCATGAATTCTCATTATCCGTTACTCTGTTATCCATGCAGTCGAAACACTCATCGCTGTTTTCTATTCCATTTTCAGGAAAGGGAACGGGATCATTTCTCTCAGTTCATAACTGAAAGTTTTACATTATACTGTAAGAGGAAAAGGAGAGATAAGGTTAGTTACTAAATATATGCAATGCAAATTATTTGGTTCCCACCTCTTTATAAGTTCATTTTCTTTCCACAACAATCTAATTCAGTGTGGGTAACCTTATATGGTGGTGTTATGATGTGATTGTGTGCAGTTCTTTTATATAACCTTGTGAGATGTAAAACCTATAGTTTTTTGGTCAAACAACTGTTGTACATAATTTTTTTCTTCTCCTGGTGCTTTCTTGTCCCCTGTCAAGCATCGTGGACCTTTTTTTTTGTTATGCATCGTGGACCTATTTGGATCTGCATTAATATTTACTAATACATGCCTACATGCAACAGAGCATTGATTTTGTCCTTTGGAAACCTTTCAGCGATATTAAATAAGCGCTTAATTGGATACAGTGAGCAGCTGCCTTTATAATATGACCTAACAGAATAGGAAATTCTAAAAGGGGAAATTTAGCATTGTTGGCCATTTCATTTCAAAGCTCTTATCTTAATTGGTTGTTCAATTCTTTAAGGTTTATGGCAACAATGTTGAGATCCAGGCATTTGCAGAGATGTACAATCGTCCCATTCACATATATTCCTACAGTGCAGGTAAACTTTGCTCAAGCATTTGAAGATTTTTTATCCTTGTTGCTCATTGTTTAATGCTAGCCAGTATCAGCTCTTTAACATGTTTGCTGTTATCGCAGAGCCCATTAACATTTTTCAAGGAAGCTATAACACAGACGTTCCTCCAATTAGGTTAAGTTACCATCATGGTAATCATTACAATTCAGTGGTTGATCCCCGCCGACAGACAGTTGGGGCAGGCCTTGGATTTAGCTCCCTTAGAGGGGTAATTCTTTACTTCACTGAACCTTTTCTTTGTCTGCATGTAGTAGTCAGTACACATTTAGTCATTTTCTGGATATAAATGGTTATGTTGTCAATCATAACGGTTTACTGTGTCAGGTTGGTGGCCTTGTTAAATAATCTTTTCATTTCCTTTTTTTTTGTAGACCAATAATGTTGACAGGGACCAGGTGAAGGCTGCAATAAAAGCTCAGCAAGACCAGCAAATTGAGAATGTAAGTACTGCAAGTGATTTCCATGTGTTCTTGCCATCCTGATATTCTGACAAATCAAACAAGCCTATCATCTAAGAATGTCATGACATAAAGTTAATTATTGTTTTGGCAATGTCAGGCACTTTTGGCGGAAGGGCGATTCTACTCCGATCTGGAGTTAACAGAGAGGGAAATAGAACGGATGGTGATGGAGGCCTCGCGTTCAGAATATCTGGCCAAGGAGAAAAAGCTTAACATTAGGGAGTCATCGACATCAGGGGCAGAGCCATCTTCATCTGCTGCAAGTAAGACCGCCTTTTTTTTGGGGCATTTTGAGAAGTCTTAAGTGTACCGCCAATCAGTTTGCTTGAAACTGGCATGTTTTGCTGTTCTGCAGTTAGTGGTTCCTCCCGTTCAGTTGCTGGAGCAGATAGAGGCAGCGAGGACTACTTTGTGCTCCCAGACACTGTACTGACTCGCAGCATGCAGTTGCTCCTGGCAATGGGCTTCAGCTACATCCAGGTCATGGAGGCCTACAGCATATTCGGCGAGGACGTGGACTCCATGGTCTGCTACCTGGTGGAGACCGGAGGCACCGGAGCCTCAGCAGGTGGTAGCAATCGCCGGAAAGGAAAGGCTGCTGAGTGATGTGCGCACCTTCATTGCTGTGAATGTAATTGTTGTTGATCGAAATCGTTGGGCATAAGTCATACCAGATAATGACAGTCTTGTGAGTTGAGATGTCGATATACCTGCTACCTTATGGGTGATGAATAAATGTAACTCATGATTTGAGACTTTTCGATGCCGTCTAGTGCTTATTAATGGCAGTTTGTGGCTGGGATTCTGTGAAAATCGGTGGGTCACGCTGGTGCGGTGGTTTGTGATCCTTGCGGGAGCTGGGAAACATTTGTTGTGATGCAAATGGGTGACCTGCGAGAAATTGTGTTTATGCTTTGTGTGCAAAACATATATGATGGATCTGCTCGGCCTATAAAAAATAGGAAGTGTAAGACATCTCTTGTTTTGCTACCTACTAATTCATCTTCTGATGCTAGAGTTGGGTCAAATTCAGGGTCACCACGCTCATTTCGACATGCGAAACCCTCGGCTGGTTTTATAATACTTCCTCTATTCTAAATTATAAGTCGTTTTGACTTTTTTGGTACATAGAATTTGCTATGTATCTAGATATATATTATATCTAGATGTATAGCAAAATGAATGTATTGAAAAAGTTAAAGCGACTTATAATTTGGAATGGAGGGAGTATAAACATATATGTTTCACATATGTATTTTTTATGATTGTGTATGCCTTTTTCACCTAAAGTGCCCAGATTATTTTGGCAGGCACATAGGCAAATACTTATCGGTAATGCTTGCTTGAGGATGTTCATCCGGACGGACTGATCGGCGTGGCGTGATAACCAAGAAAAAAATAGAGGGACGCGTGTTGTAGTCACAGGGCTAGCACCCGTCCTTTCCACGGTCAGCACATGTGAGCGCATACGACCACTCGCGGAGCGCAGGGTCCGCATTTGCATGCGCCATTTTCTGCTCCTGTGACCGTGGGTGTTAGAGGAGTCAAGGGTGAAAGCTCTAGTTTGGTTTTGGTTAATTGATGAAACCCTAAGTGCTAACCTAGTTTATCAAAGTGATTATGAGATAGGTAGCACTACTCCAAGTGATGAAGCAATGACGAAGATCATGACAATGGTGATAGCAAGGTGATGATCAAATGCTTGAACTTGGAAAAGAAGAAAGAGAAAAACAAAAGGCTCAAGGCAAAGGTATAAAATGTAGGAGCCATTTTGTTTTAGTGATCAAGACACTTAGTGAGTGTGATCACATTTAGGATAGATAGCCGTACTATTAAGAGGAGTGAAACTCGTATCGGAATGCGGTTATCAAAGTGCCACTAGATGCTCTAACTCATTGCATATGCATTTAGGATCTAGTGGAGTGCTAACACCCTTGAAAATATTTGTGAAAATATGCTAACACATGTGCACAAGGTGTTTGCAGGGTTGAGATGGGTTTGGGTCCCTCTCTCCCTCCCGCCGAGCTTGCGAGGCGGGATTCGGCGCTTTCGGGAAAATGAAATGTCTATTTTCTATTGCGCCGGATGCAAAATTCTTGGTGGTTGGCACATTTGAGCAAGGGTAAAGAAGTTAGAGTTGAAATGGAGTTGGTCGAAATGATGCTGGCGTCGGTCTACTGACCGGACGCTGGGTCACTCAGCGACCGGACGCTGAAGGGCTGCGTCCGGTCGAGCTGTCAGACGGCACAGTCACTGGGATTGAGCACCGGACGCTGGTCTGCGTCCGGTCAAGGTGGACCGGACGCGTCCGGTCGAAAAAACATGCCTCGGGGAGCTTACTGGAAACGACCGGACGCTGGGGCTTCAGCGTCCGGTCAGTTTTGATCGGAGCGTCCGGTCAGCTTCGTAGCCGTTGAAATCTGACGAACAGCATTTGAAGGGGATGACACGTGGCGTCCATCGGGCGACCGGACGCTGAGGGCCAGCGTCCGGTCAGTATAACCGGAGCGTCCGGTCAGAGCGCGTTTTGCCCAGTGAAGGGGTATAACGGCTCTATTTGATGGGGGCTCTATTTATAGCCCCATGGCCGGCTCAAGGGACAACTCTTGCACATTTTCATTGACATAACAACCTTGTGAGCTTAGCCAAAGCCCTCCCACTCATCTCCATCATTGATCCATTATCATTGTGAGATTGGGAGAGAATCCAAGTGCATTGCTTGAGTGATTGCATCTAGTGGCACTTGGTATTCGTGTTGCGCTGCGGATTTCGCTTGTTTCTCTTGGTGGTTGCCACCACCTAGACGGTTGGAGCAGCGGTGGAGGATCGGCACGAGTTGGTGATTGTTCGTGGCCGTCTCCGGTGATTGTGAGGGGAGTTGTACCTTCCCCGGCGGAGCGCCGAAAGGTAACTCTAGTAAATTGCTCGTGTCATTGAGTTACCTCACTTGTGGGTCGGTTCTTGCGGTGTCCAATCGTGTGGACGAGGTTTGTGAAACACCTCTTAGCCGCCGAACCACCAAGTGTTGGTCGACACAACGGGGACGTAGCGTGTTGGCAAGCACGTGAACCTCGGGAGAAAATCGATTGTCTCTCTTCTTTGTCATTCTCCTGGTGATTGGCTACATATTCATTTTGTGATTGGTTCATCCCCTACACGTCGGTATAATCACTCTACTCACTCATTTACATTCTTGCAAACTAGTTGATACAAGCTCTTTAGTGTAATTAGAATTGAGAGCTTGCTTTATTATTTACATTCATCTAGTTGAGCTCTTTAGAGTAGCAAGGTTGAGAGCTCTTAGTGAGTAATTACATAGCTAGTTTGTGTGCCTAAGTATTCATTGCAACTAGAATTGTTGGGTAGGTGGCTTGCAACCCTTGTAGAGCTAGAGCAAGTTTGTATTACGCTATTTGTCATACTAATCAAATTGCTCTAGTTGATTTGTAGATTTTTAAATAGGCTATTCACCCCCCCTCTAGCCATATTAGGACCTTTCAAAGGGCCAATTGGGCCTTAGCCCATTAGGGTTAATTAGTCGCTTGCTTAGGGGCCAAGTCAGACCTCTCTATATAATGAGAGGAGATGTATCAATCTATAATGAAGCAAGAGATTAGAAGGAAATCTCTTCTCTCTTGCCGGCCGTGGGCGAAGCCCCGTGGCCGGCCTCCCCCAGCGCCCTTGCAGCCCTAGCCGCCGCTGCTGTGAACAGTACCTGTGGACACTGTAGCTCCACGGTACTGTAGCACGCCCTCTCATCTCCATCCCAACTGGCCACATAACAATCTGGTATCAGAGATCTCGGTTCCGATGTCGACCTCGCTGCCCACCTCCACCACTCCGCCGCCGGCCACCAACGCCTCCGCGCAGCTGCCTGTCCCGCAGATGTCCCAGCCGGTTCTGCCCGCGGGAACCCTGCCGCTCGTCCCTGAGACCTCGCTGCCGATGGCCGCGGGGGCGTCTCCCTCCGCCATGGGCGTCATGTCGAACGCAGAATTGACGGCCGCGGTGCTCGACCTCGGCAAGATGGTGGCCGGGATTCATGCGTTTCTTTTGGGACCGCAAGGACCGCAGTCGAACCCACCGCCCACGCAACAGCAACTGCCGCCGCCGCCGTCCAGCGGACTCTTGACCGCCGAGGAGAGCAGCAGTCCCGCGCTGCTTTCCACCTCTCCTTCATTGATCCCGTCGTTCACCACCCCCAGCCCCATGCCGCCACAGTAGGACAGCGATGGCGTCTTCTACGGGGGCGTGGATGACATCCAGGCATCGGCGGCGCAGCTGCAGGCGGTGGCGTATTGCCTCCTAGCGCGCCGGCAGGGACGACAACACCCCATCTTCAAGCGGCGGCGGCCAGTCGTCCCTACAGCAGCAGCCTTGCAGCTCACGGAGAGGAAGGCGATTGCGCGGGCAAGTGCCTACAAGGTGTTTACGGCGGTGCGGCTGCAGGCTACGACGCGTGGCCTCCTAGCGCACCGGCGGCTGCAGAAGATGCGCTCACCTATGCACGAGGCGACCTTGGCGGCGGTCGACCTCAGCATAGGGGAGCGTAACCTAGCATGGTCAGTCGACCTCGCCTGGTTGGACGGCCACCAGCAACCGCGCCGACCTGCTGTTGTCTTCAGGCGCAAGCATGGTGTTTTTTCGTGGGCGGCGAACTCCAACTCTGCGGCACTGGCGATATGTGAGCAGCTTCCCTCCTTGTCACCGGCGGGGACGCACTGCCTAGCGCCATCGCATTCCGCCACCGTCCGCCACGAGCACGTCTCCGCTGGTTGCTGTTGCCACTAATTCTAGGTGGCCATACCCGTGCACCCCTCTCGTTCCGATGGTCTCCATGGGATCCAGGTGGCTACACATGTGCTGGTCCAGCAAGCGGAGGGTGCCCGCCGTATCTTCAGGAGTCAAAAATAAAGAGTCATAGTCTTCTTTAGGTCAATAAAATAAGCCGAGATGTAAAAGGCTTATTTTTAGGTGTTAGGTTTGTGTCTAGTGGAGGCATCGTTAGTGTCATCGTTAGATTGCAGCTCGAGGACGAGCTGCATGTCTAGGTGGGGTGTAGTGTTAGAGGAGTCAAGGGCCTATTGGGCCTTAGCCCATTAGGGTTAATTAGTCGCTTGCTTAGGGGCCAAATCAGACCTCTCTATATAATGAGAGGACATGTATCAATCTATAATCAAGCAAGAGATTAGAAGAAAATCCCTTCTCTCTTGCCGGCCGTGGGCGAAGCCCCGCGGCCGGCCTCCCCCAGCGCCGCCGCTGTGAACAGTACCCACAGACACTGTAGCTCCACGGTACTGTAGCACGCCCTCTCATCTCCATCCCAACTGGCCACATAATAGTGGGCATCGAACCCCGCACTGGCATATGCATTTTAGGTGTATGTTTTGTATGTTTCATATGGATGTTGTATGTGTTTCATCTGGATGGTGCATATGTTGCAATAGCTATACACGTATGCTGCAAGTGTATCTTCTAAATTTTTTAGCTGTTTCATCTAGATGTTGCATGTTTTCATTTGGATGTTGTATATATTGCAGTGGCTATATGTGTACGTTGCAAGTGTATGTTCTAAATGTTTCACCTGTTTTAATTCAGACATATGTTTTAAATATGTTATCTGAATGTTGCATATGTTGCAGTGGCTATACACATATGCTGCGAGCATATGTTTCAATTTGTTTCACCGAAGCTGTTCGGCTGATGTTTTTTGTGGCTGATAAGCCGGTTGTGGCTGTTTTATTGTGAGAGAGAAAAACACTGTATCATGGCTGATAAGCCGGGCGATAAGTTCAAGCGATCATGGTGTTTTAGTATGTTGCAGCAAGTGCTACTCTCCTTGCGCTCTGACTCGTGGGCACACACGCGCTGCATGCACCCAGCTAGTGCTACCTATCTTTGACATGTGGGCTAGCTACAACAGTTAGACATGCACGAACAGGCGGTCAGTGCCCAAACTGTCGAGCACTCCCTGATCAAAATGCATGCACACATACAGAGCGCCAGAGCGGGCCAACACCCCATGGACGCAGAACTAGGTGCCCTACACCCCCAGGCGTGGCCCCCACACTGCAGCATGTAGCCCGGTCAACACATAGGTACGCGCATTATGCTCCCTCTCTCTCTCTCTCGCATGCAGCTAGCATGGCCCCATGCATATGCTCTCCCGTGCAGGCGCAGCAGTAGGCGCAGGCAGACATAGGGCGCAGCAGCAGCGAGAGGAGGCGCATGTTCCCAAAAAAGCAAGAGGAGACACAGGGTGCCGGTGCGAAAAGTGACTAACAAGTAAATAATTGTAGTTTCGCCGTGCATTGTGATCGGACGTGGCCTAGCACTCAATGACACAGGATTTATACTGGTTCAAGCAACGTGACCTATGTCCAGTTTCAGTCGGTCGGTGACTTTATTCCTGAGCCCAGGTGCTTGAAGTTTGCTGTGGGGTTACAAACGAGTAGGAATAAAAAGGGGGTGTTAAAGGCCCGGTCAGACTCTGAACCGAAGGGGCGAGAGTGTCGGGGGCTCTAACGTGCACTAAGTATTGGAGCGTATGCTCTGTATTGCTTTAGAGTTCTAGAGCTATTGAGCTATTCGAGTTCTTAGGTCCTCGAGTGCTCGAATCGTCTACCTTCTCTTTTTTGAGGAGAGCCAAAGAGCCAGACATAGCTTTTTAGGAGAGAGCTCATCCCCTTTTATAGTCGAAGGGGATGACCTTATAAGTCAGAGAAAGAGAGAGAATTTATACGTGTGCTACCTAGTCTTATTGCCCACACTGTCGGGTACAAGACGGTCATTGGCACCCACAATACTATTTATGTCTAGATGCATGTGGCAGGCTCTACCGTGTTTGCCTGGATGGCAAACGTTGGTGCCTACAATACTGTTTGTGTTCTAACACGCCTATAAGGTTGCATAGTGCCCATCTGGCATGGCCTGGTGGCACCGTCCTGTAGGTGCGTAGGGTATGGCAGGGTACGGTCCTCGGTATTGCGGTTTGACTTGAGCACCTTACCTTATCTTCTCTGCCTGATCCTCGGGCCCTCACCGAGCGAGCGTCCTCGATTGGTCGTTCCCAGTCGGCCCCGATCATGTCGGTCGGGGAAGAGCCACGAGCAGAGGTTCGGCGTATCCTCGGTCAGAAAAGGAGGTTGGAGTTGGACTGTGTCCCCACCTTGGCTAGGCCTTTCGGTCAGGGACCGGATCGTTCTCGTGGCCTATCATTATGTATCTGGGCCAGGCCAGGAGGCACGCGTTGTCGCTACGCTGTCTGCTAGGCCGAGTTTTTGCAAGGAAGCGGGTCCATTGGGGACCCTAGGTTTATGAACCCGACAGGAGCCCCCGAGCCCTTTTAGGACTTCTGTGAAGTCATGAAGGGGTTGCTTACACTCGTTTCATGAGCGCACCTGGTGGGTGTACTATCGTGGGTCGTTGTTGGACGAGACGGAGCACAAACCCGAAGTGTCATGTGCGGCAAAGGGGTCGGGCGAGATAGGGCGCCAACCCAAGCGTCAGGCGCGACCGAGGATGGAGCGCCAACCCAAGCATTGGGCGCCAACCCAAGTGTCAGGCGTGGCTGAGGAGTCGGGTGAGACAGAGCGCCAACCCAAGTGTCGGGCGCCAACCCAAGTGTTAGGCGTGGCCGAGGGGTCAGTCTAATTTCATGCATTACCCCATCCGTGATTTTTGCAACCAGAGGGGTTGAGCTAACATCGCTTGCCTCGATGGCTCGAGTGACACACTTGGTGAGCTTAATAATGGGTACATCCGAGTGGAATCTGGGACCGTTGTTCATAATGGGGTCGGCATAGCCCTCATGTGGCATTCCACTGCTCCTTAACTCGCCTCCCAGCAGATGCCTAAGCCGTTCTAGAGACCAACTTAGGTGGCCCGCTGGCCTCCCCTCGATAGAGATTCTGTGGGCATGGCTCGAGGTTAGGATCGAATGAGAAGGTCGAGATGGCCCTGTCCGCTTCTGAGTGGATCGAGCGAGGGCCGCTAGGGCTCATCTGTGTTTTTTCCCTTGGCTCTATTTGACACGAGGCGGCCTCGAGCCCTTTGCGGGTCGGCCTTCAAACCTCGGTCGGTCGTCGCTCATATCGAATGAGGCAACTACCGCTTTGTGATGCAACACGAAGCGTTGTGATGCAACAACTACATATGCAATGCTAGGGTGTATAGGATGAATGTATGGATGAATGTATGAATGCATGCATGAGAATGGATGAATGAATGATTATGCACTAGAAAACAAAAAGGGGGTTTGGTAAGGTTACCTCGATGGCTCAAGTGACGGGTCTGGGGAGCTCCTATCAGATATGTCCGAATGGGATCCGTGTTCGTCGTTCGTGATGGGGTCAGCATAACCTGCATGAGGCATGCCGCTGCTCCTTACCTATCTCTCGGTAGCCGCCCAAGCCGTCCGATCGACTCAGGTGACCCGTTGGCCTCTTCTCGATGGAGATTCCATTGATGGGCCCTTCCAAAGCCTGCCTGGGAAGGTGGAGGACCATTTGCATGCGGTTGCGCCTTATTTCCCATGCTCGGGTTGCGATAGTGGTGGGCCCTGCCTAGGCCACGTCTCGCTAACCGGGTGATGTTTTGTCGTGCAGGGCGCGTCCCATCAGCTAGGGCCACGTCCCACCGTACTCCTTTCCACATTAAATTGGGGGAAAGGAGAGGATTTTCCTCCTATTCTTTTGCCTTCCTTTAACCGTTGCTGATCCTCCTTCCTCCTTTTCGCCAAGTCTATTCGTGTGCCGCGGTGGTTTCTAGGAGAGAGGAGGGTAGAGCGAGGGAGAGGAGAACTCATAGATTTATTCATAAATCCAAGGCGCGATGTTGAACTAGAGGCCTTCCAACGTGGATGAGGAGGTGCTGGCCGCCATCACTGAGAAGGGGCTACTCCCGTCGAAGGAGGTGGTGCATTAGAGGGCTCCTATGCTAGGGGAAGTTGTTCCGCAACCCTAGGCCAACGAGGTCGTCTCCTTCCTCGCCTTCCATGGGCATGGGCTTGGGTATCCCATGCACTGGTTCCTACGTGGGCTCCTCAACAAGTGGGGCCTAGAGCTACAGCACCTCAACCCGACTAGGGTACTGCACATCATCGGCTTCGTCACCGTCTGTGAGGCCTTCCTCGGGATGGAGCCGCACGTGGACCCCTTTCGGAGAATCTTTAGTGGGCGAGCCCTGTCTGAGGGGAAGCCGCCTAGAATCCCGCCAATTGGGGGATTTGCCTTATAGAAGAAGCCGAAGCCATCAGTCCCCTACCCTGCGTACTCCCCCTGTGGCTCCATTAGCCCTGGGCAAATTTTACCAAGAATTAAGAACCAAACCGGATTTACCGAGAACCGAAATCTTGGTTCCCTGTTAAGTTCCCATTTCCTAAGAACCTGAATTAAATTTTGTTCGGTTAATTCAGTTCCTCCCCTTGGTTAACCAAACTAACCGAGGAACCAAACTCTCGCCTCTCGGAGACCCAGAGTCCCGGTGCCCCCTGCGACGGCCGACCTCCCGCGGTGCCGCATCCCCACCTAGAGTTCGGCGCGCCCTCCCGAGTCGCTGATTTTTTGGAAGCCGGAGTTGATCGGTTAGTTCAGTTCGGAACCAGAACTGAACCGAACTAACCGAAACCAAACTTCGTCAGTACCGATTTTTTGGAAGAATCGATCGGTACCGACTTTCCTGGGAACCGAAGAACCGAGGAACCAAGGATTTGGTTCGGTAGTGAAAGGATGAAGATGCCCAAGAGGGGGGTGAATTGGGCTAATTCTAAATTTCTTTACAATAATTAAGTCCAACGGTTAGCCCAATTAATCCCTTGTGCCTAGAAAGTGTTTCTAATGTTCTACCGCACAAAATGTCTTGCAACCTAAGTTCCAATCCTACTCTAGCATTGCAATTCTATGAATGTAAAGACAAGTATTGAATTGCTCCAAGTAAAGAGAGAAGGAGGAACGCGACGATGTTTTGCCGAGGTATGGAAGAGTCGCCACTCCCCACTAGTCCTCGTTGGAGCACCCACACAAGGGTGTAGCTCCCCCTTGATCCGCGTAAGGATCAAGTGCTCTCTATGGGTTGATTCTTTGACACTCTGACACGGTGAATCACCCATAACCACTCACAACTTGAGTTGGGTCATCCACAAGCTCCGCCGGATGATCACCAAGCTCCCAATCACCACCAAGCCATCTAGGTGATGGAGATCACCAAGAGTAACAAGCACAAACTCTCACTTGACCATGACAAGCCTAATGAGAAGGGTGGATGCGCACTTTGCTACTCTTGATCTCACTAATGAGGGCTCTCTTTGGGATTCTCAAATCTCAATTGCCTCACTAGGACCTTGCTCTTCTTGGCACTCTCAAAGGTGTTTCTTGCAATGGGCACAGGCGAGTGGGAAAGTGGCTCTGTTGCTTGCAATGGCAGGGACTCCAGCTTGGATCAGATGGCGGCGCTGGTGCATGGAGGCAGCGCGACTGTGGGCAGGGCACGATGGCGCGGGCAGCGGCGGTGGTGGCACACGGCATGGAGCTAGTGGTGGCGTAGAGGATAGATGCGGCGGTGGCAAGGATGCGGAATAGAGATAGGTCAAAAACCGCACACGAAGATTTATAGTGGCCCCCATGGAGTAGAATAGGAAATAGAGAAGAGAGTTTGATTCCCGCATGATTTCTAGTGATCGGACGCTCCGGTGGCAGTGACCGGACGTTGTCACCCAGTGTCTGGTCAATTCCAGAGAGGTCTAAATCCCCTGGAATTGTGACCAGATGCGTTCGGTGAACACCGACCAGATGCAGCCAGAGTCCGATGCACGCTGCCTCCATCGTATTCGATCGACCGGACGCTGGGTGAACACTGTTTCAGCGTCCGGTCACTCCTTCTTAGCAGCAGTTCACCTCCTATGAACTGATCGAACGCTGGACATCAGAGTCCTGTGTAGCATTATTCCCAAAGTCTTCATGTTGCCTATTCCCAATCAAATCCCAACTCCAATAAGATCCAAATAAACACCAATTGGGACTGATGTGAGTGACCTCTCTTAAACCCTCAAAATTTTCAAAATATCTTGCCTTAGGCTATAATTCTTTTTAAGAAAATAGGTAATAAGAGGGCAATTGAAGATAAATGACAAAGCAACATTCATGCATATGCAATGCAATACTTGAAAATGAACCTAGTTGCTTATCAAGTTTGATCCAAGGTTAAGCTTCTTCACACGCTTTATGGTGGTTATCTTAACCATGTTAGACAAGCCCTATATGCATTACCAAAAATTAAACATGTTGTATATTACAATGCAATGCAAGGGACAACACAAGCTCATTTTTTAGTGAAGTTACTAAAATCAAGAACATTGAGCTCATTCCGCAATCGACAAAAAGTCGCCTCATCTAGCAGTTTAGTGATGATTCCCGCCAATTGATCCTCGGTCCTTAGACCTTCTAATGATATATCATTTTTAGCAACATGATCTCTAAGAAAGTGATGGCGGATATCTATGTGCTTGGTGCGATAGTGTTGAACCGGATTATTTGCAAGTTTTACCACACTTTCATTATCGCACAAAAGAGGTACTTTTTCTAGAACTACACCATAGTCTAGCAAAGTTTGTTTCATATAAAGTATTTATGCACAACAAGCACCCATGGCAATGTATTCCGCTTCGGCGGTGGACAAGGCCACACTATTTTGTTTCTTGGAGGACCAAGACACAAGTGATCTACCAAGCAAATGGCACCCTACGGATGTGCTTTTTCTATCAACTTTGCAACCGGCATAATCCAAATCAGAATAGCTAACTAATTCAAATATAGCTCCTTTGGGATACCAAAGGCCAATGCTTGGTGTGTGCTTAAGATACCTAAGGATTCTTTTAATGGCAATCAAATGAGTTTCCTTAGGATTAGCTTGAAATCTTGCACACATACACACACTAAACATGATGTCGGGCCTAGATGCGGTTAAATATAACAAGCTACCAATCATAGAGTGGTAGAGAGTTTGATCAACCGTGTTACCTCCCTCATCTAGGTCGACATGTCCATTTGTTGGCATTGGTGTCTTGATTGGGTTACATTCATTCATCTTGAATCTCTTGAGAAGATCATTTGTATATTTCTCTTAAGAGATGAAAATCCCTTCTCTCATTTGCTTGACTTGAAAACCAAGAAAGAATGTAAGCTCTCCAATCATTGACATCTCGAACTCCTTCGACATCAATTCGCCAAACTCTTTGCAAGAATCTTCATTTGATGATCCAAAGATGATATCATCAACATACACTTGACCAATGAAGATGTTCCCATCAAGCTTCTTGGTGAATAGTATAGTGTCAACCTTCCCAATGATGAAGCCCTTCTCAATGAGGAAGTCCCAAAGGCGCTCATACCAAGCTCTTGGGGTTTGCTTAAGCCCATATAATGCCTTGGACAACCTATAAACATAATTAGGATATCTAGGGTCTTCAAACCTAGGAGGTTGATCAACATAGACTAGTTCATTAATAAAGCCATTTAAAAATGCACTTTTTGCATCCATTTGATATAATTTCATTTCATGATGTGATGCATATGCATGGAGGATACAAATGGATTCTAGTCTTGCAACTGGTGCAAAGGTCTCTCCAAAATCCAATCCTTCAACTTGAGAGAACCCCTTTGCAACTAGTCTTGCCTCGTTCCTCACAACTACGCCTTGATCATCTTGCTTGTTGCGAAACACCCACTTTGTTCCAATGACTCTTGCACCTTTTGGCCGCTCTTCAAGAGTCCAAACTTCATTGCGGGTGAAGTTGTTCAACTCTTCATGCATGACATTTATTCAATCCGGATCTTGAAGAGCTTCTTCTACCTTGGTAGGCTCATAGCAAGAGACAAAAGAGTGATGAGCAATAAATAAAGCAAGTTTTTGTGAGCGAGTCATTACACCCTTTGATGGACTCCCTATGATGAGATCTTGTGGATGATCTTGTAGTAGAGGTGTATTTCTTCTATTGACCACTTGAGGAGGAGGTTGTGGAGCATCAACATCTTGTGCTTGTACCACCATTTGATCATAGGAGACATGAGTATCTTCATTTTCTACTCTCCCATCTTTATCACAATCTTGTGGCACACTTGATAAAGAGCGTGGATCAATCACTTGTACATCATCTTCATCGTCTTTAGGCTTGATGTCTCCAACCAAAATGTTCTTCATAGCCTCTCTCAATGGTTCATCACCTACATCATCAAGATTCTCATGTGCTCCTTGGGAGCTATTAGATTCATCAAATTCCACATCATATGTTTCTTCAACCAAGCCGGTGGCATGATTAAATACTCTATATGCTTTGGACTTTGATGAGTAACCAACAAGAAAATCAATATCACAACGTCTTTGAAACTTCCTTAGGTGTTGCCGCTTCTTGTAGATGTAGCATTTGCAACCAAACACCCTAAAGAAAGAGTCGTCCGGCTTCTTCCCATTGAGCAACTCATAAGGTGTCTTGCCAAGGAACTTTTGAAGGAATAGGTGGTTGGATGCATAGCATGTGGTGTTGATAGCTTCCGCCCATAGAGCTTCGAGGGTGTTGTACTCATCTAGCATTGTTCTTGCAAGAGTGATCAATGTCCAGTTTTTTCTCTCAACTACACCATTTTGTTGAGTAGTATATGTTGCGGAGACCTCATGCTTGATCCCAACTTCATCACAATAGGCTTCTGTGTTTGTGTTGTCAAATTCCTTCCCATTGTCACTTCTAATCTTCTTGAGCTTCACTTAAAATTTATTTTGTGCTCTCTTAGCAAACTTCTTGAAGCAAGAGGCAACTTTGGATTTGTTATGAAGGAAGAATACCCATGTGTATCTTGAATAGTCATCAACAATCACAAGACAATAAAGATTTCCTCCTAAACTCTTGTATGTTGTTGGTCCAAACAAATCCATGTGAAGGAGTTCTAGCACTCTTGTGGTTGACATGAAAGCTTTGGTTGGATGAGTATTTGCAACTTGCTTGCCACCGTTGCCGGCTTGACATGCACTACAAAGCTTGTCCTTCTCAAACTTCACATCCTTTAACCCTCTCACCAAATCATTCTTCATTGGCTTCTTGAGTGAGCTCATCCCAACATGAGCAAGTCTTCTATGCCATAGCCACCCAAGTGTTGTTTTAGTGAATAGGCAAGTCTTCAAATTTGCATCTTCGGAGGTGAAATTCACTAGATATAGGTTGTTGTATCTAAATCCTTTGAATATCACTTAATCATCATCCTTCTTAGATACAACAACTTCCTTCTCGGTGAACAAGCATTGGAAGCCAAGATCACACAATTGTCCAATGGATAGCAACACATTTGAGATAGAATGATCATTTGATATTGCCACTTTGCCCAATCCTTTAACCTTGCCCTTTGAATTATCTCCAAATGTGATTCTTTCTTGTCCATCTACTTCTTCATCTAGTGAGGTGAACATACGAGGATCACCGGTCATATGTTGTGTGCAACCACTATCAATAACCCAATGACTTCCACTAGTCTTGTAGTTCACCTACACACAAGAGATCAAGCTTTAGGAACCCAAACTTGTTGAGGGTGAAAGCATCTAGGCCCCTAGTTGGATTTTGGCGATTAATGACAATACAAGATTACTATGACTAACGTGTGTTTTGTAGAAGCAATTAAGTTAGGTCATGGTAATGGAGATCAATTGGGCAATCGAGGTGGTCATGCCCCTACGATGGAAATCGTTTCGATTTTCAAAGGATGGATGACAAGGTTAAGGATGACTAGTTCTAAGTGTCGATTGGAGTTGGAGAGACACTTAGAGTAGTTTAGGACTTTGTTTTTCCTTTGACCATACTATTAAGGGGGGTATGGACGAGTAGCTTGACCTAGGTGAGTCTAGTGAGTTAGGTGTGGTGCACACTTGTTAAAACTAGCACTAGGTAGCTCCTACTTATGCCTAAGATCCTTTGGAGCAAACTTCATTCACATATGATCGAGAGTTGGAAGTGAATGAAGGGTCAAATGCTGACCGGACGCTGGCTCCAGTGCGACCGGACACTGGCTGTAGGGTCCGGTCAGTTCATTTGATCAAGGAGAACGTGTCTGGCACGGCCGGACACTGGAGTGGTCAAGTGACCGGACGCTGAGGTCCAGCGTCCGGTCGACTCCAGTAAGGTTCCAGAAGCGAATATCTGTGACCTGACGTGTCCGGTCAGTACTGACCGGACCCTGGGGGTTCAGCATCCGGTCGAGTATAGTAAGGTTCTAGTGAGGGTTAAATGCGACTGGACATGTCCGGTCAGTGGTGATCGGACCCTGCCAGTGTCCAATCAACACTTAAACACTGGTGTGTGGGTTGAACTGACCAGAGCGTCCGGTTAACCCGCAGAGGCACATAATGGTTTGTTTTTCAGGCTGCCTTATAAATAGAAGCTCCACTTGTGTGTGGAGTCACTTTTGCTCATTCCAACAGCTGAGAAACATGTTTGTGAGTGCCAAGAAGAGCAAGGTCCTAGTGAGGTGATTGTGATTTGAGAATCCAAGAGAGTAGCCTCATTAGTGAATCAAGAGTAGCAAAGTGTGCATCCACCATTCTCATTAGGCTTTGCGTGGTCAAGTGAGAATTCGTGCTTGTTACTCTTGGTGATCGCCATCACCTAGACGGCTTGGTGGTGATTGGGAACTTGGTGATCACCCGGCGGAGCTTGTGGGTGACCCAACTCAAGTTGTGAGCGGTTTTGGGTGATTCACCGCGACGGAGTGTCAAAGAATCAACCCATAGAGAGCACTTGATCCTTGCGCGGATCAAGGGGGAGCTACACCCTTGTGTGGGTGCTCCAATGAGGACTAGTGGGGAGTGGTGACTCTCTGATACCTCGGCAAAACATCACCGCGTTCCTCTCTGTCTATTTACTTTGAGCATTTACTTTGAGCAATTCAATACTTGTTTTTACATTCATAGAATTGCCATGCTAGAGTAAGTTTGTAACATAGGTTGCAAGTCCTTTGTGCATTAGATTAATAGAAACACTCTTCTAGGCACAAGGGGTTAATTGGGCTAACCGTAGGATTTAATTATTGCAAGAAAATTTAGAATTAGCCCAATTCACCCCCTCTCTTGGGCATCTTGATCCTTTCAATTGGTATTAGAGCCTTGTGCTCACATTTTTAAGCTTAATCACTTTGAGCAAGATGTCTCACGGGGATGGACCTCCTCCTATCTTTGAGGGAGATGACTTTCCATATTGGAAAATCTGCCGCCTCACAAGGCTTCCCAAAACCTCGAGATGCTACTAACTTACAAGGCGATGAGGTTAATTATGAAAAGTGGAATGCAAAGGCTCGAAACACCATCTTTAGAGGCCTTTGCAAAGATGTGTTCAACCGCGTAAGGAACCACAAAGACGCCCATGCACTATGGTCAGATGTTTGTGCGCTCCATGAGGGAACCAAGAGTGAGCGTGAGGAACACTATCATCTTGTAATTAAAAAGCTAAATTCATTTGAGATGCTTCCCAAAGAATGTGCTAATGAGATGTATTCACATTTAAATGTTCTTGTAGAGGAAGTCAATGGGCTTGGACTTACTCAAATGCCACCATCCGACGTTGTGAGAAAGATCTTGAGTGTCCTCCCCATTGACAAATATGGGCATATTGTTACCATGCTACATCAAGGTGATCTTTCCGCCGCTACACCAACACAAATCTTGGGAAAGATCAATGCACATGAGATGTACATGCACATCATGCCACAAGATGGCTCATCCTCTACCAAGAAGAAAGAGAAGGACTTAGCATTCAAAGCTAGCCAAGATAAGGGCAAAGCAAGACTTGAGTATGAGAGCTCAAGTGATGAAGAAGATGAAGATGAAAATCTTGCTCTCATGGTGAGGAAAGCCGCCAAGATGCTAAAGAAGCTAAACAAGAGTGGTATCAAGTTCGACGGCAAGAAGAAAAAGTTCTTCACAAGCTCTAGAAGAAAGCCAATCTCCAAAATGGATTGCTTCAATTGTGGTGAACTTGGTCATCTAGCACATCAATGCACCAAGCCCAAGAAAGACAAGTTCAAGAACAAGAACAAGGGCAAGAAAGATGACTCAAGTAATGAAGATGAAGATGAGAAGAAGAAGAACAAGCCATACAAGAAGAGAGATGGCAAAAAGAGGGACTTCCACAAGAAGAAGAAGAGTGGAAAGGCCTACATTGTCGGTGATTGGCTCACGGACATTGATTCATCTAATGGATCATTCGATGATGATAGTGAAGATGAGAAGGTGGCCACCATTGCTATTGATCTTTCATCTTCACCGCCACCATCGCCATCATCCTCTACACACTTATGCCTTATGGCCAAGGGTGAACGCAAGGTAACTAATAATGATGATAGTAGTGATGATGAGCAAGCTAGTAATGATGATAGCGATAGCGATGATGATGATTCACCTTCATATGATGATCTTGTCAAAATACTAAGAAAATACACTAAGATCATTAGAAAGAGTAGAGCTAAAAATGAAAAGCTTGATGCTAAAAATGATTCACTCTTAGCAAAATGCGATACATTGGAAAAGGCTAATGTTGAGCTTAGAGAAACAAATGATGCTATATCATCCAAACTCAAGGAGCTCAAATCTTCTAAGAAAGAGCTTAAAGATAAACATGATAAACTTGAGTGGGTGCACAATGAGCTCATCACTAGCCACAACAAGCTAAAAGATGAATATACAACTCTAAAGATCAATTATGATACTCTTGTTATTGCTTAAGAATTTTTACCAAATGAGCCACATGATGCTACTAACCATGTTTCTAAGATTGATATAGCTACATCATGTGATGATTTAATTGATGAGAGCATTGAGCAAGGATCTAGTGGCAAAGGCAAGAAAGTGGTTGAGTGCAATGACGATGATGAATATGTCAAGCTTAAGAATGCAAATGAAAAGCTCATGAAAGATTTTGAAGAAATGAAAAGCCACAATACCATTGTGCTAGAAACTCTTGATCATGATAAAGAGTTGATCCTTAAGAATGAGAAGCTTAAAGAAGAGAACAAGAAGCTCAAGGAAGAGAAGAACAATGATGTTCTCAAGGAAGAGAACAAGAAGCTCAAGATGGAGAAAGAGCATCTCAAGATGGGATTGAGCAAGTTTGCAAGAGGCAAGCATCTCCAAAGTGAGCTACTCATGAACACCGTCATGAAGATGGATAGAAGTAGCATTGGATATGTGGCAAGTGTAGAGAAGAAGAAGGCTCAAGTTCAACAACAACAATCAAAGCCAAAGCCAAAGTCAAAGCCAAAGAGATGTTTTGAGTGTGGACAAGAATGCCACTTTGCTCATGAGTGCCAAACTCCACCGCCACAACCCTTACCCAAGCATGCTAGACCCTTTGCCTTCAATGCTCACTACATGCTTAGAAAGGATTCTAGTGGAAAGATGAAAGTCATGTTCTTAGGACCCCCTAACAAGAATAGGCCTAAGAAGATTTGGGTGGCTAAGTCACTTGTTGAGAAGGTGAAGGGCCCTCAACAAGTTTGGGTTCCTAAAGCTTGAATCTCTTATGTGTAGGTGAACTACAAGACCGGTGGAAGTCATTGGGTTATTGATAGTGGTTGCACTCAACATATGACCGGTGATCCTCATATGTTCACCTCACTAGATGAAGAGGTAGATGGACAAGAGAAAATAACATTTGGAGATAACTCAAAGGGCAAGGTTAAAGGATTAGGCAAAGTGGCAATATCAAATGATCATTCCATCTCCAATGTGCTTTATGTTGCTTCATTGAGCTCCAACTTGCTATCCATTGGACAATTGTGTGATCTTGACTTCCAATGCTTGTTCACCAAGAAGGAGGTTGTTGTATCCAAGGTAGATGATAATCAAGTGATATTCAATGGATTTAGATACAACAACTTATATCTAGTAGACTTCACCTCCAAAGATACAAATTTGAAGACTTGCCTATTCACCAAAACAACACTTGGGTGGCTATGGCATAGAAGACTTGCTCATGTTGGGATGAGCTCACTCAAGAAGCTTATGAAGAATGATTTGGTGAGAGGGTTGAAGGATGTGAAGTTTGAAAAGGATAAGCTTTGTAGTGCATGTCAAGCTGGCAAGCAAGTTGCAAATACTCATCCAACCAAAGCTTTCATGTCACCCACAAGAGTGCTAGAACTCCTTCACATGGATTTATTTAGACCAACAACATACAAGAGTTTGGGAGGAAATCTCTATTGTCTTGTGATTGTTGATGACTATTCAAGGTATACATGGGTATTCTTTCTTCATGACAAATCCGAAGTTGCATCTTGCTTCAAGAAGTTTACCAAGAGAGCTCAAAATGAATTTGAAGTGAAGCTCAAAAAGATTAGAAGTGACAATGGGAAAGAATATGACAACATAAACATTGAAGCCTATTGTGATGAAGTTGGAATCAAACATGAAGTCTCTGCAACTTATACTCCTCAACAAAATGGTGTAGTTGAGAGGAAGAACCAAACATTGATCACTCTTGCAAGAATAATGCTTGATGAGTACAACACCCCTGAAGCTCTATGGGTGGAAGCAATCAACACCGCATGCTATGCATCCAACCACCTATTCCTTCAAAAGTTCCTTGGCACGACACCTTATGAGTTCCTCAATGGGAAGAAGTCGGACGTCTCCTTCTTTAGGGTGTTGGGTTGCAAATGCCACATCTACAAAAAGAGGCAACACCTAGGGAAGTTCCAAAGACGTTGTGATATTGGTTTTCTTGTTGGTTACTCATCAAAGTCCAAAGCATATAGAGTATTTAATCATGCCACCAGCTTGGTTGAAGAAACATATGATGTGGAATTTGATGAATCTAACGGCTCCCAAGGAGCACATGAGAATCTTGATGATGTAGGTGATGAACCATTGAGGGAGGCTATGAAGAATATTCCAGTGAGAGACATCAAGCCAAAAGATGATGAAGATGATGTATAGTCATTGATCAACCTTCTTCATCAAGTGTGACACAAGATGGTGAAAAAGATGGGAGAGTAGAAAATGAAGATACTCATATCTCCCATGAGCAAATGGTGGTACAAGCACAAGATGTTGATGCTCCACAACCTCCTCCTCAAGTGGTCAATACAAGAAATACACCTCTCCTACAAGATCATCCACAAGATCTCATCATAGGGAGTCAATCAAAGGGTGTAATGACTCGATCTCAAAAACTTGCTTCATTTATCGCTCATCACTCTTTTGTCTCTTGCTATGAGCCTACCCAGGTAGAAGAAGCTCTTAATGATCTAGATTGGATCAATGCCATGCATGAAGAGTTGAACAACTTCACTCGCAATGAAGTTTGGACTCTTGAAGATCGACCAAAAGGTGCAAGAGTCATTGGAACAAAGTGGGTGTTTCGCAACAAGCAAGATGATCAAGGTGTTGTTGTGAGAAACAAGGAAAAACTAGTTGCAAAGGGGTTCTCCCAAGTTAAAGGTTTGGATTTTGGAGAGACCTTTGCATCAGTTGCAAGATTAGAAGCCATCCATATCCTACTTATATATGCATCACATCATGAAATGAAACTATATCAAATGGATGTGAAAAGTGCATTTTTAAATGGCTTTATTAATGAACTAGTCTATGTTGATCAACCTCCTGGGTTTGAAGACCCTAGATATCCTAATCATGTTTATAGGTTGTCCAAGGCACTATATGGGCTTAAGCAAGCCCTAAGAGCTTGGTATGAGCGCCTTCAGAACTTCCTCATTGAGAAGGGCTTCACTATTGGGAAGGTCGACACCACACTATTCACCAAAAAGCTTGATGGGCATATCTTCAATTGTCAAGTATATGTTGATGATATCATCTTTGGATCATCAAATGAAGACTCATGCAAAGAATTTGGTGAATTGATGTCACAGGAGTTCAAGATGTCAATGATTGGTGAGCTTACATTCTTTCTTGATTTTCAAGTCAAGCAAATGAAAGAAGGCATCTTCATCTCTCAAGAGAAATACACAAAAGATCTTCTCAAGAGATTCAAGATGGATGAATGTAAGCCAATCAAGGCACCAATGCCTACAAATGGACATCTTGACCTAGATGAGGAAGGTAACCCGGTTGATCAAACTCTCTACCATTCCATGATTGGTAGCTTGTTATATTTAACCACATCTAGGCCCGACATCATGTTTAGTGTGTGTATGTGTGCTAGATTTCAAGCTAATCCTAAGGAAACACATTTAATTGCCGTAAAAAGAATCCTTAGGTATCTTAAACACACACCAAGCATTGGCCTTTGGTATCCCAAAGGAGCTATATTTGAATTAGTTGGCTATTCCGATTTGGATTATGCCGGTTGCAAAGTTGATAGAAAAAGCACATCTAGAAGGTGCCATTTGCTTGGTAGATCACTTGTGTCTTGGTCCTCCAAGAAACAAAATAGTGTGGCTTTGTCCACCGTCGAAGCGGAATACATTGTCGCGGGTGCTTGTTGTGCACAAATATTATACATGAAACAAACTTTGCTAGACTATGGTGTAGTTCTAGAAAAGGTACCTCTTTTGTGCGACAATGAAAGTGCGATAAAACTTGCTAACAATCCGGTTCAACACTCTCGCACCAAGCACATAGATATCCGCCATCACTTTCTAAGAGATAATGTTGCTAAAAATGATATATCACTAGAAGGTGTAAGAACCGAAGATCAATTAGCGGATATCTTCACTAAACCACTAGATGAGGCTACATTTTGTAGATTGCGGAATGAGCTCAATGTGCTTCATTTTAGCAACTTCACTAAAAATTGAGCTTGTGTTGTCCCTTGCATTGCATTGTAATATACAACATGTTTAACGCTTTATAATGCATATAGGGCTTGTCTAACGTGGTTAAGATAACCGTCGAAAAGTGTGTGAGAAACAGCTTAACCTTGGATCAAACTTGACAAGCAACTAGATTTACTTACAAGTATTGCATATGCATGAATGTTGTTTTGTCATTTTGTTCCATTTGCCCTCTTGTTTCCTATTTTCTTAAAAAGAATTATAGCCTAAGGCAAAATATTTTAAAAAAATATAAGGGTTTGAGAGAGGTCACTCACATCAGTCCCAATTGGTGTTTATTTGGATCTTATTTGAGTTGGGACTCGATTGGGAACAGGCAGCGCGGAGGAACATTGAAGATTTGCTGGAAAAGAGTGACCGGACGCTGCACTGGACTCTATAGTCTAGCATCCAGTCAATTCATAAGAGGTGAACTCGCTGCAAAGGAGTGACCAAACTTTGTCTTTCAGCGTCTGGTCAGAAGACGTCTCAGCGTCCAGTCGTGTGAAGAAGACGAAGGCTAAGTTGACCGGACTCTGGGTGCGTCCAGTTAGTGTCCACCGGACGCGTCCGGTCGTGATTCTAGAGGAATTGGACCTCTCTGGAATCGATCGGACGCTGGGTGGTAGCGTTCGGTCGCTACCACCGGAGCATCCGGTTAGTAGATTTTGTGCGGCATCAGGACTCTCTTCTTCGTTTCCTTTCCTGACTTGGGGGGCCACCCTATTTAACTGCGCGCCATCTATCTAGTCCCGCATCCTTTGTGCCCTAGCCACCATGAGTCACCATAGCTGCCATCTCTAGCCGCCAGCGTGCACACCGCCGCCACCACACGCACACGCCACCGCCAGCCCACGCGCACGTCGCCGCCTGCTCCCGCGCTGCCAGCGCCTCCTAGTGCCGCATTGTGCCCTAGCCTCCACAAGCCTCACCAGCACCGCCCTCCATCGAGCCAAGCTCCACCATAGCAGCATTGCCATTACACTTGCCCCAATCACCGAGCTCATGTCCTTCATCCTCTCGGCCATCGATTCACCGCTTGCGTCGCCAATCTTTGTCGAGTCGAAACTCTAACCCTAGCCGAGTCGGTGGGTCCCCGTGGGTCGCTTCTCTTCTTCTCGGATCACCGGTTCATTAGGTAGCAAGCCACTCGCTTCTATTTCACATCTACATTGCTTGCTCTCATAGGGTTTCACATCTATTAGATATATCATATTTACTAGTATATCCTTCTATTCCATCATGCAGTGAGTCGGTGCCGTTGAGGTGTTAGTGGTAGTTGACAGTCAACTCGGAGACAAGCTTGTGAGTACGGATCAAGGCTAAGCCTCAAAAGTGTTAGTGGATAGTTGGTCTTCTCAGTGGCAGTGGTTCTAGTCAGATCAGATGGCTCGCACCAAGAATGTTGGTGGTGGTCCAGGAGATGATGATCGAAGGCCTCTGCCTCGCTAGCCTGCAGGACCTAAAGGCAAGGCGATGAAGCAGGTTGCATCAAAGAAGTGCAAGTACCCTGATGTAGAGACAGTGAGTGCGGTAGCAGTTGTAGAGGCCACAGAGCGTGCCGAGAGAGGAGGAGCTCATAGTGGAGTGGTTATTATAGATCATCTGTCACCAGAGGCGTAGGGTAGACTTGAGCATATTGAGCGTCTTCATGGTAGTCCAGCTGGGACTGTCATGATGGCAGGACGACGTCTTCCCATTGTGGATCCTTAGCCTTAGGGGGAGTCATAGCAGGAGTCACAGCAGCAGCCCCCACCAGCAGAGCTGACAAAGTAGACTCAGGAGGGCCAGCAGGCCGAGGAGGCCGAGGAGGCCGAGCAGGCACCCCAGTCGCTGCTACGCCACTCTGGTCGTACTCATGTTCCAGTCTCACCGAGGCCAGCTGCTCAGCGCAGGGGATCACGTCCACCACCTAGACCACAGGGTCCACCCCTAGTGACCCACCTTGACTTGAGGGCCGCCACGGCCAAGCAGGTTCAGCAGATTTGCTTCGTGGAATTTGATGTGTGGTTTCCACCTAGGAGGGATGAGAGAGTAGCAGAGGGTTTCTACACACCGCTCTAGGAAGACTTCTACAATGCATATCTGAACAGTGGGGCAGTTTTCAGATCTTAGCAGGTTTGCAGCATTGAGGCTATAGTCGTAGTAGCTGGAGAGCATATTCGCCCCTACCTTGCATATCTACTAGGGCTGACAGATCTGATTGGCCGGACAGGATTGTATGTACCATCTTGGGTTCGGCAGTTCTATGCTTCGCTCTACATTGACCCACATCATAACTTTATACACTTTGCATTCAGAGGCAGAGACTACAAGATGATGAGTCAGAGGGCTAGGGAGATACTGAGGTTACAAGAGTAGCTTGTCAGGTTACATGAGGTATGTTATGGACAGCAAGAGCCTCCCAGTCATCCTCATGGTGGTATGGTGCCCCCTACAGATCTTGTGCGCCATTGTTTCAAGGAGCCCTTTGGTGAGGGGTCGAGGAGGAACCCCAGTGACCTTACTCCTACAGCTTGAGTGCTAGAGGCTATCATAAGGAGGACACTTCTTCCCAAGATGGGATATAGAGAGGGCTTGACTCGCCTCTAGCTTTGGCTCCTCAACACCCTGATGCAGCAGACAGTGTTTGATATTTGGGACCTTTTTCTATCAGAGATGGAGGATACTATAGATGAGGGCTTCAAGGGTCATAGGCAGCTTCCATATGCACATTGGATCACATTCCTTATACTCAAGGTTGTGCAAGTTTGGTCACCAGAGATGGTTGCAGAGTATAGAGGTGCCACCACCGAGTTTCTAGCTTATAACATGGCATAGAGGATCAGGCATAGCACACCATAGGCACCCACTTAGCCTCACCATTGTCTAGATGTACCAGAGTTCGTAGTTCAGCAGGATGAGATTATCAGAGGCATAGACGCTACTGAGGAGGAGTAGCTTGAGGCTCAGGGGGAGAGGAGCGAGTCTAGTGACAGTTCGGATGATGACTATCTGCCTATTCCTCAGATGCCTCCACGCAGACATGATGCAGAGGCCATCAGTTCTAGCTCAACTCCACCTGCCCCATAGACAGACCCCGCTTTGATTGCTATCCTTGAGCAGATGCAGCAAGATCAGGCTAGATAGGCTCAGGAGACCACTGCTAACTTTGCATAGTTTCAGGCTCGTTAGGATGAGTTCTAGCGACAGCAGCAGGTCCTCCAGCAATAGCAATAGTAGATGCATCAGCAGCAGTTACTCATGTAGTAGTAGCTTTTGGGATTCATGCAGCATGTAGTGATAGCCATTGGGGCCCCACAGCCACAGCTTTCACCCCAGATTGGTCAGCCTACTACCACTATGACGACTCCAGTAGTATAGCCCAGTGGGCTTCAGAGTCAAGGATAGCCTCCAGCTCCGTTTGCTTCACCCATAGTATAGGTGTCCCAGTGGTTATCCTCGCTAGTGGTAGCCCTACGTTTCACGCCATTCTAGATGGGCTTCACACCGGATCAGTCACCCTTGCTATTTGTGCCTGACACGTCAGTCTCTAGGAGTCTTGGAGCATCCTTTAGCAAGTTGACAGGGATGCCTACACCACCACATATGTATGCCCTAGGTCCTTCTACAATAGCTCCTGTCGCCATGACTACTCAGAGGCTCCCTTCTTCTATCGCATCTTTAGATCCTACGATAGACATACCAGCAGCATCACAGGCAGCACCTGCCCTAGCTTAGACCCAGACCACTTCAGCGATGCTTCCAGCCATAGAGGGTCAGTCAGTACAGAGCTCAGGGTTAGATGATGATGGCACCTAGTTCCAGCTTGCCCCTCATACCTCAGTGCCCGGCTCGTCCACTGCAGCCCTGCCGACCGACCCTTAGGTTTCGGTGTTTGCCACCAAAGGGGGAGAGGGTTCGAGTATGTAGACTCAGGGGAGCTTGCTTAGCTATTAGTCTATTATATACATTTGGAGTTTTATTTGTGTGATACACTATTACTATTATGCATTCATGTGGTTACTTTCATGCATACTATTATATCTATGTGATAGTGATATCTATGTGATTGTGATATATGACATGTGTGCTCTCTACTTACTTTGAATTATTTATATGTCATATCACGTGTGTTATGCTCATTTGCCTTTGCTTCCATGCTTAACTCCGATGCAAATGAGCTTCACCACTTATACTCATGCTTATTTCATATCTTTTGAGTACATCGTGTTGGCTTGGGTCATATAAGCTTGACTAACTCTTTTGTTCTTATTGACAAAAGCCTATATGAACCAAGCATGTCAAAAACCTCACTCTTTCACATACTCGAGGTGGTATTGTCATCAATCACCAAAAAGGGGGAGATTGAAAACATCTAGGCCCCTAGTTAGATTTCGGTGATTAATGACAATACTAGATTACTATGACTAACATGTGTTTTGCAGAAGCAATTAAGTTAGGTCATGGTAATGGAGATCAATTGGGCAATCGAGGTGGTCATGCCCCTACGATGGAAATCGTTTCGGTTTTCAAAGGATGGACGACGAGGTTAAGGATGACTAGTTCTAAGTGTCGATTGGAGTTGGAGAGACACTTAGAGTAGTTTAGGACTTTGTTTTTCCTTTGGCCATACTATTAAGGGGGGTATGGACGAGTAGCTTGACCTAGGTGAGTCTAGTGAGTTAGGTGTGGTGCACACTTGTTAAAACTAGCACTAGGTAGCTCCTACTTATGCCTAAGATCCTTTGGAGCAAACTTCATTCACATATGATCGAGAGTTGGAAGTGAATGGAGGGTCAAATGCTGACTGGACGCTGGCTTCGTTGCGACCGGACGCTGGCTGCAGGGTCTGGTCAGTTCATTTGATCAAGGAGAATGCATCTGGTGCGACTGGATGCTGGAGTGGTCAAGTGACCGGACGTTGAGGTCCAGCATCCGGTCGACTCCAGTAAGGTTCCAGAAGAGAATATATGCGATCGGACGCGTCCGGTCAGTACTGACCGGACCCTAGGGGTTCAGCGTCCGGTCGAGTATAGTAAGGTTCCAGTGAGGGTTTAATGTGACCGGACGTGTCCGGTCAGTGGTGATCAGACCCTGCCAGCGTCCGATCAACACTTAAACACTGGTGTGTAGGTTGAACTAACTAGAGCGTTCAGTCAACATGACCGGAGCGTCTGATCACCCTGCAGAGGCATATAACGGTTTGTTTTTCAGGCTGCCTTATAAATAGAAGCTCCACTCGTGTGTGGAGTCACTTTTGCTCATTCCAACAGCTGAGAAACACGTTTGTGAGTGCCAAGAAGAGCAAGGTCCTAGTGAGGTGATTGTGATTTGAGAATCCAAGAGAGTAGCCTCATTAGTGAATCAAGAGTAGCAAAGTGTGCATCCACCGTTCTCATTAGGCTTCGCGTGGTCAAGTGAGAGTTCATGCTTGTTACTCTTGGTGATCGCCATCACCTAGATGGCTTGGTGGTGATTGGGAGCTTGGTGATCACCCGGTGGAGCTTGTGGGTGACCCAACTCAAGTTGTGAGCGGTTTTGGGTGATTCACCATGATGAAGTGTCGAAGAATCAACCCGTAGAGAGCACTTGATCCTTGCACGGATCAAGGGGGAGCTACACCCTTGCATGGGTGCTCCAATGAGGACTAGTGGGGAGTGGCGATTCTCCGATACCTCAGCAAAACATCGCCGCGTTCCTCTCTCTCTCTATTTACTTTGAGCAATTTAATACTTGTTTTTACATTCATAGAATTGCCATGCTAGAGTAAGTTTGGAACATAGGTTGCAAGTCCTTTGTGCGTTAGAATAATAGAAACACTCTTCTAGGCACAAGGGGTTAATTGAGCTAACCGTAGGATTTAATTATTGCAAGAAAATTTAGAATTAGCCCAATTCACCCCCTTTCTTGGGCATCTTGATCCTTTCAGAGGGCCCTTCACCTTCTCAACAAGTGACTTTGCAACCCAAATTTTCTTAGGCCTATTCTTGTTGGGAGTTCCTAAGAACATGACTTTTATTTTCCTACTAGAATCCTTTCTAAGCATGTAGTGAGCATTGAAGGCAAAAGGTCTAGCATGCTTGGGCAAGGGTTGTGGTGGTGGAGTTTGACACTCATGGGCAAAGTGACCTTCTTGTCCACACTCAAAACATCTCTTTGGCTTTGGCTTTGACTTGTGTTGTTGTTGAGCTTGAGCCTTCTTCTCTTGGTTTGCCAAATATCCAATGCCACTTCTATCCATCTTCATGATGGTGTTCATAAGCAGCTCACTTTGTAGATACTTGCCTCTTGTAAACTTGCTTAATCTAATCTTGAGATGCTCTTTCTCCAATTTGAGCTTCTTATTTTCTTCCTTGAGAGCATCATTGTTTTTCTCTTCCTTGAGCTTCTTGTTCTCTTCTTTGAGCTTCTCATTCTCAAGGATCAAGTCACCATCATGATCAAGAGTTTCTTGCACAATAGTGTTGTGGCTTTTGATCTCTTCAAAATCTTTCTTGAGCTTTTCATTGTCATTCTTGAGCTTGACAAACTCATCATAATCATCGGCCTCAACCACTTGCTTGCCCTTGCTACTAGAACTTTTCTCAATGCTCTCAATTATCAAATCATCACATGATGTAGCTATATCAATCTTAACAACATCATTAGTAGCATCATGTGGCTCATTGGATAAGAATTCTTGAGCAATAACAAGATCATCATGATTGATCTTTAGAGTTGTATATTCTTCTTTTAGCTTGTTATGGCTAGTGATGAGCTCATTGTGTATCCTCTCAAGTTTATCATGTTTATCTCTAAGCTCTTTCTTAGAAGATTTGAGCTCCTTGAGTTTGGATGATATAGCATAATTTGCTTCTCTAAGCTCAATACTAGCCTTTTTTGCCATATCACATTTTGCCAAAAGTGAATCATTCTTAGCTTCTAGCTTTTCATTCTTAGCTCTAGTCTTTATAATGATCTTAGTGTATTGTTTTAGAAATCTAGCAAGATCATCATAAGAAGGTGATTCATATTCATCATCATCACTATCGCTATCATCATTACTAGCATGTTCATCACCACTACTATCATCATCATTTGATACCTTGCATTCACCTTTGGCCATAAGGCATAGGTGTGTAGAGGATGATGGTGGTGGTGGCGGTGAAGATGATGAAGAGTCAATAACGATGGCGGCCACCTTCTCATTGTCACTATCATCATCGGATGAGCCACTAGATGAATCAATGTCTGTGAGCCAATCACCGATGATGTATGCCTTTCCACTCTTCTTCTTCTTGTGGAAATCTTTCTTCTTGCCATCTCTCTTCTTGTATGGCTTGTTTTTCTTCTTCTCATCTTCTTCTTCATTACTTGAGTCATCTTTCTTGCCCTTGTTCTTGTTCTTGAACTTGTCTTTCTTGGGATTGGTGCATTGGTCTGCTAGATGACCAAGTTCTCCACAATTGTAGCAAAATCCATCTCGGAGATTGGCTTCCTTCTAGAGCTAGTGAAGAACTTCTTCTTCTTGCCATCAAACTTGATGCCACTCTTGCTGAGCTTCTTTAGCATCTTGGTGGTTTTCTCACCATGAGAGCAAGACTTGCATCATCAACTTCATCATCACTTGAGCTCTCATACTCAAGTCTTGCTTTGCCCTTCTCTTGGCTAGCTTTGAATGCTAAGTCCTTTTCTTTCTTCTTTGTAGAGGATGAGCCATCTTGAGGTGTGATGTGCATGTACATCTCATGAGCATTGATCTTTCCCAAGATTTGTGTCGGTGCAGCGGTGGAAAGATCACCTTGATGAAGCACGGTCACAATATGCCCATATTTGTCAATGGGGAGGACACTCAAGATCATTCTTACAACATCGGATGGTTGCATTTGAGTGAGTCCAAGCCCATTGACTTCCTCTACAAGAATATTCAAGCACGAATACATTTCATTAGCACATTCTTTAGGAAGCATCTCAAAGGAGTTAAGCTTTTTCATGATAAGATGATAGCGTTCCTTATGCTTACTCTTTGTTCCATGTTCAACCATAGTGCATGGGCGTCTTTGTGGTTCCTCACTCGGTTGAACACATCTTTGCAAAGACCTCTAAAGATGGTGTTTCGAGCCTTTACATTCCATTTCTCATAATTCACCTCATCGCCTTGTAGGTTTCTAGCATCCCAAGGTTTTGGGAAGCCTTGTGAGGCGGCTCTAAGTATTCCAACATCTAGAGCTTCTAAGTACGCCTCCATGTGAATTTTTCAATATGGAAAATCATCCCCCTCAAAGATAGAAGGAAGTTCATCCCCATGAGACATCTTTCTCTAGGAGGTTAAACCTAAATACGTGAGCACGAGGCTCTGATACCAATTGAAAGGATCAAGATGCCCAAGAGGGGGGGTGAATTGGGCTAATTCTAAATTTCTTTGCAATAATTAAATCCAACAGTTAGCCCAAATAACCCCTTGTGCCTAGAAAGTGTTTCTAATGTTCTACCGCACAAAAAGTCTTGCAACCTAAGTTCCAATCCTACTCTAGCAATTCTATGAATGTAAAGACAAGTATTGAATTGCTCAAAGTAAATGCTCAAAGTAAAGAGAGAAGGAGGAACACGGCGATGTTTTGTCGAGGTATCAGAGAGTCGCCACTCCCACTAGTCCTCGTTGGAGCACCTGCGCATGGGTGTAGCTCCCCCTTGATCTGTGCAAGGATCAAGTGCTCTCTATGGGTTGATTCTTTGACACTCCATCGCGGTGAATCACCCACAACTGCTCACAACTTGAGTTGGGTCATCCACAAGCTCTACTGGATGATCACCAAGCTCCCAATCACCACCAAGCCATCTAGGTGATGGGGATCACCAAGAGTAACAAGCACAAACTCTCACTTGACCACGACAAGCCTAATGAGAAGGGTGGATGCACACTTTGCTACTCTTGATCTCACTAATGAGGGCTCTCTTTGGGATTCTCAAATTTCAATCACCTCACTAGGACCTTGCTCTTCTTGGCACTCTCAAAGGTGTTTCTTAGCTGTTGAAATGGGCAAAAGTACACCCACACATGAATGGAGAAAGTATTTATAACATGGGCTGAAAAACGAACCGTTATGTGCCTCTACGGGGTGACCGGACGCTTTGGTCATGTTGACCGGATGTGCTGGTCAGTTCACCCCAAATTCCAATGATCAAATAGTGACCGGACGCGTCCAGTCGTGATTTTCCCTCTCTGGAAACTTACTAGAGTTGACCGGACGCTGGCCCTCAGCGTCCGATCACTTCACCTCCCAGCGTCTGGTCACTTCCAGATGACTTCACCTTGATCAAATGAACTGACCGGACTCTGCGCCAGCATTCGGTCACACCGAAGCCAGCGTCCGGTCAGTATTTGACCCTCCATTCACTTCTAATTTTTGATCGTACGTGAATGAAGTTTGCTCCAGTGGATCTAAGGGCTTTTTAGGAGCTACCTAGTTCTAAGTTTAGCAAGTGTGCACCACACCTAACCCACTAGACTCACCTAGGTCAAGCTACCCATCCATACCCCCTTAATAGTATGGCCAAAGGAAAAACAAAGTCCTAAACTACTCTAAGTGTCTCTTCAATACCAAAGGACACTTAGAACTAGTCCATCCTTAACCTTGTCGTCCATCCTTTGAAAACTGAAACAATTTCCATTGTAGGGGCATGACCACCATGATAGCCCTATCGATCTCCATTACCATGACCTAACTTAATTGCCTCTGCAAAACACATGTTAGTCATAGTAATCACATATTGTAATTGATCATCAAAACCCAACTAGGGGCCTAGATGCTTTTAGGTAGTACCAAATGCCTAGGGCTAGATTCCATTTGGGGGTGGCACGGTGAGTGGTTCTACATCAGGAACCCAGCGGAAGCGCCATTTCCGACGTTCACCGAAAAAATGCCGGAGATAAGGGAAAGCTGGTCATGGGGTCCTACCGGTTGGCAAAACAAGGTGGAGGTTATCGAGATGGAGCTTCAAAGGCTTGTGCAGCATGGCCTCGATGGGTTGTGGGTCTTCCATACCTTCTTCTACCGTTAGGTCACCCCATTGGTGGAAAGAACGCGACTGATGTGGGAATACTCTGGCCCGATGGAAGCCGACCGCGCATCGCCGAAGGAGTTGCTAAAGGATGAAGTCTAGAGTCATCTCAATTGGGTGCTACAGTTGAGGGATAAAGACTCACTCGAAGGGATGCCCGGTCCCCTTCATGCCGCAAAACTATCCAATTTGGTATGCCCCCCTTTTTGTGACCTTTTCCTTCTTGTTTTGATGTGTTGAGTGATTTTGAGTTGCCCATTTTGAAGGGACTCGTGGGCTATAAATCCCAGCCACATCTTCTGAGAGGGCCAGAAGGCATGGCTCAGCAAGTTGCCTAGAGGGAGGCAGCGCTTGCTAAGAAGAAGAAGAAAGCCAAAAAGGCCTAGAGAAGGTTCGATAAGGAGAAGGAGATCAACTGGTAGGTCAGGGAGGGTGAGAGCTGGAGTGACGTAGAGGCAAAGCTCGAGTCAGAGGAGCCCACAAAGATGGGTGACATCATAAGTGCCTCGAAGGATGAAGGAGTCAGGGGCACTGTTGTGACCTTAGTGGAGCACCATGAGCCCGCGGCTGTGTTCGTCAGCGGCGGGCGTGATGTGGAGATGCGCAGCGAGGTTCCTAAGTTGAGGAAGCACGCTGTGAGCGAAGACACCACCCTCAAATGAGAGGCAAACTAGGCACGGTCGCTGCGCCCTTTGGAGGCGTCATCGGCTTCGTGCCCCCTGCTCTGAGTGTGGTGGAGCACGCTGATCGGTCAGGGGGACATGATCGTTCCCCTACATCTTTGGGGTCGGCACATGTGTGTGACCCCCAACAGGGGGATGCCCCGCTAGTTGCTCCGGTGGTTTCACCACGAGCTGACAGTCGTGGCCGTTCATGGGCTGATCGGGGACCGGCCGGTTGGCCCCTCCCTAAGCCAATGCAAGGGGGCTCAATTCATGACCCATGAGTGATCCTCGTCCGGTTGGCTCGTCATCAACCGGTCGGGGCTTCAGGGCTCTGCTGCTTTCGTCTAGGTATGCATTCATGCTCCTTTTTGTTCTCATAGTTGAGTTTTTGAGTGTGACTAACCTACACTTGTTCGATAGTGGCAGGGGCTAGTAGGACTGGAATCTCCCCACCTCCCATGCAAGAAGAGTGGAGACCTAGCTTGTAGCGGGTCACGATGAGCGGTGGGGGATGTAGGATGGCGATGGCATGACCTTCCCTACTAGGGGTTGTGTCTTCCTGGCCGGTCGAGAGAACGGTGGCAGCGGCGGCAGCTGTGATGGCGGCGATCCCTGTGGTGACGATGGAGGTCAGGTCAGAGGTGACTCTCATGGTCTCTCCCCCAATAGTTGCTAAGGAGGAGAGGAGGGAAACCGAGCTCCCTGCCTCGCCCGGTGGAGGAGCGCATGGTTCACCCACCTGGTCAGAGCTAGAGGGGTCGGGAGGCACCATGGCCAGGCTAGAGGTAGTGCATCCACCGGTGAGCCATGGAGTCCTAGCAGTGGACATCCCCTTCTCCGGTGAGGAAGACACCAGGGTGGAGCCACCGGCCATCCCATCATCCTAGGAGCTAGTGATGATCCGGTCATCACATGATACTACTATGGATGGATCTTCCAGTGGGTCAAGGGTGACTCGCAAGCTGGTGTGGCCTTGTCCCGACAAGCCGAGAAAGGCTCGATTTGTCCTTTGTGATGAGGAGGAGGTGAAGCTCTGGCACCTTCTTGGGGAGATAGGACTATCAATGGAGCCTGATCTCGCCCTTACCAAGGCGAGGCTCAAGGAGGCCTTGGAGAAGGTTGAGCTCATCCATTAGGCAATGATAGTCGACCTGCCATGCATTGTAGAGGTAAGTTCTCTGTGTTTTTAGTGTTGTCCTTGACTCCTTAGCCTTTCAATGGTTGTCTCAGCATACCTGCTTCTTGTCTCATAGGATCTAGAGATGATGTCGATCCGTAAGTCCTAATTTCTTTAGGAGGAGCATGGTTGGATGGAGCAGGAAGCAACGGTGTCTCGACGGGTTGACAAGCTTAGGCACCAGCTAGAGTTCGTTCGTCATGAGTCCCAAGACCAGGTGGTTGAGGCAATGAGAGCACGGATAGCGAAGCTGCATGCGGTCAAGCAGGTGACTGCTGTTGAGTAGGAACTTGACACTACAAAGGTCCACTTGGTGGAGACCGAGGCAGCACTTCAGAAGTCCTTGGAGGCTCTAGAGGCAGAGTGGAAGTTCTGGTCAGATGTCGAACAAGAATTGGTTGCGCTCCTAGGGCAGACGCTCAGGGTAGAGGAGTTGAACACTCGACTGCTTAAGAGGGTGACCCAGCAAGAGGAAGGGCTCTCCATTCTTGAAAGCGCCCGCCTTGGTATGTATCTATTCTACCCTCGGTTGATGCCTTGATTTTTCCTTTTCTTTGCTTCTGAATTTGTTGTCTTTTTCCAAAACTGGGTGGAAAGATTGGCTCTCTAGAGCAAGAGCTGGAGACGGTCAAAGCGGTGGTTGGTCGAGGCACGGAGGCGCTAGCCCAGTCCCTTGAGGAGCAACGCACTCTCAAGGGGGAGCTCGACCAGATTCACAACATCATGCAGGTGGTCATCTCCAAGGTGTTCGGGTCAGGACCAAGCACTAGTATGCCTGTCGTCCAGCTGGCGGAGGTCTTGAATGGAGTTCGGGCGCTCATCACTGATAGTATGTTTGACAGAGCGACGGGGGTGCTGACCTTGGTGGCGACCCATCACCTCAATCTAGACTTCATAGCCATCTATAGATGATATGCCGATAGGTGGAGCCCAGACAAAATCCATGCGCTGGGGGAGAGTTTGGTGCCACATGCACAGATGGTTGTCGAGCAGGTCACCGCACAGTGGGTGATGGAGGCTCTCCGTTTGTCCATGGCTGAAGACGTATGCTGGGAAGATCTCATCTAGCCTATGGAGGGAGTAGAGACTGGGTTAGAGGCGAGCGTCATCCCACCCCCAATAGAGCCGAACGTCGTCCCAACCGGAAGCGAGCTGCCTTCATCCTTGTCGACCGTACCATTAGCCGATGTCACTAGGAGGCCATAATGGAGTTTAGAGTAGAAATAGTCAGTTCATGTAAGAGATGAGTTCATGGGGGAGCCCCCATGTGAATAGCTTTGCATTCGTGAATATTCTAAGTTCATTTTGTGATGAAATCATTCGTGAGGGGAAGCTTGTCCCATCCGCCCTTATTT
Source organism: Miscanthus floridulus (assembly GCF_019320115.1). Taxonomy (NCBI): domain Eukaryota; kingdom Viridiplantae; phylum Streptophyta; class Magnoliopsida; order Poales; family Poaceae; genus Miscanthus; species Miscanthus floridulus. Next base: position 42,062,432 of record NC_089591.1, read on the forward strand.
TTACCCTAGCATAGCTTTATTTTTTGTCCTTTGTTTTTCACACCTGCCCGTTGACCCATAGGCTGCAACCTTAAGAACCTAAGAGTGGCCCGTGAGGCTCAGCTGCTCGTAACTGTAGGTCATGGCGAGGTGTGATCGGTCGGGAGGTTAAAACGCAAGTTACGTAGGGTAATCAAAGGAACGGAATACCCTTTCGTTTGGGTGACGCCCTTTCATTTGGGCAAAAAGTATTACTATATGATAGTAAAAGAGGAGGGTGGTATCGCACCCCTATGCAACCCTCGAGTGATCTAGGCCGAGAGTGCTCAGGCTGGGGTGCTATAGGAGCAAACATTGAATGGAAAGAGAATGGTAAGATCGAGTTTTAAGGGAAGAAATGACGTAACTGTTCAATGTTCCATGTGTTGGTGAGAATGTTGCCATTGTCGTCCTTTAGCCGGTAGGCGCCGACCAGATCACCTTGGTCACCATGTAGGGTCCTTCCCATGGTGGAGAGAGTTTATGTTTCTCTTTGGTTGACTGGGTCCTTCAGAGTACAAGGTCACTAGCCTCGAGGATCCTCGTCCTGATTTGTCTTTCATGGTACCTATGGAGAGTTTGTCGGTAATGAGCGGAGCGGATGACGGTCATCTCATGAGCCTCCTCGAGCAGGTCGACCGCATCTTGCTGAGCCTCTGTGGCTTAGTCTTGGTCGAAGGCCTTTACTCTCGGGGCGCCATGATCGAGGTCGGAGGGCAACACTGCTTTGGCTCCGTATGTGAGGAAGAAAGGGGTGAACCCTATGGACCAGTTTGGCGTTGTTCTTAGGCTCCAGAGGATTGCTGAAACCTCTACAACCCATTGCTCAGCATACTTCTTGAGTCGATCAAAGATGTGGGGCTTGAGTCCTTAGAGGACCATGCCATTGGCCCGCTTGACCTGACCGTTGGTATGTGGGTGCCCGACCAAGGCCCAATCAATCCTGATGTCGTATCCATCATAGAAGTCTAGGAACTTCTTTCTGGTGAAATTTGTTCCGTGGTTGGCGATGATACAGTTTGGAACACCAAACCGATAGATGATGTCGAGGAAGAACTTGACCGCATCTTCCGAAGCTGATATTGGTGATGAGCTTCACCTCTATCCACTTGGTGAATTTGTCCACCACTATGAGCAGGTGAGTGAAGCCACCTAGGGTCTTTTTGAGGGGTCTGACCTTGTCAAGGCCCTAGACTATGAATGGCTAGGTGATAGGGATGGTCTGAAGCTCCTATGCTGGCAGATGAGTTTGCCGAGCATAGAACTGGCATCCTTCACACCTGCGGACAACCTCCTCTACATTTCGTAGCGTAGTGGGCTAGTAAAAACCTTGGTGAAATGCTTTCTCGACCAGCAACCTTAGGGCCACGTGATGTCCGTAGATTCTAGCATGGACCTCAAGGAGGAGCTATTTCCCTTGGTCAGTCGGGATGCACTTCATGAGTACTCCCAACGGACTTCACTTGTAAAGTCCATCACCGATGGCGACAAACGTCTTGACACGTTGAGTGATTTGTCATGCTTCAATCCTTTTCGGTGGGAGAACCTCCTCAATGAGGTAGGCTAGTAGTGGTGCTCTCCAGTCAGCCTGATTGAGTGCCACCATGGTGACGTCGGTGGGCGATGTTGTCATGGAGGCGCCAAGGTCAGAGCCCCCAAGCACTTGGTCAGGGTCGGGGCACATCAGGAGGTTGGACCCCCCGAGTGCCAGATTAGTGTCAGGGTGTATCTAGATCAGATCCTCCAAAACATGGGCAGATGGCTCATGGAGATAGTTGATGAAGACCCCATCTAGAGATGTAACCCGCCTGGCAGCCAATTTTGTGAGGAAATCGATGGCATCGTTGTCCTCTCAGGGGACATGATGTAGTTTGATCCCTCAGAACTTGTCCTTGAGCTTTCGCACCTCTTGGCAGTATGTTGCCATGAGAGGGCTCTTGTAGGAGGACTCCTTCATGACTTGGTTGACGACCAACTCTGAGTCACCGCGGACGTATAGCCATGTAGCGCCGAGCTCAACGGCGATGCGCAGATCATTGATGAGGGCCTCATACTCCATGGCATTGTTTAAGGCCAAAAAATGGAGATGGATCACATAGCGGAGCCTGCTCCCATCTGGGGAGATCAAAACCACTCTAGCCCCTGAGCCGGGTGCCATAATTGACCCATCAAAGTACATTATCTAGTACTCATGGGTGATATCCAAGGTTAGAAGCTAGACTTCCGTCCATTCGACGATTAAGTCAATGAGAGCCTGAGACCTGATAGTGGTGCAAGGGACATACCTGATGTCATGACCCATGAGCTTGAGAGCCCACTTGGAGATTTATCCCATGACATCGTGGTTGCGGATGATATCTCCTAGCGGGTATGAGGTGGCAACCATGACCTCATGGTCGATGAAGTAGTGCAGGAGCTTCCGTGTCGCCATCAGCATGGCATACAAAAGCTTCTACACCTAGGGGTATCAAGCCTTGGCATTGGTGAGTACCTCACCGATGAAGTACACTGGTCATTACCTTCAGGGGGCATCCTGGCTCCTCCCTTTCGATGACGAGGGCGGCACTCACAATGTGGTTGTTTGCCGTGATGTAGAGGAGGGGTTCTCCCTGTTCAGGAGCGACAAGGACTGGGGCCGACGTTAGTGATGCTTTAAGGCTTTCCAAAGCTTACTGTGCCTCCACTGTCTAGACGAATGCATCTATCTTCTTGAGAAGTTTATAGAGAGGCATCCCCCGTTCCCCTAGTAGGGAGATGAACCGGCTTAGGGCGGCCAAACAGTCCGTGAGCCTTTGTACGCCCTTGACGTTGCGTATAGGGCCAATGTTGGAGATGGCTGTGATTTTTTGGGGTTGGCTTTGATGCCGCACGCAGACACAATGTATCCAAGGAGCTTCCCCTTCGGAACTCCAAAAACATATTTTTTGGGATTCAATTTGATATTTAACCTTTAGAGGTTTGCGAATGTTGCGACCAAATTTACGATCAGGTAGCTAGCTTGAGCCATTTTCACCACTATGTCATCTATATAGATGGTGATTTGTTGGTTTCGGTCGCTTGACTTGGTTAGGCTGGTCGGGTGGGTCAATTTGGTCGGTGAAGCATCGTTGCATGCACCGTTGATAGGTGGCACCGGTGTTCTTCAGACCAAAAGGCATGGTTACATAGCAGTACGAACTATATGGGGTAATGAATAAAGTCACGACCTAGTTAGACTCTTTCATCATGATCTGGTGGTAGCCTGAGTAGGCATCCAGAAAGGAGAGGATTTCACATCCTGATGTGGAGTCGACCATCTGGTCTATGTGTGGCAAAGGAAAATGGTCCTTTGGACACACCTTGTTGAGGCCAGTATAATCAACACACATTCTCTAGTTCTTGGTCTTCTTTTTCATAAGAATAGGATTAGCTAGCCAGTTAGAGTGGTATACCTCTTTGATGAACCCGACTGCTAGGAGTTTGGCGATCTCCTCGCCTATGGCCCTACGCCTCTTGTCGTCAAAACGACGCAAGCGTTGCTTGGTGGGCTTTGAGCCCAGGATGAGATGTAATGCATGCTTGGTGACCTCCCTTGGTATAACCAGCATGTCAGACGGTTTCCATGCGAAGACATCATGATTGGCGCGTAGAAAGTCGGCGAGCTCGCTTTCCTATTTGGGCGAGAGCTTGGTCCCGATCCACACCATCTTGGTCGGGTCAGCGGGGTCGATCCCCACCACCTTGGTTTCGTTGGTTGGGTGGAAGACACTCGAGGAGGTCGGCTTGTTGTAGTCTAGGACTACTGGAGTCAACGAATTCCTAAGCTCCAGAAGCTCGATAGAGTTGATGACAGCCGTGGCAAGCTCATAATGCTCGCGGTCGCACGTGTAGGCACGCGAAAAGGTGCTATCCATAGTGACGACGTTGTTTGGTCCTATCATCTTCAACTTGAGGTAGGTGTAGTTGGGGATCACCATGAACTTGGTGTAGCATGGCTGCCCCAAGATGGCGTGGTAGGACCCTAGAAAGTCCACCACCTCGAAGGTGAGGACCTCCGAGTGCAAGTTGGCTCGGTCACCAAACGAGATGGGTAGGTTGATCTGCCCGAGTGGGTACACCTACGTCCCTAGGATCACGTCGTGGAAGGGAGAGCTCATTGGTTGGAGCTCTGACAGGGGGATGCGCATGGCATTGAGGGTGTCGACGTAGAGGATGTTGAGGTCACTGCCTCCGTCCATCAGCACCTTGGTGAGGCACTTCTTATGGACGATTGGGTCGATGACGAGAGGGTAGTGACCTAGTCGGGTGACGTGGGAAGGATGGTCTCTCTGATCAAAAGTGATTCGGGAGTCCAACCAGCTAAGGAAAGAGGGGACGACTGACTCGACGGCACATGCCTCTCTATAGCGTACCTTGTGCTGTCACTTGGAGTGGATGGTGTCGGATCCCCCAAAGATCATGAGGCATTCCTCAGGGTTGGGGAAGCTATCATCATCCTTAACCATCATGCCTCCTTTCTTGGCTGCCTCCTCCTTGCCCTTCCCTTCCTTTGGCTTGCCGACCTATCGTAGAAAGCGGTTGATGAGCTCATAGTCCTTGTAGAGGTGCTTGATGGGGTAGGCATGGTTGGTGCATGGACTCCATGAGCTTGTCGAAGTGGTCGAGCGGGTCCTGCTAGGGCTGCTTGCCCACACATTCAGCTATGGTGACCAAAGCTGGTTGGTCGGTCGACGCTGATCCTTCTTGTTCTTCTTACCCTTTTGCATGGAGGGGCCTCACCTTGGTCCTCGTGCTTGGCTTGGCACCTATCCTGGCCATTGCTAAAGACCACCCCAATCGCCTCCTTGCTAGAGGCGTAGTTCATGACGATGTCGAGCAGGTCGTGGGTGGTATAGGGCTTTAGACAACCGAGCTTGTGGATCAAGGACTCATAGGTTGTCCTAGAGAGGAACGTGCATTGACAACATCAGGAAGGGAGTTGCACCACTTTGAGAACCTACAGATGTAATCCCATAGGGACTCATTAGTCTCCTGTTGGCAGCTCTTGAAGTCCTAGGAATTCCTAGGCTGGACATATGTCCCCTAAAAATTTCTGACGAAGACCCTCTTGAGATCCGCCTAGTCGCGGATGCTGTCGAGCGGGAGGAATTTGAGCCATGCTCAAACATGCTCCCCCACATAGATGGGGAGATACTAAATGATGAAGTGGTCATCATCCACTTCTTCGGCTCGGCAGGCGAGCCAGAAGTCTTTAAGACATATACCAAGGTTCGTTTCCCCGGTGTATCTAGCGATGTTGGTGGGTGGTCGGAAGCGCTATGGGAACGGTGCTCTCTGGATGCGACGACCAAAGGCCCATGGCCCTGGGCCATCTGGGCTAGGGCTCCGGTCATTTGGTCAGCCACCATGCCTAGGATGCATGTCCCCACACTCCTCGATGGTCAAGCCAGGGCCCGTGCTGCCTGCTCTCGCCGCCACTTGATGAATGTCATCATGGTGCCAGGCATGGCGACGATTATTGATGATGCTGTGAGTGTCACGGTTTGCCCGAGCTGTTCATGCATAGCTGGTGTGTGTGGAGCGGGCGTCGGGTTGGGCTATGGTGCAGCCGTGGCCTCCTGCCCCACGCCAGCAACTGTAGTGGTGAGTGGATGGAGTGATTTGACTGGTGCGACCCTATTCCCCCAGTGGGGCAAGAGGCCACGAGCCAGTGTCACAATGTGGAGCTCTCCACCTATTGAACGGTGGAGGTTTCCACCAGTGCCCAGAGGTTCCGGTGGATTACCTGTTCCTAGGGGTCGGTAGGCTCAGGAAGGCCGCGTAGAAGCATTGCCACAACAGTGATATTCTGGCCAGCCTAAGCAAACCATGGGGGATCATTCCCTCTATCTAGGATGTTACGCTGGACCTAGCGGGCATGACCCCGAGCACTGCTCATCGAGTTACGCGCATGTGGTGGCTGACTCTGCCGCATTTGTTGTAACTCCTCTCTGTGCTCCTACACACGCTCGAGGGCCTTCACATGAGGGTCCATAGAGGTGTGAGTCTACAGAGATTCCGCTACCACTAGTGGCTGTTGAAAGGTCCTAGTATGGCTAGAGGGGGGGTGAATAGCCTATTTAAAAATCTATAAATCAACTAGAGCAATTTGATTAGTATGACAAATAGCGTAATGCAAACTTGCTCTAGCTCTACAAGGGTTGCAAGCCACCTATCCGACACTTCTAGTTGCAAAGTTAAATAAGGCACACAAACTTACTAGTCTAAAGAGCTCAACTAGATGAATGTAAATAACAAAGCAAGCTCTCAATTCTAATTACACTAAAGAGCTTGTATCAACTAGTTTGCAAGAATGTAAACAAGCAAGTAGGGTGATTATATAGCCGTGTAGGGGATGAACCAATCACAAGATGAAGATCAAGCCAATCATCGGGAGAATGCAAATGACAAGAGACAACCGATTTTTCTCCCAAGGTTCACGTGTTTGCCAACACGCTAGTCCCTGTTGTGTCGACCAACACTTGGTGGTTCGGCGGCTAAGAGGTGTTTCACAAACCTCGTCCACATGATAGGACACCGCAAGAACCGACCCACAAGTGAGGTAACTCAATGACACGAGCAATTTACTAGAGTTACCTTTCGGCACTCCGCCGGGGAAGGTACAACTCCCCTTACAATCACCGAAGGTGGCCACGAACAATCACCAACTCATGCCAATCCTCCACCGCTGCTCCAACCGTCTAGGTGGTGGCAACCACCAAGAGAAACAAGCGAAATCCGCAGCGCAACACGAATACCAAGTGCCACAAGATGCAATCACTCAAGCAATGTACTTGGATTCTCTCCCAATCTCACAATGATGATGGATCAATGATGGAGATGAGTGGGAGGACTTTGGCTAAGCTCACAAGGTTGTTATGTCAATGAAAATGTGCAAGAGTTCTCCCTTGAGCCGGCCATGGGGCTATAAATAGAGCCCCCATCAAATAGAGCCGTTATACCCCTTCACTGGGCAAAACGCGCTCTGACCGGACGCTCCGGTCATACTGACCGGACGCTGGCCCTCAGCGTCCGGTCGCCCGATGGACGCCACGTGTCACTAGCTTCAAACGCTGTTCATCAGATTTCAACAGCTACGAAGCTGACCGGACGCTCCGGTCAAAACTGACCGGACACTGAAGCCCCAGCGTTCGGTCGTTTCCAGTAAGCTCCCCAAGGCATATTTTTCGACCGGACGCATCCGGTCCACCTTGACCGGACGTAGCCAGCGTCCGGTGCTCAACCCTAGCCACTGTGCCATCTGGCAGCTCGACCGGACGCAGCCTTTCAGCGTACGGTCGCTGAGTGACCCAGCGTCCGGTCAGTAGACCGACGCCAGCATCATTTCGACCAACTCCATTTCAACTCTAACTTCTTCACCCTTGCTCAAATGTGCCAACCACCAAGAATTTTGCATCTGGCACAATAGAAAATAGGCATTTCATTTTCCCAAAAGCACCGACACCACCTCCTTTGTAGATGTGCCAACACCACCAAGTGTATCACCTTGTGCACAAGTGTTAGCATATTTTCACAAACATTTTCAAGGGTGTTAGCACTCCACTAGATCCTAAATGCATATGCAATGAGTTAGAGCATCTAGTGGCACTTTGATAACCGCATTCCGATATGAGTTTCACTCCTCTTAATAGTATGGCTATCTATCCTAAATGTGATCACACTTACTAAGTGTCTTGATCACTAAAACAAAATGGCTCCTACATACATTTTATACCTTTGCCTTGAGCCTTTTGTTTTTCTCTTTCTTCTTTTCCAAGTTTAAGCATTTGACCATCACCATTGTCATGATCTTCGCCATTGCTTCATCACTTGGAGTAGTGCCACCTATCTCATAATCATCTTGATACACTAGGTTAGCACTTAGGGTTTCATCAATTAACCAAAACCAAACTAGAGCTTTTAGCTATCCCGGGGCATCCGCCATAGCGCACTCCTAGGACAGAGGGTGGCTAGGTGCCATGATGTCATCGATACTGGAGCTGTTGCTTTCGACCTCATCATCTATGAGGTCATGAAAGGAGGTGGGAGTGTAGCCCGCCATCCCCACAAATTTGGATGTGAGAGGGGGTGGCGTCAGCATCCTTCGAAGTCCCCTCGCGTACGCGTCCCCAGGGGACGTGAAGCCATAGGGGAACTAGTCACACAATGGTCGCAATGGGGATAACGGGGTCCCTCCGGAGAGTCAGCGGAAGGTGTTAAACAATGAGTAAAGAACAACATATACGTTACTCACCGTGGAGTTTGAGCCTAGCATGGGCTCGAGGTGAAGCACGAGGGTTTTGACATTGAGGTCATCGGGTGGGCCAGGGCTGATGGAGGGCGCTCCTCCTCCAGTGGACGTCAGGACGAGCGCCTCCTTGCAGAGGAGAGTATGCCAAGCCAGTCAGCGATGAAGTCTAGACTCCTAAAGACGAAGGTCTAGAGTGGCACAAAGACGGGAGGAACCCACATCCCAACAGGTGGGAGCATGGGGAATTCTAGTGAGCTGAAGCAAATCATATCGCTCGAGCCGCCATGACAAAGATGGTGGAAAGGTGGGTATTACGATGACCAAAAGCATGAACACACGACATCCTCCCCACGGACGACGCCAACTATCGGTGCAAAAAGTAACCAACAAGTAAATATTTGTAGTTTTGTCATGCGTTGTGATCGGATGTGGCCTAGAACTTAATGACATAGATTTATACTGGTTTAGGCAATGTGCCCTACGTCTAGTTTCAGTCGATCGGTGACTTTATTCCTAAGCCCAGGAGATCGAAGTTTGCTGTGGGGTTACAAACGAGTTGGAATTAGAAGGGGGCGTTAAAGGCCTGGTCGAACTCTAAACCGAAGGGCCAAGAGTGATGAGGGCTCTAACGTGCACTAAGTATTAGAGCATATGCTCTATGTAGCTTTAGAGTTCTAGAGCTATTGAGCTATTCGAGTTCTTAGGTCGTTGAGTGCTCGAATTGTCTAGCTTCTCTTTTTTGAGGAGAGCTAGAGAGCCAGAGAGAGCTTTTTAGGAGAGACCTCATCCCCTTTTATAGTCGAAGGGGATGGCCTTACAAGTTAGAGAAAGAGAGAATGTATACATGTGCTACCTAGTCTTGTTGCCCACGCTGTCGGGTACAAGACAGTCGTCGGTGCTGAAAGGTCCTAATGGCTAGAGGGGGGGTGAATAGCCTAATAAAAATTTCTATAACAACACTTAACCAAATGGTTAGACAATTATGAGGCGAAGCGAGTGTTGCGCTAGCCTACTCAAAATGCAAGCCACCTACCACAATTCTAGTTTAGATAGTGTCAATTCACACAAGAGCAATGACACTACCCTATGTTAGTGTGCTCTCAAAGGCTAACTAAAGAGCCACACCAACCAAGCATGCAAGCTCTCACAACTAGCTACACTAAAGAGCTTGTCAACTAGTTTGCGGTAAAGTAAAGAGAGTGATCAAGAGGGTTATACCGCCGTGTAGATGAATGAACCAATCAATCATGAAGATGAATAACAATGATGACCAATCACCTCAGAATCAATGATGAAGACAATGATTTTTACCGAGGTTCACTTGCTTACCGGCAAGCTAGTCCTCGTTGTGGCGATTCACTCACTTGGAGGTTCACGCGCTAATTGGCTTCACACGCCAAACCCTCAATAGGGTGCTGCACAACCAACACAAGATAAGGATCACATAAGCCACGAGCAATCCACTAGAGTACCTTTTGGCGCTCCACCGGGGAAAGGTCAAGAACCCCTCACAATCACCACGATCGGAGCCAGAGACAATCACCACCTCCGCTCGACGATCCTCGCTGCTCCAAGCCGTCTAGGTGGCGGCAACCACCAAGAGTAACAAGCGAAATCCGCAGCGAACCATGATCACTAAGTGCCTCTAGATGCAATCACTCAAGCAATGCACTTGGATCACTCCCAATCTCACTATGATGATGAATCAATGATGTAGATGAGTGGGAGGGCTTTGGCTTAGCTCACAAGGTTGCTATGTCAATGAAAATGGCCAAAGATGTGAGCCACAGCCGGTCATGGGGCTATAAATAGAGCCCCAATCAAATAGAGCCGTTATACCCCTTTACTGGGCAAAACGCGCTCTGACCGGACGCTCCGGTCATACTGACCGGACGCTGGCCCTCAGCGTCCGGTCGCCCAATGGACGCCACGTGTCATCACCTTCAAATGCTGTTCGTCAGATTCCAACGGCTACGAAGCTGACCAGACGCTCCGATCAAAACTGACCGGACGCTGAAGCCCCAGCGTCCGGTCGTTTCCAGTAAGCTCCCCGAGGCATGTTTTTTCGACCGGACGCGTCCGGTCCACCTTGACCGGACGCAGACCAGCGTCCGGTGCTCAATCCCAGTGACTGTGCCGTCTGACAGCTCGACCGGACGCAGCCCTTCAGCGTCCGGTCGCTGAGTGACCCAGCGTCCGGTCAGTAGACCGACGCCAGCATCATTTCGACCAACTCCATTTCAACTCTAACTTCTTTACCCTTGCTCAAATGTGCCAACCACCAAGAATTTTGCATCCGGCGCAATAGAAAATAGACATTTCATTTTCCCGAAAGCGCCGAATCCCGCCTCGCAAGCTCGGCGGGAGGGAGAGAGGGACCCAAACCCATCTCAACCCTGCAAACACCTTGTGCACATGTGTTAGCATATTTTCACAAATATTTTCAAGGGTGTTAGCACTCCACTAGATCCTAAATGCATATGCAATGAGTTAGAGCATCTAGTGGCACTTTGATAACCGCATTCCGATACGAGTTTCACCCCTCTTAATAGTACGGCTATCAAACCTAAATGTGATCACACTCTCTAAGTGTCTTGATCACCAAAACAAAATAGCTCCTATGGTTTATACCTTTGCCTTGAGCTTTTTGTTTTTCTCTTTCTTCATTTCAAGTTTAAGCCCTTGATCATCGCCATGCCATCACCATTGTCATGCTATGATCTTCATTAGCTTCTTCTACTTGAAGTGTGCTACCTATGTCATAATCACTTGATAAACTAGGTTAGCACTTAGGGTTTTATCAATTCACCAAAACCAAACTAGAGCTTTCAGGTGCCCATAATATTGTTTATGTCCAGATGCATGTGGCAGGCTCTACTGTGGTCGTCTAGTATGGCAAACGTCGACGTCTACAATACTATTTGTGTTCTGACATGCCTGGAAGGTTGCATAGTGCCCATCTGGCATTGCCTAATGGCATCGTCTTGCAGGTGCATAGGGTATGGTAGGGTACGGTTCTCGGTATTGCGGTTTGACTTGAGCGCCTTACCTTATCTGCTCTGCCTGATCCCTGGGCCCTCACCGAGTGGGCATCCTCGGTCGGTCATTCCTAGTCGGCCCCGACCGTGTCGACCGGGGAAGAGCCACGAGCAGAGGTCCAGCGTATCCCTGGTCGGAAAAGGAGGTTGGAGTCAGACTATGTTCCCACCTTGGCCAGGCCTTCCGGTCGGAGACCAGATCGTTCTCCTGGCCTATCATTAAGTATCTAGGTCAGCCCAGGAGGCGCGTGTTGTCGCTATGCCATCTACCAGGCTGAGTTTTTATAGGGAAGTGGGTCCATTGGGGACCCCAGGTTTATGAACCCGACATGGGGTGCACCACGCAGCAACACACGAGTAGGCACAGCAGCATGCGTAGGCGTCCGAACGCGTGGATCCGTTCGAATGTGCGGGAGCTAGCATGGTCCAATACTTATTGCACTTTATCCAAACTCCCATGGGAAATGGAATCCATTTGTATAGAGAAAATACTATTTTAGGGTAGTCTTAATGAAAGTTTCATTTGAATTTAATAAACCGCTACGTAAGCATTTTCTATGACATGGCAAACTATCAACGTTTTTAAGTAGAGAGAAGAAGTGAATGAAACTCTTTTGGCATAATTACTAACTCTCTGTGATTCATGAAATTAAATATGAAATCATAGAATGAAACTTTCCAATGATAGATTGGCATACCAATAATCCAAATATAATATTGAAAATATGTCTTTAAGCACCAAAAAATATTTAGCTCTAGAAAAAACTAAAAAAAATCCTATAACATTATAATCGATGTTTTAATATGTTTTAGAAACTTCACACAACAAAAAAATGAATAGTCAACATGAATGCAACATGCATTAATGCTATACATGTGTATGGTTGTGTCATACGTTTTTGTTGTGCAAAGTTTTCATAACATGTTTATAGATAAAAAAATGTTTTGGGAAATTTTTTGAATATTTCTCTCGTTCTTCACTAGTTATAAATATTTTATTTGGATTATTTGTATCCTAATCTATCTCTATGATTTGTTGGAAAGTCTTAGAAGTTTAGAGATATTTTCTATAGTTTAATAATCTTATCAAGTATTTACTAGATTTTTCAAGTAAAAAAATAAAATCACCTTTAGAACTACTCTAAAACAACACACAGAGATAATTTGAATGGGTGATTTTTAGAGTTCATATGTCTGGTTTTAGGGTGTGTTTGGAAGGACTCCTCTTCATAGGCTTCTCTAGAGGAGCTGGAGTCATTTTGGAGAAGCCATAATTTATGGCTCGTGACTTCTTCGAAATGTCTTCGGCTCCTCCTTTTTCCACTGAAAAGGTGCTAAAACGGCTCCTCCATCTAAACTGTTTGGCGGGCTCCTCCGGAGAAGTTGGAGCCGAAGGCAGGGAGAAGCTCTAGCAAACAGGCCCTTAGACTAGCTAGTAAATAGGGGAATGGTTTTTTTTCTTTGTATAAACAGGGCCGGACTAGGGGCGCCTATGCGTCGACCCTGGCGGTAGGTACCAGCTGCCGACCCCCCTCCACCCCAACACCACCACACACACGCACACCAAAATAATTCGCAGCACGTATATGGGCCGATTTTACTATTGTTATAGGCCAGATGGGTCGTGCATGCTGCGAAACGAATGTAATTTCACTATCTCATGTTTCTCCTTACAAGTTTTGAGCAAACTATGGCCCACACATGTATACAAATCTAGAGGAGAGCACCAAAATGTAGGAGACAACCTATGGCCCACCACTTGAATGTATAATCTAAAATTGATAAAAGTCGTAACTACTAAAATATGCATCCAAATTAAATTTCGATTGCGCCACTGTGTTTCTTATAATAAATCATTTAGATGAAAATCCCACTTGGGTATATTTAGAAAAAATATTTACATATATAATACAAAATATCATAAAACATCGTAGAACATCACATTAACACTACACGAACATCACAAAGTATAGCATAGAACATCATATAAATACTAAGTGAACATCCCATATACCATGAAATATAAAAAAATAAAAAATAAAATTAGTGAAGTAATTAGTTATAGCCAAATAAAAAGAAGAAAAGATGCTATTGAACATCATAAAATATATCCTAGAACATCAATGTATGTTTACTGAACATCACAAAATACATCGTAAAACATCACATTAACACTACATGAATATCACAAAATATATCATAGAACATCATATGTATACTACGTGAGCATCACAAAATATCATAAAATATAAAATAAAATAATAAAATTAGTGATGTAATTAATTAGAGTCAAATAAAAAGAAGAAAAAATACTACCGAACATCATAAAATATATCCTAGAACATCAATGCATACGTACTGAACATCACAAATACATCATAGAACATCACATTTTCTACTCATGGACATCAAAAAATACATCATAAAGCATTACATGTATATTACATGAACATTACGTGTATCTGTAAATAAAAAAGTCAAACATAAAATTATAAATAGAAAGAAAAGAAAGGAAAATAATAAAATACAAAAATAGAAACTAAAATAAACAAAAATATTAATTCTACCGAAAAAGAATTTTAAAATTTATAAATGTTAAAAAATAAAAAGATAAGAAAACAAAAAGAAAGAAAAATTAAAACTAAATAGAAGCGAGGAAAGGGAAAAAAGAAAATAAAAATTAATAGAGTAAAATAAAAAAATAAAAGAATAAAGAAAATAAAAAGAATGACAAAAGTCCACAAAAAAAAGAAAAAGACTATAAATAAATGAAAGGAAAGAAAAAAATAAAAGGAAAACATACAACAAAAAATAAATGAAAATAGAATAGAAGAAAGAATAAAAAAGAAACTAAAAATAAATAAAGTAAATAATTACGTAGAGTAAAAGGTAAAATAAAGAAAGAGAAGATAAAATAAAATAAAAATATAATAAAAGATCAATGAAAATGAAAACAGAAGAGAAAAAAGAAAAGAAATAGAAAGCAAACAAAACAAAAGAAAAAAAGAAAGAAAGAAAGGATTCGTACGTACCTGTTGACGTGGCCGCGTGGGATGGGAGCCATGACTCCGCGAGCGTCGTTCTGGAGAATAGATTGGCCGAGCTTGGGGAAACTTCACGTCCAGGAATAGATGGGCCGCGCGCTGGTGACGAAATGGGCCAAATTAAACACTAGTAGAAAAATAAAAAATAGAAAGAGGGGAGGGGGTCGGCGGACGAATTCCATCCGACTGGTCGGCAGCGATGGATTCCGGGCCGGACTGCCCATAAGAGCCGAGCTTTGCCTGTGCGCCATCTCGTCCCGTGCCCTCGCCAGCCTCGCCTCGCCTCCGTGCTTCCGTCACACACGCGGCTCCAGATTTCCCAATAAAAAGGGGCAGCCATGGCCATGGCGGCGCTGCGGGAGGCCTCCCGCTGCCTGGCGTCCAGGGGGAGCCCTGCGGCCGCGCGACCCATGCTCCTCGCGCAGTCGCGCGGCATCACTTACAAGCTCTTCGTCGGAGGTTGGTTTTTTTTTCTTTGCCTCAATTGCCCATTTCCTCCCCTAGTCCTCAGTCCTCACGCGCGCGTCCCTTCTACTTCTTGACCAGTCGAGTGCTCTGCTCCATATTTTGCACATTTGTTGAGCGCCTGATTCATCGCCAGGGCATGCGTGCCTAGTGTTCGACGGAATGCCCTGCCGGTACAGGCCGGGCGGCTTAATGCCCCATTGAGACCATTTATAGTTACACTGATTTTTAGTTTCTAACTGAACGCGGTCTGCAAAAACTAATTTAGTGGAAACACCAAAATCAAAATCAAAATCAAAATCAAAATCATAGGAATGTAGCGCCAAATTGTGAAATTTACTACTACAATTTCCTACCACAAAATACGCAAAATCAGAAACTTGCAGTTTGAATCTTGAAATGCGTGGCAGCACATTGATTGGGTCTCTGCTGCTCGTGAGAGATTAGTGCGTCTCAAAGTCTATGGCTTCGGAGAGCATGGCTAATAATAAAACTCATTGTTGGCTATATGTACTTTTACAACTCTATAAAATTTTCATCATATAATAGTGTGCCAACTGAGCAAAATAGTGATGTGACATTGAATTTAAGAAAGAGAGAGATATAAATGGTTTCTTATATAATTAGAAAGTTCCTAATAAGAAATTATGTCCGCACAAGAACCAAGATAGAATGAGATGTGATAAGTAGATGATAGGAGAGAGAAGACATATGATTTGACAAAAATCTATTTTGAGAAAACCATCCATTATGAATATGTTTTTTTTTGTGTGTAGCGCCTACATGACTTAGTATGGAAACTGCCCAATAGTTTCTAGTTGGGTCTCTCACAAAGTTTCTTAGAGATTGTGCATCAGCTGGCTATAACTGCATCCTACTTTTCTACTTTCTCCTCTCTCTCTCTCTTCCACCTAGCATAAATCCCACTTAGAGCAAGTATAATAATGGTCTTATAGCCAATCTAATGCTGATGTAGTGGAGAAGAAAGGAGAACTTGGCTCTCATGCAAGCAACTAGCTAGACACAGCGTCTATGTAGTAGTGGCCAAGTAACAAATATATGAGGAGAAACAGGAAAGAGAATGTGAGACATGGTACCACATAGTTTCTAAAAAATTGCAGATAAATAGGAGACAACTGTTGTATAATTTCACTTGTAGCCAAGCACTTAGGTCTATTATTGAACTTGCTCTTATAGCTCTTTATTATACTCTCTCTAAGAAGGTGTCAGATGTTGCTTACTCTCCTGCCCTAAAAAGAACACACATTTCGCTTTTCGAGGAGTCAAAATTTTTAAGCTTGACTAGATTTATAAAAAATAATATCAAATTTGTATCTCCAAATATATTTATTATGAAAAATATATTCTACTATTACTTGCACATCGTAATTTGTAAGTATTGGTAATTCTTTTTGTGTATATTTAGTTAGACTTAATTTTTTTTAACTCCTTGAAAAGTGAAATGTACATTGTTTTTGGGACAAAGGGAGTAGACCTTTTTGCCATTAGCGTCTAGTCCATTTGTTTTCAAGGAATTAAAATGTTCCTCGGAAGTTGATGTGGTGCCAAACTGCCAACATCTTTGATCAGAAGGATCTCTTGTGTAACAACATAGGTTTTGGTGTGGGTTTGTGTGGTTTTTTTTTTTTTTTTTTTTGGTATAAGGGATCTTTCTCCGTGTTTTTGTTCTCTTTTTAATATAATGATACACAACTCTCTTGCGTGTTTGAGAAAAAAAAAAGTATCTCCAAAAAATGTGGGCACCCTCCTAGAAGGACTGCCTGTTATCTAGGACTGGGACACTTAGTTTCAGTGCTTTATTTGCCTTTATGCCTTATAGAAAGAAATAAATTACAAAGAGCACATTTTAAAGTTGTCGATGTAATAGGAGTATATTACTGAGCATCGAAATTCTATTGGATTCCAACTAATTGTTTAGGTTTATACTGCTTCTTTTTTTATTAAGAAAATAAAACTGCAAAATCCCTAGATATTCCAGCAAGGGTTCGTATATTGTTAATCTACGCTGCCTGGAATTATCTCTACTCTTAACTATGCCAAATTACTAAGTTCACATATTCACATATTCACGCCGATACCAGTTGCTAGTCATGTTCTTGCAAGTACACATTGTTAATGTTATTCAAAATATGATATTGATGTTGCATGAGCTCTACCTGAGCTAAGTGGGAGCTAAAGCACTAACACCGTACACAACTGAGAATCACGGGGGACCATTGGGCAACTGTCCACAGCTGTTTATAACCTCGTCCGAGTCATCTGCCCTTTTGCAGGTTTATCACAATTTGCAACTGAGGAAAGCCTATCAGAAGCATTCTCACGTTACGGACAAGTAATAGAAGGTCTATCCTCGTCGCTTGCCACTTTGCCAGAGCGCATTTGTGTTGATAACCTATAGTTATTCTGCCTGCTGTTCTTATGTGATACCAAAGCTGGGCTTCTTGCTTGAATGCAGCTACCGTCGTCAGGGATAAGGTGACCGACATACCAAAAGGATTCGGCTTCGTGAAATTTGCTTCCCCGGAGGAAGCCAATAACGCGAGGGAAGAGATGAACGGCAAGGCAAGATTTCCTCCTAAAATATTACTGTTTGTTGCTTTTTTTTCTTGGTGCCATCTGGAAAAGAGCTGAGCAATGCGAGCTCCTGACAGGCATTGAACGGTCGGGTCATATACGTGGACATCGCAAAGGCCAAACCGGACCGTGCTACAGATGCTCTCCCAATAGCGAGAGGTCCTCCTAAGCCAATTAGCAACGACTGACAGGAAGGCCTGGTGTGTAGTTGCATACTTCCCTCCCGCCCTCAGCTGGCATACTAGTTCAATTGTCGGATATGGGGGCTCTTAGATGAAACGTGATGTGCAATATTCTGCAGATTTCGAGGTTATGCTTGAACGTAAATAGAGTTCACTTAAACATCCTGAGTACTCGTAACATGCTTGTTCGGATCAGATGTTGCTGTGTTTTCTTGTCATGACAGGTGCTGCTTTAAATCCGTAATGCTAGCCACACGAAACATCTACTAGACTAGATGTTACAGGTTGCGGATGGTAGTTGCATGTCGTCTTGAATCTGTTCTATTCTGGAACCAATGCTTTGCAGTTCATCTGTACGTCTCTAAACTTCCTATGGTCCCTGGAAATTCCTTTTTCTTTTTGGCGGATCTGGTCCCTGGAAGTTGGGAACGTGGATAGTGAATGGCAATGTCTCGACAGGGGGATATTTTCTTCTGTATTGTCGTCACGTTGTTTGTTTGTTATATGATAAACGCCATGTTTTTCCAGTACTACTTTAGCAGTACTTTTTAGCGAAGGCATAATGTTTTTTTCTTACACCAAATCAGTATCAACCGAATTTCAGGGAAAACGAATAGGGGCAAAATATATAGGAAAACGATGCACATCAGCGCAGGACATGGTGATGTACATTTCCTCCTAACTGTTCCCGGCAAGAAAAAGCGTTACAGAAAAGATCGCTGCTCAATGTTGTTGTACGCTAATACTCGTGACTAAATGGCGTCTTTTGTGCCCTCGAAGGTTTATCAAGTCAAGTTCTCAGTCTCCGTACATGCGCTCGATCGTCCGGCCAGCAGTCGCCCGCCGGTCACCGGAGCGCTACAGCGGCGAGGCAGGTGAGCACGACGACAGCGCTGGCAGCGGAGCAGCAGAGGTCCACGAGCGCCTCGCGGCGCGCCTTGCTCTCCTTCCTCCCCTTCTTGCGCTTGACGAACTCGAGGTACCGCCTCTTGGCCTCCTCGGGCTCGCTCTCCCCTCCCTTCCGGGGGGCCTCCATCGCCGCGGCGAGGAGCCGCAGCGTGCCCTCGCCGCTGACCGCCGCGCCGTCGGCGTCCTCCACGGCCAGGGTGACCTCGCTGATGGCGTGCCAGCCAGCAGCGCCCTCGGAGCAGGCGACGGTGGCCTCGAACTTGCACCCTCCCAGCACCACGGCGAACCGCGCCAGCGTCTCGCCCGTGTACCAGTGGCGGTCCACCGCCACGGGGCGCCGGCTGGAGACGTTCACCGCGCGGCCGCGGGCCGGGTCCACGACCACCCAGCTCAGCTCCAGCTCCGCCGGCGAGGGCGCCGCAGCAGCGGCGGCCTCCGTCGCCGGCGCCGGCTTTTTTCGCTCGAGGGCCTCCACGCGGAACGGCGACGCGAGGAACCACGACGACGACGCGGGCGTCTCCACCACGCGGGAGAGCAGGGGAGCGCCCCTGTAGTAGACGTCCACCGCGGAGACCAGCAGCTCCCCGGCGGGAACGGGGAGGGGGAGGAGGCCGTCTCCTCCGCCGAGGACGCACCCGGTGTCCGCGTCCGCGGACGGGAACGGATGCGCGTCGGCGAAGAGCCGCTGCGGCGGGAGCGCGGCGAGCAGCTGGCGGCGCTGGGGCTGGGCCGCCAGCAGCGCCAGCGACGGCCACTCGGCGAGGCAGAGCGCGCGCCACGTCTCCGGGTCCGTGGCCAGCGCCCGGAGCGCGGCCGTGGCGCAGCTGGCCGCGGCCAGCGACCGCCCGTCCAGGCGCCGCAGCGCGCAGCCCAGCACGTCGGCGTGGAGGTCCTCGATCGTCGTGGTCAGCATCTCCCACTAGTGAGGCTGTCTCAGTGTCTCTCTTCTACCTGGATGGAGGAGTTAACTCTGGCTTATGTTATGATGAGACGACGCTTTAGTTTAGCCGCACGGGGTTTATATATAATAATAAGCAGGGCCAGTGCACTGTAGTTAGACTCACTCCCGGTCAAAGCGAGGCTCTGCTCTGCCCATCGTGTTGCCTCATTTACTTCTCCCTTGGGCGCCATTCACATTGTTCAAGCGTATCGTCTAGGCTTAACAGTCATGATACAGTATTTTTCTCTCACAATAAAACAACTATTAGCCGGTTTATAAGTCACAGAAACGATCAAGCGAACATGGTGTTAAGCGAACATGGTGTTTGTTTCCGCAAGGAGTCTTCCGCGAAAACGACGGGGTCTTCCGTTTCTCTGCGCGCAATTCACCCCGTGTCAGTGAGCGGTGGCTCAGTGCGTCCCGTGGCGTCGACGGGAACCGATCGGTGGTTTCTGTGGCGCTGCCGTGGCGTCGACAGGACCGGTCGGTGGGGGCGTGCCGCGGGAGCAGGACGGCCCGGCCACCTTGCTGTCCTTTGGCGTGGCGGCACCACGGCTGCGCGCCCACGGAGGGACGCGTGGTGGTGCTGGGGGATCACGCGTGGCATTCCTCTGCCGCCTCCGGCATATGGATATGGGGGCCGCGCGTGCGTTCCTCCTGCCATTCCGGCCGATGATCCTCTCACGCGCCCCGGGCAGGAGCAGGACGGGGCTGTGGGGCGCGTCCGCGTCATAGGTGGGCGTGCGACGTGTGTTTTAGCCGTTGCGGACTCTGGAGGGCGCGTGCATTTTTTTTCGAGAGGCGGCAAAAAAGTTTTTGCTGGATTTTTATTAGATGATAGAAAGAAGAAAAAAAAAGAGGTGTTATAAAGTTTTTACAACCTCAACAACAGACTCAACTCTACTAAAGGCATACAGATCAGACCACTCTACTGAGAAAAGAAAACAAAACCAGTAGAACTCTTAAAGAGAAATGAACAGAGAAAAATAAACGCTACTGATGAGCTTCTACATTTGGTATTGTGGCCAATCCGAATTGATCGATCTCCTCCTTGCATAAGAATGCCACCTCTCTTAGCTGCAAGCTTTTGTTTTGAAAAGTTCTTCTATTTCTCTTTTTCCATATGTTCCACCCAAAATAGATCGTGAGGACCATCAAAGTTTCTCATATGAGGTTTATCTATCCGAAGCCTACATCTGTGCTAGTAACCATGGAGCGACCCATTGTCTCCCACTGTGTCGATTGCTGAGAGCCCAAACTAAGTTCTCAAGATGGACCATACTTGTTTTGAGAAGGGACAGCCCTTGTACAAATGCGTGGGGTTTTCTGGATCAACTTCGCATAGCTTGCATATAGGGTCATTTGGTCAATTTCTTTTTATCAAATTATTCGCCGTCAGGATCTTCTTATGTAGCAACGTCCACGAGAAAAAATTGCATTTCGGCTCAGCCCTACCCTTCCATATCGGCATGATCCGTAACTTTGTATGATCCTTCAAATTGAATACGGTATGCACTCTTGATGTATACTCTCCATCTGCCGTCCGGCGTCATATCATGCTGTCCTCCCTACTAGCATCAAGCTGGACTTGCTGTACAGCTTGCTACAGTAGGACGTATTGCTGAATTTCGGCGGTTGACAGGATTGGCGCGTGCATTTCCCCCGGTTTTTCCCACGCGCGCCTGTGCCAGGGTCCCCGGCGGAAGGGGAGGAGCCCACTGGTGTAGTGGTGTGGTGTGGTGCCGGTGTACGCCCCTGTTGGATTCCCCCGTCGTCTCCAATGAATACTCCTACAAGGGTCGCGGTCCTTTTCACGTGTCTCGTGGCGCGCCTGCCGCCTACCACGTACTCCTACTACGTTCACGACACGACACCGACACCACACACCAGCAGGCTAGTTTGTAGGAGCCGTGAGGCATCGGGGGGCGTAATTGCGCTAGTAGGCCATCGTTTTCGCGAACGGCGATTGCCCGCTGCACTGCTGAAAGGAGACTGGAGGCGGCAGAGTAGTATATAGGTGTCCCGCGGGCGGTCTGAGGGGCTACCACGGCCGTTTAGGAGGCCCAATCTATTGTGTATATGTATGTATACTGTATAGCAGGCTAAAAATTAGCCTGCACGCTACCACGGATGTGTGGTCACCGGTCAAAAGCCGAATTGATATCGGATGCTTCGTGTCAACGTGCGTGGTCCTCCCGGTCACGTCACGAAGCCTGTAGTGCTGCCTGGGACTGGGAGTGGGGACCTGCGGGTACCACTGTACGGCTCACGTACGATCCTACGTTCCCACTTGGTTTCTGCAAGATCCGCCGTCCGAAGCTGTTAAAAATTGTGAACTCAAGTGCTGAGCTGAGTGCCGCCCGACATGTCCAGTACGTAGCTTAAACTTCATTTCAGTAATCTGGAGTGGAGTAATACAAACGTCTAAGTATTTTTTGTATTTTTGCTCTTCGCCGTTCCCAAGTCTATCTGTAACTAATGTTACAGGATAAAAAAAATTCTCTCTTTCACTTTTACTGTCCACACGTTTCTATTTCAAATCAACATCCATCACAGCTCATTTCCCTCCCATATATCACTCTTACTGTACACACGTTTCTATTTCAAATCAAAATCCCCATTACACCCTCTCATTTCACTCTTAGGCCCTGTTTAGAGAGGGGGCTTCTCCTTGGTTTCAGCTCCTCAACTATAGCAATGCAGCGGAGCCATGAGAAGAACCAAATACGCATATGCTTCGGCTCCACACTTAATTCATTTCGGAGGAGCTAGAGTTGTTTTTCTTCCTGCTACAACATGTTGCAGTACCGAACAATGCTACACAATATTTTGGGGGGCCAGAACTAGAGCATCTTGAAGCTTCTCCAAACACTTCTACTACAACTCAACGTGAGACCAAGTTTTCAATCTAAATTCAACACACAAACCTCAAGTAGTGAGTATCTAGCCACGGTACAGAGTCCTGACTCCAAGAGTTATTAGAGACCAATGACCAGTGGTGGATCTAGAAAAATAAGTTAGAAAGAGCTTATATGAGTATCAATTTGTAGAGGTTTAGGAGCGACTCTATGCATGGAGTAGAGATAGTGAGGGCTCGTGCTTTTTGATGACATAATCGTTATATAAATCTTCGAGCCCAAATTATTTAGATGATCGCATAATAAATTAAACTATACATTTGGTCATGATGAATAAATGTATGGGAGGCACGTTTTTAGGAACATCTTATTATCCTCTTATTTTTCAGCTTTAATTAAAGCCAAGGTGGTTCGCTCAATATGTTCCAACCTGTTTGGTGCTGATACGATCGTATCGTGGATTATTACTGCTGACAGATTTAGTATGAAAGAAAAATACTGTTCTAACTGAAAATTTACGATCGTTTACGATGAAGCGAAGAGGTTGTTCGCTTCTAGCCTGGTTACTAAAGGGTGTCTTTTGCTGCAACAGCTATCGCAAATGCTACACCTATGCAGCACTATTGCGTACAGTTGTAGTGCAGACCTGCCGCCGTTGCCGCTGAACGGAACGTGCCCTTGTTAGGACTTAGGAAGGAGTGTCCTCTGTTAGGTTCTCTTTGGCACACATCTCAAAAGAGTTTTCCTTCTCTAACGTTTGATCACTGTAGCCTTACTGTTTGATTACTGTAATATTGATGAAGTCGTTTTCGTTACCAACAAAATGAACTGGGTAGATGATGAAGCCAGAGAGGCCTGTTCCGCTGGTATCAAATATATATAAAAACGATAATATTTATAATTCATAATTAATATCATTAGATAGGTTATTGAAAATATTTTTATAATAAATTTACTTGGAGATTAAAATGATGCTAATATTTTTTTACATCTAGTTAAATTTTGTTTGGCCGGCACAAATCCTGTAGGGATGGATATTTTTTATGCTAGGCTTCATCTGTTGGGCATGACAGGAACAGTCACTGTCAGGATTGCCTGAGAAATTGAAGATTATTCAAACTCCCTGTTGGTTCCAGTTCTAGATCTGCCTCACAGTTAAAAAAAATACAAAACCTTCAGATTAGTTGATAAGTTGCATAAAAAAAATACTAGTATGGCTCTCTGGGATGGGAACATCCTTTTATCTAGGTGTTGCGACACTGTTGCCTTTATGGTGTCCGGCGTCCTGGCCGGCCATCATGGGTTCCCTGATCTCGCGTCAGGATCTGGCCGCCCAAACGCTTCTAGAACGAATTAATTTGTAGCGAAGATCTGAAGGATACATGATAACCATGTACAGTACAGGAAGCAACACGTATGTGGCGTTCTCTTGTTCACACACGTCTTGGTGTATGTCGTACGAACAGCATTTGTTACTGCACAGTGCACATTATTGCTCGTCAGATTGTCTCCGACCACCACGATCTAAAATATAAAATTTACTCGTCCTCTGAGCAGCGTTATAGACAAAAAAATTAATATTTATTTTTAGTCTTTTTCAATAACAATAACTTTTTTTTGGTAAATGGGTCTGTAGGAAAGATGATACTCAGATTTATGTTATGCCTCTCCTGACATCCACAATGGATCTTCCATATACTTACTTTGTTGGAGCTATATGTATTCAGCCTGTTCGCTTGTTGGTTTCAGTCAGAGCTTATCAATCAACCAACGATATTTTTTTCTCATAACAAACCAGCACCTATCGAGTTTATCAATCCAGAAACCAACAAACAAACAAACAGAGCCATTGTATTAGAGACCCTCGGTACAGGACCTTTGTAATATGTGTTAGATGCATTGGAGCCGAAGAAACAGTAGATTATACGGTATATGCGTGCACTTGAGCTGAAGAACTGCTGGGCATTTAAGAGAGTAAATTTTGCCCCAATGGACAAATGCTCTGCTGCTAGGGATTCGACACGAATCTCAGTGGGAATTCTGTGGTCCACGATACGAGGACATGTGTCCACGAGGGAAAAAAAAACTGCCTTCATGTACATTTAAGCCGGTTCCTTCTTTGTTTCCTTCGTGTTTGAATCGGGTCGCCTTGGTTTTGTTTGAATCGGGATATGCTTGAGGAAACGATTCAACACCTGTTAAACAATTCAACATCTGTTCTTTGATTGCATCTATCCTAAATTTCTTTGGCGTAGTACGATTTACCTAGTTTTAGGTTTGAGATCACCTAGTGATGTTTTTTATACTGTCCACCGGGGGAGGCTCCCCACCTTGTTTTTCTTATTTCATTGATCAGCTTCAAGGAGCCCGTCTATTTGTAGAGTTACATGGTCATCATTTCCAATTTACTGATTACATAAAGGTAATTAACAAGAGTTGGCACCAAACATCAGCTACCTCTCCCTATCCTTCTTTGGTAATCCGGATCTCCAAAACTTTGCACCATTGTGCATTAGCAGGAAGACCTATCGGTGAGTGTAGAACTCTGTAATGAACACAACTGAGGGCCTCTTTGGCAGGGCTCCGGCTCCCGCACCTGTCGGCCGTCCATGGGCCGATAGGTGCCAGGGGGAGCTGAAGCCGCGGAGCCCGAAAAACGAGCTTCTCCGGCTCCGGCGGTGTCTATGAGAGAGGAAAGGAGGAGAGAGAAAAACGGCTCCGGTGAACAGTAGCCCCTGTCGGCCTATGGGCGGCCGACAGGTGGACAGGGGCGGGAGCCGGAGCCGCCAGAGCCCTGCCAAAGAGGGCCTGAATTTCGACATTTCCACAGATGCCAGTAGCAAAGTGGCGCAAAAGTTGTGAAGTGA
This sequence comes from Miscanthus floridulus, assembly GCF_019320115.1. Taxonomy (NCBI): domain Eukaryota; kingdom Viridiplantae; phylum Streptophyta; class Magnoliopsida; order Poales; family Poaceae; genus Miscanthus; species Miscanthus floridulus. Next base: position 42,087,617 of record NC_089591.1, read on the forward strand.
TTCTTGGGGAAGTGATCCGGACAGCTTAGATCAAATATGCAGTTGTTATTTGTGATCACCTAATAATGTTACTGACCTTTTTCAATGGGTGGTACAAACATGGGGTAGAATGAATAATGCTCTTTTGTTAACAAGAATGAACAATGCTCTTTTGTTAACAGGAGGTGCTGCCATTTGTTGGGCAATATGGCTTACGAGGAATGAAATCGTTTTTGACAACCTAAAACTTTTCTTGAAGGTTTTATTCGGAGGAACACATTGGTTACGCTATTGGATACAACTGGAATGGTGAAGAAAACAATGAGAGCATCATCCACGCGTGTCAAACATTAGAAGTCACAGCTTTAAAATTCTTTTTTGCTTTTGGATGTCCTTTTAATGTTAGGATTGAATCTTAAGTTAGATCGGCTCTCTGTATTGTCAAGTTTTTTTTATAATAGTTGGGCTAATTTCTTTGGCTATAAGGGATGATGAAGTCGGATTTTATCTATCTATTATTAAAAAATAACCGAAACGCTGGTTCCCACAGTGGTGTGCCGTCTAAGAAAGGAGCGTCTCGATCGACTCCGTTCCTTTGTCACGACTCTTAGGTTTTCTGAAGAGTGAGTGTTCTTCAGAAGAACGACGAGACTATTAGATTGTAAACGTGCCTCGGCCCATGGGCCTGCCGTACCAGGCTCCCCATTGTGCCTATATATACACAACATTGGTTCCTGAGTAATACACCACGTATTCCACAATTCTTATTACGCTAACATGGTATCACAGACGGTTCGCTCCTGCGATCGCGCTTCCGCAAACCCTAGCTACCGCTGACTACGTCGCCGGTCCCACAAACCCTAGGCCGCCACTAACCTCACATCGCCGGCCCTTCCATCGCCTGCCGCTAAGATCCTCGCTGGGCCACCTTCCTGCCGATGATCCTATCGTTAGGAACCTGCTGCTGCCGATCTGGTCATGGCCCCCAGCGACGACAACGCTGCTGCCACGGCCCAGCCTGCCGAGGCCAAGCGCCTCGAGGACGAGGCCCATGCGGCCCTTAACCAGAAGCTCGCTGCCGAGGAAGCCACCAACACCACCCTGCACACGCAGGCGATCGCCGTCATCATCATTAAGGTTTTGGTTCCCATCACCTTGGAGAAGCCGGCCAACAACTATGGCCGCTGGCGCTCCCTCTTCCTCATCGTCCTCGGCAAGTACAACCTCAAGCCTCATGTACTCTCTGATGACTCCTACGCTGACTGATCGGCTTGGTCGACCATGGACTGCTGCGTCCTCACCTGGATCTACGACACTGTGTCCAACGATTTGCAGCAATCATTGATGATCCAGGAACCCGGCGCCCGCGCTACATGGCTCTACCTCGAGGATGAATTCCTCGAGTAGGGCGAGTCTCGCGCCCACCTGCTGGAGGCTGAGTTCCGCACCTTCAAGCAGGGTGAACTGTCCATCATGGACTACTATCACCGCCTTGAGACGATGGCCGCCTCTATCGCTGAGTTTGGCGATCCGATCGGTGATCGACAGCTGGTCCTCACCCTCTTCCATGGCCTCAACGCTAAGTCTAATCACAAGGTGTCCAACATGAAGATGCAGCGGCCGTTCCCCATGTTCGACAGGCGCATACGCTCCTCCTCCTTGAGGAGATCGACTTCAACAAAACCATGGACAATGCAACTCCCGCCACGGCACAGGCCCTGGTTGCAGCACCATCACCTCCACAGCAGCGCCCTCTAGTGCTGGCACCTGCTGGTTCAAGCGCTTCCTCTAGATCACGTAACTCCCGCTATTGTGGACGCGGCGGTAAGTCTAGCGGCGGTCCTGGTGGTCCCCGACCTAGTGGTGCTCTGTCCTATGGCGCGCCGTCTGGCCCAGGCACCGGCCATGTTAATCCATGGTCTGGCACTATGCAACTATGGCCTCATGGCTACGGAGGCCTCTCTGGTCCCATGCTGCCCCCATTCTATGGTGTACGAACAACCCCAACCGACATTCAACATGGTGTCGTACCCCGAGCCCTACTACCTGGCGCCACCCCCAGGGTTCGCGTCGTTGTTCGCACCGCCCCCAGGCTTCAGTTACAGGGGAGGGACGTCCTCGGCTTCTTCATCAGGAACATCGTCGACGCTGGAGCCATGGAACCCCATGTCTGGTGGGTCTTGGGAGCAGGCGTCCCTCATCAACAACTTCAACATGATTCTTTGACGCCACCAGCTAGCTCCGCCAAGTGGCCCACTCTGGTATTCTCTCTTCTCCTCAGCCTCCCTCTTTGTCTGGTCCTTCATCTATCATTGTCGGTAATGGTGCCTTGCTACCCATTACTTCTATTGGATCAATTCTCTTTTAATGCACCGAGTCATCCTCTTGTTCTCAACAATGTTTTAGTGTCCCCTAGAATTATTAAGAACTTAATTTTTGTACGTCGGTTCACCACATATAATAATTGTTCCATCGAGTTTGATCCTTTTGGCCTTTCTATGAAGGACCTACAAACGCGGAGCGTGATCGGTAGTGCAATAGCACGACTGACCTCTACCCGTTCTTCCCGCCCACCAGCAGCACACCCTCACTCGCCGCTACTGCCTCCACCTCCACCCTGTGGCATCGTCATCTCGGTCACCTTGGCTCCAATGCTTTGTCCAAGCTCATTAGCTCTCAAGCTATTCCGTGTAATAAACCCAAATGTGATCACGTATGTCATATGCTTGCCAATTGGGGCGTCATGTTTGTTTTCCTTTTGGAACATCTACTTCTCGAGCTAGTCAATAAATTCGACTTAATACATTGTGATCTTTGGATATCTCCTATTGCTAGCGTGTCGGGTTACAAATATTATCTCATTATTATTGATGATTGCTCCCACTATGCTTGGACATTTTTGGTTTGTCTTAAATCTGAGACTTTTGCCATGCTTTCTAACTTTTTTTGCCTACGTGTGCACGCAGTTTGGCACTCCTGTCAAGGCCGTCCAGTGCGGCAACGGCCGTGAGTTCGATCACTCTTTGGCTCGCACGTTCTTCCTCTCACAGGGCACCGTCCTCTGTATGTCGTGCCCATACACTTCTCAGCAAAACGGTAAAGCCGAGCGCGCTCTTCGCACTATTAATAATATTGTGCGCTCTCTCCTTTTCTAGGGCAGCCTTCCACTGGTCTATTGGGTTGAATCCCTCCACACTGCCACTTACCTCCTTAACCGTCACCCCACTACGACCCTTGGCGGCCTTACACCGTTTTTTGCTCTCTACGTCACTAATCCATCCTACACTCACCTTTGGGTCTTTGGATGTGCCTGTTATCCAAACTTGTCCTCCACAACCCCGCACAAATTATCACCTTGTTCCTCCTTGTGTGTGTTCCTCGGTTATTCCTCCGATCATAAGGGCTAACGATGTCTTGACCTCCACTCCAACAGAATCATCATCTCTCATCATGTGATATTTGATGAGTCCTTGTTCCCCTTTTTTGAGATGTCAACCTCACCCTTGGATCCCGCCACCTTGGATTTTTTGAACAGTGATGACATTTCCACTATGCCTATTGGGCCTAGTGCTGTGGTTGCAGGTACTCCACTTGGCGCACCTTAGTTGCCCGTGCCTGGAGTTCATGCATCGGCACCCAGGGCGTCATCGCCCATGTCCAGTGCTCCCTCGCCTACGCCTAGTCCACTGCCCGCCTCTGGCTCGGGTAGTGCGGCTGCACCTAGTGCGCCACCGACCATTGAGCCAGGCTCTGGTCTAGGTATTGCCCCTGGCTCCTCAGCGTCTGGCTCTACTGCCCCTATTGACGTTCCGTCCTAGGTCGCTGCCAGTAAAGCTGGGTGCACCGACGCTACACTGGCCTCAGTCCATCGTGCATGTGGTCAACGATCACAGCATGCGGACTCGAGGCAAGTCTGGCTTTATTCAGCCAGTCGATCGTCTGGATCTTCATACGGCGACTCTCTCTCCCTTGCCAAAGACCTTCCGCTCTGCCTTGGCAGACCCCAACTGGCGAGCAGCGATGCAGGCTGAGTTCGATGCACTCCTGGCTAACTGACACTTGGACATTGGTTGCCTGTCCACCTGGTATGAACGTCGTCACCAGTAAATGGTTTTATCATCACAAATTTTTGTCTGATGGCTCTCTTGATTGCTATAAGGCGAGGTGGGTTCTTCGTGGCTTCACTCAGCGCCCTGGGATTGATTATGATTAAACTTTTAGTTCGGTCGTCAAGCCAGCTACAGTCCGGGTTGTTCTTACACTGGCTCTGTCTCGCTCTTGGCCGATCCATCATCTGGACGTCAAGAATGCCTTCCTCCATGGGACATTAATTAACTGAGATTGTCTACTATGAGCAGCCATATGGATTTGTTGATTCCTCTGAACCCAGCTATGTGTGCAGGCTGAACAAATCACTGTATAGACTGAAGCAGGCACCTCGCGTGTGGCACAGTCGCTTTGTCCGTCACATCACCTCTCTTGGATTTGTTGAGGCCAAGGCTGACACCTCCCTGTTCATTTACCGCCACGACGCTGACATAACTTTTTTTGCCTCTCTATATGCATGGTATTGTTCTCACCGCCTCGTCACAGAGTTTTCTTCAGCAGGTCATAGCAGCTCTCCGGTGGGAATTCTCTGACATATATGGGTCCTTCTTCATCACTTTCTAGGTATCTCTGTTGACCGTCGAGCTGATGGATTATTTCTCTCTCAGAGGCAGTATATGCTGGATATTCTGGACCGTGCCGGTATGCGTGACTACAAGCCTTGCAGCACACCCTGTCGATACTCACGCCAAGATGTCTGCCATTGGTGTTCCTGGTGAACGATTCGACACATTTTCGTAGCATTGCCGGTGCCCTTCAGTACCTCACCTTCACTCGTCCTGATATTGCCTATGCCGTGTCTGTCTTCACATGCACGATGCGAGAGAGCCACACCTTGCTGCCATGAAGTGCATCCTGCGCTATATTCAGGGTACTCTGGATCTTGGTGAACGTCGCACCTCGCCTGTTGATCTGACTTTATATTGAGATGCTGATTGGGCCGGTTGTCCCAACACTCGCTGTTCCACCTCTGGCTACGGCGTATTTTTAGGTGACAATTTGATCTCCTGGTCTTCGAAGCGTCAGGCAACTGTCTCTAGATCCAGTGCAGAGGCTGAGTATCGCGCTGTCGCCAATGGAGTTGCGGAGGCATGCTGGTTGTGCCAACTCCTTCATGAGCTCCATTCACCTCTTCGGCGAGCCATCATTGTGTACTATGACAATATCAGTGCCATTTATTTGTCCACCAACCCCGTTCAGCACTAGCGGACCAAGCATGTTGTCTACACTTCGTCTGTGACCGTGTCGTCCTTAGAGAAGTTCGTGTTGTACATGTCCCTACGACATCCCAGTAGGCTGATATCTTCACCAAGGGACTCCTGACATCCGTCTTTGTAGAGCTTAGGTCCAGTTTTAATGTTCGCAGGTGCTTCTAATTCCTGACTGCAGGAGAGTGTTAGATTATAAACGTAGCTCGGCCTAGTGGACTTGCCGTACCATGCTCTCCATCGTGCATATACGTAGACAACACTGATTCGTGACTAACACATCGCGTATTCCATAGTTCCTGTTACGCTAACAGAGACAGACGCCGCTTCTTACGACTCGTGCTGTTGTAGTACAGTTGGTAGTGTGGTGTGGTGCATGTATCTACCTGCAGGAAAAGGCCGTCAAGCTAGAGGGCCATGGAACCTACGACAGCCTATACGTGGAAAGTCTCTCAAGCGCTACAGAAAAAAGAGCAGGTTGTCGTTTCATCTCATCACAGTGCCTGCGTCCTGTGTTTTCGTTCAGTGAATCGGCGCAGTAGCTGAGGCGTCGGAGTGAGCTCGTGACCGCAATTCCTGACCCAAGTCTCAAAACCCTTCTTCTCGTTTACCTTCACGTCACTGTCTTCCCGTTTCTTTCTTCCGCGCCTGAAGAACTGTTCCCCCTTTGCTTTTGCCTTTTGGCACCAGCAACTGATCGAGGACACTGTTTGTTCCATTCCACGCATGCATATTATCAATCCGTGGGCTAGTTGCCCTGGATTGTCAAGATCTCCCGGCGGGCGGGCGGGCGTTGTCCTCGTGCGGCGGGGGCGCCTGTGCGTGCACCCGGACGCATCTGGGCCTCGTTCACTTTGAAAAAAAGAATCCGATAAATAGTACTATTTTCGTCTTATCTGGCAAATATTGTCCAATCGTAGACCAACTAAGCTCAAAAGATTTATCTCGTGATTTCCAACTAAACTGTGTAATTAGTTATTTTTTTTACCTACATTTAATACTCCATGCAATCGGCTAAAAATTGATGTGATGGAGAGAGAGTAAAAAAACTTGGAATTTAGATGGCATCTAAACAAGGCCCTGGTTAGATTGGAATTGGATGGTTGGATTGGAAATCACCTACAGGAACCGGTCTGCATCTCCATCTCAGTGATCCCTCATTCTCACTCACGCACTGCAGTCTTTGTGTTTCTGTACGTAGAGACCAACATTCCTATAACTTGGCCTTTTGGACTGGACGTGGACGGGGTTTGACGACGGGCCACGACGGCCCTGCTTGTCCTTGTAAGGCGAATGTTTGGTGCCACAGAAGCTCAAGCCGGATACGTCCTTGTCCACATAACTCGATCCTTCATCCTTTGTCCGCGAGGGGGATCCTCCACGGAATTCAGCTGGAAAAATGTACGTAGCATTGGGCATTGACCGCGAGCGTGAGTGCACGACAGCTATCCACGATCCATCACCCCGCGAGCAAACAGGAAATGATGCTGTGCCTGTGCGCGGGCATGGATGCAACCGGAAGTTCTGGATCACAACTTGTACTGCATCGTTATTCGTTTCTTTGCCATGGTCCGGAGGTGACTGGTGTGCGATGGAGACATTTGTCCGTGCTATTTTAATGAACAAATAATATTTTTTTTACGATAACTCAACGAACAATATATTCAGCCATGCACGTCGAAAAAGCCATTGTGGTTGGGTGTTGGCAGGCATCTGAGTCCCGGTCGAACTCCTCCACCTCAGTAAACCAGTGTTTGCCATGCCGGTTTTAATTGGATGTATGCCATGCTATTGCTACTCGTTGGTTTCTTCTGCCTGTACTGCAGTACTAGTAGAGAGAACACGGTAAACTGAGGGGTCGTTTGGTACAGACTCTGTACCGGCTCCCGGAGCCATTCTGCGGCTCACTCCGCCAAACGCCCGAAAACGAAAGCGCCCCCGGTAGGAGCCACTAAAGTCACACTGAGACAAGCAAGGAGAGGAAAGAGGAGCCAAAAAAATACTAGCTCCCACCGGCATCACCTCGCATTGGTGGCCCCCACGCGCGGGCACGGTCGGGGGAGGCGTGGGCCGGCACGGGAAGGGGCGACGACACGGACGCACGGCGAGGGGCATAGGCTGTGCGCCGGCAGAGAGGGACGGCGGCGCGGCGGCGACGAGCGCAGGACGCACGCATGTGCGAGGAGGAGCGGCTCCGTCGGGATGCTGGGTCACCGGTTCGCCGGGCCGCGCGCGGGCAAGCTCGCCTGGCCGCGGAGGAGCTGAGACGCGGAGATGTGGATGGCTGGATGCTCTGGCACCGCGTCCGTCTGGATGTGGAGATGCGGATGGCTGCGGCTCTGGCACTGCACCATGGCTGGATGCGGGAGATGCATTGAGACACATGCAATTCGACCAGGCAGATAAGCTTGGGGAAAAAAAGAAAGAAAAAAGAAAAAAGAAAAAAATAGGTATTACAGACATTTCATCATTTTAGACTATCATTAGAAGCTATTTTGCTAGATGGTAAAAAAAACTACTTCAGCTCCTCAAATGAATCTACTTTACAGGTGAAGTCACGACTAGAGCTGTTTTGACCGGAGCTGGAGCTGTACCAAACAGACTCTGAAGAGTAGATTTGAACACTACTACATAAACCTTTTGTAGGGGCGGCTCCAGGTGATTTGTAGGGGCGGTTTGGCGAGCCGCCCCTACCAAAGCGTGGCTACAGATCATGTATTTGTAGGGGCGGTTCCCAGACCGTCCCTACAAATCTATTCAGCTGCCCCTATAATACCTGTTTGTAGGGGCGGTTCAGTCAGTATGTTTTTTCACAAAAAAAGAATTTAAATTTACAATTCAAATTCGACCAGAACATATATAATTTAAATCTAATCACGAGCACAAGAGTATTATATAAACTACAATTATAAGTCCAATTCACAAGAATATATACAATACATCGTTAAATAGACATAATTCATAAGTCTAATTCGTTCCACAAGTCCAAACCGTCCCACAAGGTAAGACCAATGTTAAATTCCATACACATTGTTATCAACGGCCTAGAATTAGCCTTTCAGTCTCACGAAGGTGTTGGTACTGAGGATTTCTACATAAGTTAGAATCTCGATCATGGTAGGTGCCTTTGACGTGTATAATCTGGTCCAATATGAAATTACAAAGGTCACCGACGAGCTCTAAGAGTTGGTCATCCTTGTATGGGTCTCTTTTCATTTCTTTCTCTTCTTTCCACTACAAGAGAACAAGTTTCGGTTTAGTATTTTCATATCATGTGCGAAGTTTTTATACTACGGGTGAAGAGGTTTAAACTTATCCTTAAGGGGTGTCTCCTATAGGCACTGGTGTTACTCATTATAGAACATACATAGTATCTACAATGTACACTCCCAGATTTCTGCTTGGGGCACTGTGTGTTTTCCATATAAAAATATTAAGTAATGCTTTTGATAGCCACGTAATAAAGTACTAAAGTAAATTACACATACCGCACATAGTATTTTTATAGCCAACCTTTCCTTCCTTACTGGATCATGCCTTCTGTGATGTTGATTGACATAGAACCTAAATGCTCTGTTCGAATTATTTTAGCAAATACAACTTGTTAGTATCCAAAAGAGAACGCTACAAGTATATATACAAATATATAAGCTAATGAGGATTGTCGATATGTATACGTCTTGAGAATCGATATGAAGTCTTTGTATGTCACCGGGTCTCTATCTATTGAATCAAAGACCTATGCCATACTTCTCCCGACATAGACGTCTATACAAATTTAGTGGTTGCTACATGGATTTAATCATAGAACTAGATAAGCTCTTTTACATCGAATAAAATATATCGAACAAAGCTTTAAGTATAGAGTTAAACTTACTCAAAATTGTATGGTAGCCATATAGTAGAGTGTTGTTGGAGATTTTTAAAAGTCAGGGCAATGTATGCTGAAACCTTAAGGGACTCTTGCCTTAGTTTCTTCATACAGATGTCCTCTTTCTTCCGAAGGGTCTTTCCAACAGCTAGCTCTTTGGCATCCAGTTTTTATTGTCTAGGGCAATTAAAATTTGTTTGTGCTATAGCTTAAGGGTCTATATACCTGGTTTTCACACTTGGCATTTGTTTTACAATGTGCACTTGCATTCTATAAATCATGGTGTAGGTTAGTTACAACAAAATTCAAAGATTACATTCATATCATATCGGAAGGACAAGGACTTATAGGAACCATGTGCGAATTAGATTCATTTTCATTGCTCCAAGGTGAAAGCATGTCTGCATGTCATTGAAATCAAAGATAATTTTCCCGGCTGGGCTTCCAAATGTGCCGGTGGGGAAGCATGCTTGTACGAGGTCTATGCTCATTAGAAGAACACGCAAGTACCAATCATGGAACCTTCTCATTCCAAGTGGTAGGTGCTGGATGTCCTAGTTTGGTAGGAAGGGCTTGCCTTTTTCATATGTTTTCGGGCAATTCTTTGACCATTTGATGGTATCAACATTTGGATACTGCTTTGCTGTTTGGTGGAGTTTGCTAGTGACGGCCTCCTCAGAAGCCCATGATGGGACTCTTTTTAACTTGATTCTTAGGCTTGAACTGGTCATGGGAATACGACTTGTGCACCGATGAGACGTCTTTCATCGGAACATAAATTGGTCTTATGGTGATTGGATGCTTCTTTCGAAGTTCCCATTCAGGACATGTCCTCATCTTCTTGTGCATCACCTTCTTTAGGAGGCACTTGCTATTCATGTATCGGCTGTGCTTGTTGAGAAGACTGTGGCATCTCATTATGCACTTGCTTGGTACGAGCTGGAGAAGGTTGTGGCTTATCAGGCACATGCTTGCTATGAGGCAGCGAAGAATGTGACATCTCAGGATTGCGGTGGTCATGAGACGGTGAAAATATCTCCCCGTCCTCAACAACTCGCTCCAAATTTAAGAGAGGGGGAGGCAGCGAAAAAGCTGTCAATATAATGTCCCGTTTGTGCTAGAGGATGAACTGCCCCATTACATCTCCGAGTAACACCAGCCCCCTTAGGAGTTGCATAGTCTATCCTCCACTGCATGAACTTAGGCTTCACGGTATGCACCTCGACCCTAGTGTAGTCCGGCGGTATCTTATTATTGTGGTGTAAGTCACCAAGAGGATGTGCCACACCCGTTGCCACCTCCATCACAATGTTCTGTCGGCCGCTGAGAAACACCAAGGTGCAACTAGTTGGTTCCCGTATGCGATCGACTAGGGTGGTGGCTATAGTGGAACCTTGGCTGCTAGGAACTTTTAAAGGGCTGCCAACTAATGCCAGTTCTCCCGATGGCGTCATTAATGTCCGTGGCTCCATAGACAGTCCTTGCTCCTCTAGCGCCTTCACAACTAGAGCCTTCACTTGGAGCTCAAGATTAGTCTCTCAGTCTTTGCCATGTTTCTTGTACATGTGCATGTCCTCTTCGAATCCGTGCTTCTAGGTCGTTCTTTTTCCCTAGGCCCCTGGTGTGGCCTATGTGCTCGTTGTTTTCCAAGCCAAGGCTAAGCTCGTCCCTCTCTCTGGAAGGATTGAATGAGCCCTTCTCCTTGTCTTCAGCATATTTCAGAATCCTTGATACCGCCTCTTGGGTCTCTGGCTTATCAAACTTAAGATTACCGCCGGATGATTCTGTACTCCTCTTATATATCCAATTCCTTAAGCGTACCTTCAAATTCTTCACATCGATATTCCCAGATGTTGCGGCCTCTTTGTTGATCTTCCTAAACTGCTCTTCCTTGGCATAATAGCCACTAGGGCCTAGATGATGGTGGTGTTTGTTCCTCTTCGTCAGCTCAATGTTACGGGCACTGAGCTCCAATGCCTCCGGTAAAGTCTTCTGAGCCATGAGCTCCTCCTATTGACTAGGAGTTATGTCATCGAACTCGTTGAAGGGAGTTAACCCCTTTTGGATATACTTCTTGTTGAGCTCCGATCTCCAATGTCAGAATGACTCTCCCATAATCCTGAAAGCATTTTTTTACCAGTTCATGCTTACCCTCTAGAAATCTAAAATTGAGCTTCAGCTGCTTATCCCATAGTTCATCCTTTTTCTTCTCTAATATCTCTTTCCAGTTAGAGATTGTTGGGTTCAATTTATCTCTTACTAAGGCCCTGATCGCATTATAGAATCATCCTCTGAATTCCTTTGGCTCAAGGATCTCCCCTGCTGGCCCGACCTCTATTATCACATAGCATGTCTTATCTAGATATTGGTTTTCTTTTCTATCCCCTTGTCTCCTCTTTGGTTTGGTAGTCATGTTCATGGTTGTGTCTTGAGGTTGTGGAGCAGAGGCCTCAATGTCTGTCTCTGTGGCTATTGCCTCTGCTCTCCTTTCCTCTACTCCGTCTTGTCCGGCAAGATGTCGCGGACGTTGATGTCATCTTTTCTGAGTTTCAGGAGGGACTTGTATATATGACAGGTCAAAGTGTTAGCAGAGGTAACATAGCCAAAGCTTTAGCAAAATTTACAAGCTCAGGCTTTTTCCCTACCTCCTCGTTTGGGTCAAAATCCTTGTCCAAATCTTCCTCCGTTGGCCTCCTTTTGGCTTCACATGAGAAAGGATCCTTGGGACTTACATATCCCACTTCTGAGTCCTCCTCATCATCATCCTCTTCTTCTTTGCCTTCAGCAGCGTCTCCTGCTCTTCCTTCTGCTCCCCCTTCCTCCTTGTCACACTGCTCCTAAGTAAGCATCACTTCAAGATCCTTTTCTAACTCATTATCGAACTGCTCCTGAGTAAGCTGGTCCTCTAGTGCTTGCTCCTCATAGGTTGGCTGCTCATCATGCTCGGGGCATCTTGCTGCACTATCTGGTGTTTGCGACATTATTTCATGCTTTGTTCTAATAGATGCAAGAAAGTGTGCTTTAGGTACGCGAGAAGGTATATGAAATAAAAAAGGTCTATAAGCCAAAGTAGTCCTATAAAACAACAATATATAAAAAAACGAGTAGTAGCAGTAGTAGAGGCCTTAGAAACATGTCAATCATCATTTGATCATGAACTTGGAGCATCAAGGCATCATAACGGAGAAGATAGGAGAAGGTAATGTAGGTGTGGCTGGTAATGATGCCAAGTTCCTCACAAGTTCTTGATCATCAGCTCATATTCCATATAATGTATGGACTTGGATAATTTCATCATCGGCAAAACAAAGGAGATGAGAGGAGAGGGGAGATTTGGCAAAAAAAAAACAACAACTGTTTAGCAAACATAGAGCAGCAGCTCATGGCAAAAATAGCCAAAAAAACAATAGTGGCCCACTGGTCCTATGCCCCCAAGCACGCAGCCGGTAGATCAACAGCAAGCTAGAAATTAAACAAGAGGATTAATTTCACCAAATCGATGTAGATGTAGCCGGCTGGCTGATTAAAATCCCAAGTTAATTAAGCAAGGACGAGCAAGCTGCTAGGCAAGCATATCATCACACAAGAAGTTCACAACTGCAGCTAGAGGATTAGCAGTACTCCAGTAACAGCAAATAGTAGAGTCACCAATTAAGCTGGGAAATGATCAGATCCACAACTGACCTAATTAGGAGGCAGTAGTAGTTCTAGTACGTAGCAATACCAGCAGCAAAGCATATGAAAGAGCAATAGGCTAATAGGTAATTTGCAGCAGTAGCAGCAATAGCAGTTGTTGTACTAGCAGTAGTGGCAGCTAAACTATAGCTACAGATCAATAGATATATAGTAGCAAGAAGAAGCCAAGAACTAGATAGAGGCGATAGATGGGTACTCCACATATAGTAGTCGATGACCGGAGCTTCAGCTAGCTAGAGAGACCGACCGACCAAGAAGGTGATCGACCAAGAAAATGCAGCATGAACTAAGGAACTTTCTAGCACTAGCATGAAGGTCAGATTCCATAAACAGATTCTACAAGGCCTTAGTGAAAAAAAAGAAACATGTCATGCACAACTATCAAGTGAGAGCTTTCCAAGCTGCTGTTGGGAATCATATATCAATTCTTTTACCATGAAGATAAAGAAATAAAGAAAATTAAATTAGACTATGGGTTAGAAGAGGACCTAGTCAATTGGGAGAAGTTGAGTCAGGATGAAGAATTTGAAAAGCAACTGGATCAACAAAAGGATGGAGACGACTTGGTTGAGGTGAATGCTCAGAAAGGCCAAGAAAATACTCTGAATCAACAAGAAAAGGGCGCTGTTGTAGCTACAGTGGAGGTTTAGATATGCCAAGTATCAGAATCTGATTTGTTTCAGCAAGAAGAGGGTGCTGAGGTAACGGTTATGGAGGCTCAGATGTGTCAAGAATTAAAGTTACCGAATCATGCTGATAAGAATGGAAAATGGGCTATGATGGTATGTCAACATGTTAGATAGAGTAAGAGGGTTAAAGAGCAGGATCTTCCAAATTCACAGAAGGAGAGGAAGACAGCAGAAAAAGAGGTGCAGGACATCACTGAAGGTAATTATAACATCACTGAGAACTCCTTTGCAGTTCTAGCTTCTGATAATTTACTTGATATTGCTTTAGGTATGTGAGATGGTATAAGAAATAAAAAGGTCTATAAACCAAAGTAGTCCTATAAAACAATAATATATAAAAAAATGAGTAGTAGCAGTAGTAGAGGCCTCAGAAACATGTCAATCATCATTTGATCATGAACTTGGAGCATAGTGGCATCATAACAGAGAAGAGAGGAGAAGGTAATATAGGGGCGGCTAGTAATGATGCCAAGTTCCTCACAAGTTCTTGATCATTAGCTCATATTTCATATAATGTATGGACTTGGTCAATTTTATCATCGGCAAAATAATGGAGAGGAGAGGAGAGGAGAGGGGAGATTTGGCAAAAAAAGGCAACAACTGCTTAGCAAACATAGAGCAACAGCTAATGGCAAAAATAGCCAAAAAGCAGTAGTGGCCCACTGGTCCTATGCCCCAAGCTGCACATTGGACAAATGAAAATCTGAACCATATAAAATATATATAGTCAATAGTACTGAATTGTAGTTTATGACAGCCGCAAGCCAGGAACCATAGAATGTAGCCAGGAATAACAAACTATAGATATCTATTGGGGAAGAACAAAGCAAACTATATAAACTGTTGACTGAAATGAGCAGTTCACTGAAAATGGGTTTAATCTGAATTTTTAGAAGCGATAGAGCAGTGAAGTAACAAAACAATAATAACTATTAAATCAATCAAGTAGCAAGGACTGATCAGGCGCTGCAAGTAGTTAATCACCAGCCTTGATATTAAACACATGGTATATGTATATTAAACAATCATTATTGATTCTATATATCCAATACAAAAATAATATGGGTAACTGAAGATAAGCTACAACCTCTTTTTATGAGAACTGTTGACTAGAGCTATTAGGCAAAACTGAATAAAATGAATTCTCAAATGTTACAAAAAACAAGTTAGCTATCAGGCAAACTGAAATTACCAAGAGCATTGGCAGATTGAAATAAAGATCATACTCGACCGATTGAAATTACCAAGAGCTATATACGAGTGAATAGCTGGAACAATGAAAAACGACAAACCAATTATAATTCTATGTTGCTGTTGTACAAAAACTGGTGTATATTTTCTCAAGAAAAATCAAAATTGTTTTATATTGAATGGAGCAATAGAAAGAACTCTTTTCAACTGTAATACTTATCAGACTTGTCCAGTTCCACAACAAGCAAAATCTGAGATATACAACATTTCCACAACAAGCAAAATCCGAATTGCATTCTGTTGCAACTAAATTACAACAAATTCTACCCTTAACAGATAACTTTACCTAGTTCAAATAGGAATATAGAAAACCAAGGGCCTAACCGAACCATGCACAGTGATGCCACCAGTGTCACTACTTATCAGACTTGCACCAGGTTAAATGGGACAATAGGAACTAAAATAGAGCGATTTGGAACAAAACAAAGTAGCTACTGCATGGCATCCCCAAGGTTTATGAAACCCTTAGTCTTTCATGAAAATGAGGTATTCATGCGTAAATTGGGGTCTGTCTGACAAAGTTAAGCTCGTGCATAAAGACAACATGATCATCTTAATGGAATCTATATCATATTATTGTCATGTTGAAGCACACGGTTAACCTGAGAAGACAGAGGTTGTCATGTTTACACAAGCAACACCACCATTACTTATATGTGACAATTCAGCAAAAAGTATCAATGCCTGGTGTGTTCGTTGCTTCTTTACAACTAACAGTGAGAAGCAACAACAACACTTTTTTTTAAAAACCCAACTCCACATATGTGAGGTTATTAGAAGACTTTGAACAGAGTGTTCCTGTCGAACTCAGTGGAAAGGGTCAGCAATCACAAGATGCTGCCTCGAGGTTGACATATGCCATATTTGCATGCTCTTCACACATTGGTTTATGATGTAGTTAACCTCTTTTTTCTTTAGTTACTTGCTCATGAAAAGATTGAAGTTTTTTTCAGAATAGAGATGCTGTGATTTTTGGCCATTTGATTTTTGTATACCTGCATTGTCCTTGATTCTATATTCATGTATGCCCTTTTCTTTTGTAGTGACCCAACCAACACAAGAGGCATTTCTGTAAGCTATTATTGATTATAGAGATTCTGGAATGCAAGGAGCGCAGGGATAACTGTGCATGTGGAGAGCTGGAGGCACCAGAGGGTCCACCAATCAACCACCAACATTGTATACTTTTGGATACTTCTAACACCAGTTATGCATTTTGGAAACTAAACAAGCACTTAACTTAGATAAAAGATAATAAAATTGAGTTCACATCTAGGTAGCAGTACAGGGTGTGAATTTTAGTTGGCAAGCTTATGAAGTTGGCCCAAAAGAATTTGTACAGGGTGTTAATTTTCTTTCTGTTTTCTTTGGCCTGTAATGGAGTTATATAGTTTTGAAAGCTAGAACACATATAGTTCAAATCTACTAGGGTGCAAGCTTTCTATTTTCTTTACTGAATTTGTGGTAATAGTATCCTTAACTGTCGAACATGTTCTTAGAAGGTTCTCCATCTTCGCCATAGGATGAGAACATGCTTAGATGCCACTGAATTGTATTATCAGTTTTGTGTGGATGAATTTAATTTTGCTTGAGAGTAAACCATACTTGCTGCTAGGGCTATAGTTTAGAAAAAATGGTATGCCAACAAAATCTAGCATTGTATGCTCGGCTGGCGGCAATCCTAAAGTGAACAAACCATTCACGTGTTGATTCACTCAACTAAAATGGAATGCTTGTGGGCCAGCCATTATGCAATAATGCTGTAATTACTAAATAATTATTTTGCTCCATGGGGGCATGAACCAATAGCTCTCTTATCTTCTGGTGTTAGTTTGAAGCACGTCGCGGGTAGAGTGTATTTTCCATTAGCCTCAGGTACCGGGTGAAGCTGTGGCATCACATTTAGCTGCACCATGTCTTTCCGTGATTTCAGACCATCTTTGACTTGCATGGTGTCCATCAAGGTAGCAGTGAGACTCTCAAAGACATTCTCTGCATGTGCATAACATCAATTGCATGGGGTATCTCCAAGTCTGGCCAATAAGGCAGATACTGAAAGAAGATCGATTGTTTCTTGAAAGGTACGCCTTCGACAGGAGGTGTGCTTCTATCTCTGTTCATCCCATCCGGATTCTTCTTTCCATAGACGACGCATATGTTCTTCTTTCACCATTCTATACATGTGTTCTCTATTATGACGTCTCTCTAGAGAGGGTTCAATCTGCGGGGTGTTGTCATAAAATCTAAAGAACAATTTGCTGTGGTACTTGTGACTTGTCTTTAAGAAGCGCCGGTTCCTTAGGTAAGCTATCTTCTTGGATGCATCTAGGAACACCCATGTAGTACCATCCAAGCAAACCAAGCATCCTATCTTCCCTTTGATCTATCCAAACAAAGCAAACAACACGGGGTAATCATTGGTAGTAATAAATATTATTGCTCTACATATGAAGTCCTCCTTTCAGAATGCATCATACATCGGCTCCCCATGCCTCTATAGTCTCTCCATTTCTTGCATCAAAGGCTCAAGGAACACGTCTATATCAATGCCTAGATGTTTAGGGCCAGAAATAAGAATAGTAAAGAGAAGGTACTTTCTCTTTTGACACAACCACGTTGGGATGTTGTACATGGTCAAGATCACTAGCCAAGTGCTATGGTCACTCATCCTCTCATTGAAGGGATTCATTCCTTCAGTGCTCAAGCCAAACCATATATTCCTTGGGTCATCGCTGAATTCTTTATGCTTCTCATCGATCCTTTGCCACTGACTACAATTAGCCGGGTGTGCAATCTTATCATCATCCACCTTACGCTCATCATTCCACCATGTCATGAGTGCGGCTTCTTTAGGGTTTAGGAAGATACGTCTCAAGCGGCCGGTCACTGTCAAGTACCACATTACCAAGGTAGGAATTCTTCTATGCTTTGCATCATTGCCTAATGGAGTGTCCTCTAGGGGCTGAGATTCTTGTACCACCTTTTTTGTAACCTTCTTATTCCTCTTTTTCTCCGTGGAGGCTTTGTCCCCACCGTAAAGGTCATTGTTCTTGTATCGGCTGGCCCCACACTAGGGACATTTATCTAGTGACTTAAATGTTTTGCCATGAAAAAGGATACAGTGGTTGGGGCATGCTTGGATTTTTTCAACCCCCATTGTCAATGGACTTATGACCTTCTTCGCTTGGTATGTGTTGGCAGGAACTGAGTTTGGTTGTGGCAGCACCCATGATAGGAGACGTAATAGATTATTGAAACTACAGTCTGACCAGCCGTACTTAGCCTTCAGGATGAGTAGCTCAAGCACAAAATGTAGCAATGTCCAATATGTCGGACAACCCTTTTCAACACCATACACAGTCTCCTTCGATGCTTTTGTCACCCTTTCTAAATTTTCTAGACCTTTCAGGCTCTTTAGTAAAATCTCTGGTCCAAGGGCTCGAATCTTGTCCTCCAAATCATCTTCATCCTCGACACGTGCTCCACCATCATTATTGGCACCACCTTTGTTGTTACCATCCCAACCACTAGCATCACCACCTTGTTCATTGCCAAACTCGGGATCCATTCGTGCATCAAGCTCTGCTGAATTTTGGGACAGGGATTCTAGGGTTTCGTCGTCGTATTCCTCCTCATCCTCGTCGTTAACAATAAACATTTCACCATGATGAATCCACACTGTGTAGTCCTCAACAAATCCTCGCATAATCAAATGTGATCTGATGATAGTCACATCTATCCATGCCATACGGTTCTTGCAATCTTTACAGGGACAAATAATTATATCCTTATTATCTATCAATGTCGTTGCATGCTTCTCTGCGGCTTCAATAAATTTATCCACCTCTTCACAAAAACCTGCCTTGAACCTTAACAAACCATATATCCAAGAGTTCCTGTACTCCATCTTTTACAACAACAACAAAACAAACATTAAAGGACTACTTATTCAGATATATAAAAAAATGAATCAAATTAATAATTACTTGAGAATAATTGTATATACTTCAGATATATATATGAATATAAATCAAATATAATTACATGAAGCATACAAACACACCATGGTAGAGGAAAATTAATTAATGGCCCATTTATCCATAAATAATTAAAATACATATTTGTTTATTACAATAAACAATTTCAAAGACAACAATTAGCAACAATTATATTTTATCCAATATCTTTCATGCAAACCCTTGCCCAATTTCATCAAACATAAATTTACAAAAACAAAATTAATAAAAAAACCAAACCCTAGATCTAGATCTACATGCACATGAAACATCCATAAAACTAACTAATTGTTGACTAAAATCAAGAAACATGGACCAAATAAGGGTATGATCTTATTCCTTTACCTAATTTACCCTAGTACATTCAAAACTTGGGTCTAATTTGCTTCATAAGTAGCTCAAGCACCAAAGAAGAGAGAGAAAAGCAAAACTCTAATTACTCACTAACCAACCATTAAAACTTCAAAAAAAATGTGTGGAATAGCATTTTCTTACCTTCTACAACCTCTCCACCAAAGGATTTGAGACCAAAACCTTCCCCCCTTAGTAGAGCAATTTTTGGGAGGTGCCCAAGGCCTCCCTACCTTTTTTCACGTGTTGGAGTGAGTGACCCGAGGAGGAAGAAGGAGGCTGCAACCATTTATACAATGGACATTTGTAGGGGCGGCTGGTGATTGAGCCGCCCCTACAAATCTAATAGTAGGGGTGGCTGGTGAGTGAGGTGCCCCTACAAATCTACCCATTTATAGGGGTGGCTCGTATCACTAGCCGCCCCTACTATTAGATTTGTAGGGGCGGCTAGAATCATAGGACCTGAGCTCACCCACTATAGGGCCGGTTGGTAGTGGAGCCGCCCCTACAAAAAAGCCCCGTTGCTAAAAATCATTTTTGTAGTAGTGGAAGGGCCCATTCCCATTGCACAAAGCACAACAATGTTAATCGCATCGTCAGTTTGGTAACCAGAGATAGTGATGACATTGGCACCACATCGAAAGGCTGGCTAACTGGCAATAGCAGTCCATTATGGGGTGTCAGTCGACATACGTGTCACTGACTCGCTGCGAGGCACATATGATCTTGCACGCTATTTGCGTCTCATGTTGCGTAGGATACCATGGAGCAGCGGCGGCCGCTGGTGTAGTAGGGTCGAGGCCCCTCAAGGCTGGTCGCCCCTCCTATTCATCACTTCATCCTTGGTGAACCTAACATTCTCCACCTCCTTCCGCTTGCTCCCATCCGACAAGCGCCACGGCGTCACCGACAGGCGGTAGGTCATGGCTTTGGTATCCAACCACATCTTGTACTAAATGATTTCTGAACATAGATGTCTGGTACTGAATGATTATGAGCAATTTTGATACTGGTTCACAAGTTAACCTAGCTCCAAACCAGTTTAGCAAAAGGGCAAAGAAGACAGAGGTGCAGGCTAGTTTCCATTGGTCTATTGCAAAAGACATTTTGTGGATCTATCGATCCTCTGTCTCTCTCTCAGGACTTAATATACTCCTACGTTAGACTCTGGTTAGGATCCCCCGAGCCCTATGTAACCTCCTATGATGTGACTAGGATGGCGATGAGGGGCTATGCTCGATCTAGTTCAACAAAATTTGTGTTGTACTCTAGAGTATGTGAAAGGAAGAAAAAGAAACTCATTTGTTCACTATGGTTTGTACTTTCTGATGGTATTCTACTTGTCGGTGTTTTCGGACCACCGATGAGTAAATTTGTATTTACATGTCTGGCTCGGATGGTGTGCTTGGAGGATACAAGGGTTTATACTAGTTTGGGCAGAATGTCCCTACGTATAGTTTGTTGCTGCTCATGTTACCGACACTTGGTTTGCAGTAGGGGTTACAAACAGGCGAGAGAGGGAGAGGATCCCAAGTCTCTAGTGGAAGGAGTGAACGGGTGCTGAGAGCTTGCTTGCCGCTCAGCAATGTGCTCATGTCGTGCTCTTGTATTCAGACCCCCCATGGGGCGCCCTACTTCCCCTTTTATAGACGAAGGGAAAGCGTGGGTTATAGAGGAGGAAAAGTAGAAGAACGAGAGAGAAGAAGGCTTCTTGGGTTGCTAGGTCCTTCTTCTCCTTCATGCGGGTCCCGCTGATCCTATAGATGTCTACAGGGACGACTCCATGTCGTGGCCCTGTTTGTCACTGGCACCATGCGTAGGTGTCATCTGCTGGTCTGGCATTCCACTCCATCCCAATGGATATCATGGTAAACTGACGTGCCTATCAGCGTCCGTACGAGGATTAGGTAGAATAGCACCGGCACGCCCGATACTATTCTTGATGTAAATCCCTAGGTATGGCCTGTCATGGCCACGGGTTACATCGAGGTGTGCCGACCTCTTCACTGG
This sequence comes from Miscanthus floridulus, assembly GCF_019320115.1. Taxonomy (NCBI): domain Eukaryota; kingdom Viridiplantae; phylum Streptophyta; class Magnoliopsida; order Poales; family Poaceae; genus Miscanthus; species Miscanthus floridulus. The sequence continues at coordinate 42,108,795 of NC_089591.1, forward strand.
TGTTAGAGTTTTAACCTAGGCCCATATGCTTAGCCTTGTAGTGGTTGGTAGCGGTATGGGTCCCCATCGAATGAGACTGAACCCACATCCTCGATGTCGGGCGGGGTGGAGCCCGTGACCTTGGGTGAGATAGAAACCGTGTCCTTGGGTCAGGCAAGATGGAGCCTGCGGCATTGAGGTTAGGCGAGATAGAGCCTATGGCCTCGAGGTCGGGCAAGACAGAGCCCGCGTCCTTGGGGTCAGGCAAGACAGAGCCCGCACCCAAGGGGTCGTGCGAGACAGAGCCCGTGGCCTTAAGATCAGGCAAGACAGAGCCCATGGCCTTGGGGTTGGGTAAGACCTTTTAATATGTCTCAAGCCATCTAGGGAAGTCAACATGGGTGCTAACTTACTTGTTTTGGGTATCCCTAATATCGATACCCGCCAGTAGCCCCGAGCCTGCGAAGGAGTAGGATACTCCTTTAGATGGTTTTTCGGACAGGAGGACTCTGAGGGCCTTGGCCTTCTTTTTGTAGCCCGTGACGTGTCCTGGTAGGATGGTGATTCTCTTTTGTCATGATTGATCTTCTTAGGGGCATGTAACCATAGGATTTGGGGGGTTGGAAAGATTTTTCTTGATTTCGGTCCCCTAGGATCTGATTGGTCCGCCATCGTACTACGACCATGCATTCGGTCTCCTTATGAGCCCAACTTCCCTCGAGCCCCCACACATAGTAGGGGTCCAGTCGAGGGTTGGCTCGTCTTTGTGATCGTCATCCCTCAAGCATTTTTTCGATAAAATGGAGGGGTTGAGCCGTGCCACATTTATCCTCGATGGACGAAACCTGGTGCTCAGTGAGCTATTAACGGGCTAGTCCGAGTGGGGCCCTGGCTTCCCGTTCATGTGGGTCTAGCATGGGTTAGCTAGTGACTAACTCTAGATTCTCAGTGGCCAATCCATATAGTTCTTGGGTCTGTTCGATCGGTCCCAAGGGCTTGTTGCCTTTCTTCGAGGAAAAACCATGGACTGGGAACCGACCAAGACTCGAACGTGGGCTAGGATGCCTGTGGCACTCATGTGCCTAGGTTCTAGCTGCTAGTGGGCCCATCCCTTTCCACTCATCACTCTAAGGGCACCCTAGAGAGGCTGTGAACCCGTCGGAGGGCCAGCCTTCGAACTTCTAGGCTTGAATGGACCGTAGGAGCATTTTCAGCTCCATATCCCTCCTTACCTATGATGGTTCTCGCGCCTGTCTACACCAACACCGAGTTGGACAATATTGAGAAGGAGGTGGCCCCTCTAGCACAAGACTTACCTGCCAAGATAGGGGATGAGATCATCCCCCAAGAAATTTGTTAGGTAGATAAGCCAGGCGGCGAACTTGTAATAAGTGGACAAGCTCTTAAATTTTGTTATGGCCAAACAGATGTTTAGCTCTTCTAGTCTTTTTGTATAAAAAGGTTAATGCATTCTAACCCTTTCTGTCATTAAGGTTGTAAAGTTCAAGGTGCGGGTGAAAAAATTCTAATCACGCTGGTGAGCAAAAATGCCATAGCCACTGGGCATAGGTTTCTTGCGGTCTAACCAGTTTACTCAGCATATGTTTCCGTAACCCTTGCTTCTAGATCTTAACATGAGAAAGGGTTGGGCATAGAGAATCTCAACTAGATACATATACTCTTTAATGCATTTTGACTCTTTCCATAGTTAAGGCTAAAAAGCTCGGGGTGCGGGCAAAAAACTCTAATCACGCTGGTGAGCACAAATTCCATAGCCGCTGGGGCGTAGGTTTCTTGCGGTCCGACCAGTTTTACTTACCGTTTGTTTCCATAACCCTTACTTCTATACCTTAACATGAGAAAGGGTCAGGCATAGAGATTGTCTACAAGATAGATATGCTCTTATTAGCTCCTGAGTGAGGCCTAACCCCTTGCCGTTACTGTGGTCAAGTGTTACTAAAGATCGAGGAGTCAATAGCGAAACCGATAAGAGAAAGCGTGCGTAGATTAAGGGTAAAAGTGACATAGCTGTTTGATGTTCTAGGCATTGACGAAGACTTCACTATGGATGGTCCTGAGCCCCTTGCCGTTGCTAGGGTCAGGTGTCACTAAAGATCAAGGAGTCGATAGTGAAACCGATAAGAGAAAGCATGCGTATATTAAGGGTAAAAGCGACGTAGCAGTTCGATGTTCTATGCGTTGATGAAGACTTCGCTGTCGATGGTCCTGAGCTTATAGGTGCCTAGTTGTAGCACCTCCATGATGATGTATGGTCCCTCCCACGATGGAGAGAGCTTGTGGTGGTTCTTGTTGCTCTAGAAGAGGCAGAGCACCAGGTCCTTGACGTTGAAGGCCCGACCCCGCACTCAACGGCTATGGTACCAGCACAATGCTTGCTGGTACTTGGCCGAGCAGAGGAGGGTGACATTGCGTGCTTCATCTAGCTGGTCCATGGCATCGTTGAGTTATGCCTCTACTCCCTGTTCTTCATACGCCCTAACCCTTGGTGCTCCATAATTGAGGTTGGTCGAGAGGATCGCTTTGAAACCATAGACCATGAAGAATGGTGTGTAGCCAGTGGCCCGGCCGAGGGCCATCCTCGGGCTCTAGAGTACCGTGGGAAGCTCCGCAACCCATCGTCCACTAAACTTGTTCAACCAGTTGAAGATCCTAGGTTTGATACCTTGTAGGACCATGTCGTTCATGTGCTTAACCTACCTATTCTTGTGGGGGTGCACCATGGCGGCCCAATTGACACAAATGTGGTACATGTTGCTGAATTGGAGGAACTTCTTTCCGGTGAACTGCATGCTGTTGTTCGTGATAATGGAGTTCAAGACCCCAAAGCGATGGACGATGTCAAGGACGAACAACACGGCTTGCTTGGACTTGATCATAGAGATCGGTCGAGCCTCTATCCTCTTTGTGAACTTGTTTATGGCAACAAACAAGTGTGTGTAGCCCCCGGGCACCCTCTTGAGAGGTTCGACCAGATCGAGCCCCTAGACCATGAATGGCCATGTGATGGGGATCATTTGGAGTCTGATGGGGATGCAGCGCTATAGGATCTCGGTGTGGCTTCATTTATATAGCTCACCCTTAATAAGGACAAAGGACTTGGCATGATGTGTGAGTCATCGAGCCTCCATTTTGTCCATCGGTAGTGCCTCACAGAGGAGTTAGTCGAGGTAAGGCGTCCTCCAGTCGGCCAGAGGGTCAGGCTCTATCGCTGGATCCTTGTTAAGCTCCATAACTTTAGGGTCAGATAGAGCTGATGGTTGGTTAGCCCCCAACCCTAGGGCAGGTGGCTCATCACTAGCTTGTTCTAGTTCCTTGTAGCAGACCGAGGGCTTGTAATGATCACTGGTGAAGATGCCCATCGGGATTGGCTCTCGACTAGACATCATTTTCACCAGCACATTGGTTGCCTCATTGAGACATCTCGAGATGTGATTGAGCTTGAGACCATTGAACTTGTCCTACAACTGGTGTACTTCTCAACCATATGCAGCCATCTTGGTGTTGTGGTAGCTTGATTCCTTCATGACTTGGACGATGACCAGCTGGGAGTCGCCCCGGACATCGAGTCATCGGATACTCAACTCGATGGTGATGTGTAGGCCATTGATGAGCGCCTCATACTCAGCCACATTGTTGGAGGAGGGGAAATGGATGTGAACCATGTACCTCCTGCATACCCCAAGGGGTGAAACTAAGACCAGCTCTGCACCGGTGCCTTTCTTCATCAGTGATCCATTGAAGTACATCGTCCAATACTCTTAGTCGATGACTGCTGGTGGCATTTGGACCTCAGTCCATTCTATAACAAAATTAGCCAAGACTTGGGACTTGATGGCCATCTAAGGGTCATATGAAATGCCTTGACCCATTAGCTCGAGTGCCCACTTCACGATTCTTCCTATGGCATCCTGGTTTTGGACGACCTCACTGAGAGGAAAGGACATCATGATCGTCACCGTATGTGACTTGAAGTAGTGATGCAACTTCCTCTTGGTGATAAGGATGGCATACAAGAGCTTCTGGAGTTGGGGGCAGCGGGTCTTGGAATCAGACAAGACCTCACTAATGAAGTATATGGGATGCTGCACTTTAAGGGCATGTCCCTCTTCTTCTCGTTCTACCACTAGGGTGACACTGACCACTTGCGTGGTGGCCGCAATGTAGAGCAAAAGTAGTTCTCCATTGGTCGAAGGGACTAGGAATGGGGCCTTCATCCAAAGCTACTTGACAGTGTCAAGTGCCTCCTAGGCCTCGGGCATCCATTTGAAACAGTCAGCCTTCTTCAGAAGCCGATAGAGGGGGAGACCTCATTCACCGAGGCGTGAGATAAAGCAGTTGAGCACGGCGAGGCACCCTACAACTCGCTGTACCCCCTTTCTATTCTAAATCGGGTCCATCCTCATGATGGCTGAGATCTTCTCTAGGTTGGCATTGATGCCATGCTCGGAGATGATAAAACCCAGTAGCATACCCATTGGGACCCTAAAAACGCACTTCTCGGGGTTGAGCTTGATGCCGTTCACTTGTAGTTTCATGAAGGTCTGCTCTAGGTCGCCTATGACCTGGTTAGCCCATTTGGACTTGACCACGATGTCATCCATGTAGGCCTCAATAGTCCACCTGATGAGATCCTTGAAACACTTGAGCATGCAACATTGGTACATAGCCCCTGCATTCTTCAGACTGAATGGCATTGTGACATAGCAGAATGATCCGAATGAGGTGATGAAAGATGTCATAAGCTGGTCGGACTCTTTCATCATGATTTGATGGTACTCAGAGTATGCATCAAGGAAGCAAAGGGTCTCGCACCCTGAGGTTGAGTCGACTACTTGGTCTATGCGTGGCAAAGGAAACGGATCATTTGGACACGCTTTGTTGAGACCCGTGTAGTCAACACACATTCTCTATTTCCCATTCTTTTTTCATACAAGAATGGGATTGGCTAACCACTTAGGGTGGTATACTTCCTTGATGAACTTGGCCACCAAAAGTTTCGCGATCTCCTTGCTGATGGCCCTGCGCTTCTCCTCGTCGAAGTGACACAGGTGCTGCTTCATTAGCTTGGAGCCTAGTCTGATCTTCAAGGCATGCTCGACGACTTCTCTCGTAATGCCTAGCATGTCCGAAGGTCTCCACAAAAAAATGTCTCTGGTGGCGCGAAGGAAGTCGACGAGCGTGCTTTCCTATTTGGAGGAAAGCGTGGTGCCGATGTGCACCACTTTGCCCTTGGAGCCGCTGGGGTCTATGAGGACCTCCTTGGCGTCCTCCACAAGCTTGAAAGACCTAGCCGACCGCTTGGGGTTGGGTGCTTCTTTGACATCCTCCTTCCTGATGGCCACAAGCTCTTTGGAGGCGACGATTGCCATAGCATGTTCGCAGCACTCGACCTCGCACTTGTAGGCGTGCTAGATGGAGGTGCTAATGGTGATGACCCTGTATGGACACGACATCTTCAACTTTAGATAGGTGTAGTTGGGGACGACCATGAACTTCGCGTAGTACGGACGTCCTAGGATGGAGTGTTAGGTTCCATGGAACCCGATCTCCTCGAAGGTAAGGGTTTCCGTCCTGTAATTGGTCAGATCCCTGAAGGTGATGGGCAGATTGATCTTCCCAAGTGGCATGTCCTGCTTTCTAGGCATGATGCCATGGAAAGGTGCCCCGGTCAGTCGGATGCGCGATCGGTCAATGCCAATGGTGTCGAGCATTTTGGCGTACATGATGTTGAGGCCGCTGCGTTCATCCATCAGCACCTTGGTGAGCTGCTTTGTGCTAATGATTGGGTCAACCATGAGCAGATATCTTCCTAGCTGTGGGATGCTTTTCGAGTGGTCGGTCTGATCAAAGGTTATGGCAGACTCTGACCATCGGAGGAAAGCATGCACAGCCGGCTTGGCCATATAGACCTCATGGCGTGCAAGCTTCTGGTGGCGCTTGGAGCCATAGGCCGCTAACCCTCCAAAGATCAAGAGGCAGCCATCTAGTATTGGAAAGCCATCATCCTTACCTTCGACATCATCCGTGGTGGGCTTAGGCTCCTTCCTATGCTTCCCCATGTTGGAGCCTCCGGACAAGAACTGCTTCATGAGGCCACAATCATTGTATAGATGCTTGATAGGGAAGGCATGGTTTGGGCATGGCCCTTCGAGCAGCTTCTCAAAGTGGTCCAGGGTACCCTCGGTGGTCTTTTGACCCCCCTTGTGGTCGGCGATGGCCACGAGCGAGCACTCGCACTGCTGCTTGTTCTTCTTCATGTTGGGATGGTTGGAGGTGCCTTCGTCAGTGTCCTAGTCCTATTTTGCCTTGCCCTTGAGGCGGTTGAAGATCGCTCTAATCGCCTCCTCACCTGAGGCATGGCTGGTGGTGATGTCGAGCAGCTCCTTGGTGGTTCATGGGCCCTTACATCCCAGTTTATGGACCAGGGACTCGTAGGTGGTCCTAGACAGGAAAGCTCCTAAGATGTCGACATCAGCGACATTGGGCAGCTCATTGCACTGCTAGGAGAAGCGCTAGATGTACCCACGAAGGGTTTCCCCAACCTTCTGTTAGTAGTTTTTGAGATCCCATGGGTTCCCAGGATGCGCGTATGTGCCCTAGAAGTTTCCCACAAAGATCTCTTTTAGGTCTGCCCAACTTTGGATTCTATTGGGCGGAAGGTGTTCCAACCACGTTCATGCTGAATCGACCAGGAATAATGGAAGGTTGCGGATAATGAAATCATCCTTATCCACTCCACTGGCTTGGCAAGCAAGCCGACAATCCTTGAGCCATAGTCTAGGGTTTGTTTCCCTATAGTATTTCAGGATGTTAGTCGGCGGTCAGTACCATGGTGGGAAGGCAGAGTTGAGGATGTGTTGGCCGATGGCCTGAGGTCCTAGCAAGTCAGGGCTTGGTCTTCGGTCCTTGCCATTGTCATAGTGTTTGCCACGATAAGGGTGGTAGCTATGGCTAGCCCCCTCCCTCGCATTGCCATGGGCACGCCTACGGGCATTGATGGTGTCGCGCGCGTCACGGTTGTGGCCAAGACGCTCATGCACCAAGACCATGGCGTGTGGCTCCTTGTCATGCCTAGTGAACTAACATGTCCTTGTTGGGTCACTTTGAAGGCACGCGCTAGCTAGCATCAAGCTCGTGTTGTCAGGACAATGAGCTCTCGGCCTGCTACACCGTCGCATGCTCAAGTAGCATGCAAATCTCGCTATGGGCCCGATGATCCTCAGGTGTTGCGGGCTCCAAAGGCCCTTAGAGCAAGGCCGTCATGATAGCGATGTTCTGGCTTGCTCGGATGAAGTGTGGGAGGGCTTCATCATCCTTGATGATCCTCTGGTTCATGTCACAGGCGATGGCACGCGCACGCCGACCGTCTTCGTGGTGCTCGATCTCTCGCTTGAGCTCCACACATTCCTGCTCGAGCTGGGGTCATGCTTCTTCAAGCTCTTGGTGCCACGCCATCAGCTGCTCTACCCATAGGTGAGGTGGGGCCCCTGCATCCCCCTCGACCTCATCATCAAGGTCATCTATTGGGGTAGCCCATCCCTCATGGATGCTTTTGATGTATCCCTTGGGGTACCTACCATGAAACATTCTCGCGAGGGGTGATGGCTCCCCCTGCTGGAGTCAAAGTCGGAGGGCGACTCTGATTCTCCCATGAGAAGGTGGTGGAAAGATTCCATGATGTATTTGGTCATCCCCATGAACTCGTCGTTCATAGAGGGTGGGGGCTTGCGCTGTGCCACAAGGTGGCCAACGGTCTCTGCGACGTTGCGAAAACTGAATGGGAGCACTATCAGGGTGCTTTGGATGAGGTATTCTGGGGAAAGCGGCTCTCCTCCAACAAGCTGCATCATGACATTGGTGAATGAGAAGGTGAGGCAGCGCAGGTCATCCTAGGACGGTCACGGTCCTAGGAAGGCACCGAGCTAGCACTCTAGCCTCCTATAATCGAAGCTGAGGAGTTGGTCGCTCTTAGGGGCATGGCCCTCCGGTACGTGCAGCTACAGCTCCTCAAGCACCTCGGCGATCGTGTTGAGGCTGGTGGAGTGGAGAGGTTGGATGGCGATGGGAACCTACGCCAACTCTCCCTCTATTGTAACGATCAAGTCCAGGTTCCAAAAGCGCACGTGCGCGCCTAGGACCCAGCTGATGCCATGACTAGCCATTCGAGGCTTGATGTGGACGTTGAGATGCACAAAAAGCCCCTACCTGGCACGCCAACTGTCAGTGTTTTTGGACCACCGACGACTAAAATTGTATTTGTGCGTCTGGCTTGGATGGTGTGCTCGAAGGACATAAGGGTTTATACTGGTTCGGGCAGAACGTCCTTATGTCCAGTTCATTGTTGCTCATGTTATCGGTACTTGGTTTGCAGTAGGGGTTACAAACAGGCAAGGAAGGGAGAGGATCCTAATTTTCTGGTGGAAGGAGTGAATGGGTGCTGAGAGCTCGATGGAAAATGATTTTTTGAGCCTTGGTACGTTTGGCAAAAACTGATCTCCAAGCTTGTACCAAGATTAATAATGTCTCCAAAAGTACCAAAATGAGCTTTCACTTGACTCATGTCACCTAGAAGTTCCTTTGGGTGTGACCAAATCATTTTCTGATCGTTGCAAACTATGTTCTAATTTTGCTATGAGATTAACACTATCTCCAAATGGATCGAAACACGCTTTCACTTGACCCTCGTCACATATGAGTTTCATCGGGTGCAATAAAATTGATTTCCTGAGCCTATGGTACGTTCGCCGCAAACCGTGTAATTGTGTCTTTGTAGAGAAAATACCTGGTTTTTGGGTTTGGGCCTCAAAACTTGGTTGAGAGTTTTTGATGGACTTGGAGGAGGCACGTGGCATCATTGTGAAGCTTGCATCAAGGTAAAGCAAAGTCATGAAGTGCTCATGGTCATTGGAAGGTTCTAATGGCTACAGGGGGGGTGAATAGCCTATTAAAAATTTCTACAACACTAAGACAAAGTGATTAGTAAATAAGATAGCGAAGCGAATTTTGCACTAGCTCTACTCTTGTGTTGCAAGCCACCTAACTAATTCTAAATCTATGATCTCTAGTGTACCACATAATGGCTTGGTCGCTTAAACTACCACTTGTGAGCAACCTAAATTAGTAATTCAACTAATTACTTCTATGCTACACTAGAGAGCTACTCTACTAGCTAGGCTACCTCTACACAAGATATCTCTACAAAAGTAAATACAAGAGAGGTAGAGAGATCAATACTAAGCCGATCAAGCAAAAAATGAATCACAATGAATACCAATTGACACAATGATTTTTCACCGAGGTTCACTTGCTTGTCGGCAAGCTAGTCCTTGTTGTAGTGATTCACCCACTTGGAGGTTCACGCGCTAATAGGCATCACATGCCTAACCCACAATTGGGTGCCAGACGACCAACACAAGATGGGGATCACACAAGCCTTGAGCAATCCACTAGAGTACCTTTTGGCTCTCTACCGGAGAAAGGTTAAGAACCCCTCACAATCACCACGATCGGAGCCAGAGACAATCACCTTCCTCTGCCAGACGATCCTCGCTGCACCAAGCCATCTAGGTGGTGGCAACCACTAAGAGTAACAAGCGAAATCTATAGCAAAACACAATCACCAAGTGCCTCTAGATGCAATCACTCAAAGCAATGCACTTGGATGCTATCGAATCTCACCAAATGATGAATCGATCAAGCTAGATGAGTGAGAGAGGAATGTCTAGGCTCACTAGGATGTATTCTCAACAGAAATGGCCAAGAGAATGAGCCCAAGCCAGCCAAGCCTCTTAAATAGAGCCCCTAATGAAATAGAGCCGTTGGGCTAAAGGGGCAGCCCCTGCAAGCTGACCGGACGCGTTGCTCACAACGACTAGTGTAGCACCCGGTTGTAAAGACAAAACTAGATACACACTATATGTGAGCCCAAAAAATCAACTCTCACATATAGCCACAAATAAGGGTAATATCAAAAGACAATACTTATTACATAACGTATTAATAAAAGGAAAATAACCTCAGAGTATAGTCAGCGGAAACTTGACTCCAATCTTCTGGCGAAGACTCCAAATCCACAGGGCCGACTGACTGGTTGACCACAAGCCTAACTCCTCCAAACCAGCAATCTGGTACCCATCCAGGATTTTTATCCAATGTATAGAAAAGTAAAGCAAGCGTAAGTACATGTCGTACTTAACAACTATATCATGGGGTTCATGAGGCTCAAAAGGGCTGACACTGGTTTACTGCGATTAGCTTTAATAGGTTATCTTTTTAAGCAATTGAGTGGCAAAGAATTTATCATTCCCATAAACACATGATCAGGTAAACATGAATAATGTATAGCATAAATAGTTGATCATTAGTATCATTATCCATTAGTGATCATCTCTATTCCATAAGGGTCCAAGGCCGCTCATGACCATGAGCACGGCTGATATATCAGTTTTATACTCTGTAGAGTTTGTACACTTTCACTGTGAGTCGTGATTTACCCTTTCGCCTGAGGTGATCAACCTCTTGACCCACTACCAAGGAAGGTCGGCAGGGTTCACTATAAAGCCTTTCAAAGATTCGTGTAACAAGTTAGGGCTGCTAGGCATATGTGGCCCATCTCTAGGAGTGGCACGCGTGGGCATCATAGCATGGTACACACAACCTAGCAGAAAAGAAAACATACCCTCATGCACCATAAAGGTAACAGCTAACGAGCTAGAAAAGGTCCTCATACTGAGCTAAAGCCAGAGCCATATAGCCCTCACAGCTATACTATAAGTCCCGGATGATCGCTTACAGATAAGTCCTTAGGGAGAGGAATCTGAAGCATTTAGAAAGTAGCTAAACACTCCAGCCCCCTGTTTCCATGTTGCTAAAAAGTCATGTTTTAATGTTTATTGCATATAACATTAGTCAAGTTAAAAGATCATGGTTTTGATTAAGCACTAGCAAAAACTACCCAATGCAATAACCCAAAGGTTTTCAAGGTACAAGATATCAAATATCTAGGATATCCTTATTGGCATCAAGGTAGACACTTGCAATATGAATTAAGTGATGAAATGTGAATAGGTAAAAAGGATAGTCCCATGCTATACTTGCCTTACACACCGATCCTTTGGTAAGCTTTACTCTTCACGTCCTTCTTCTTCTTCTGGATCACCACGTGTATCTCACTGACTGGACGTAATCATAGAACACCACGCAAACATCCATACACATACATGCATAGCATACAATTGCATCTACATTAGAACAATACACCAATCATAGAAAAATAAGTAAAGGAGTTTGAAACACGATTCTACGTATCGCTACAAACACACAGTCGCGAGAGGCACGCTAATCGGAGCTACGGTTGAAAAGTTACAACTACCGAGAGATTTGCTTAATACATGGAAAAGAAAATTATAGGCTTCATTTATGTTAACCATATGAATTCATATATAAAAGATATTTTTATAAATAATATAGATTAAATTAAGTCAATTTTAGATTTAAATTATAAAATAAAAGTAAAACAAATCATATTTTATGTATAAAGCCCAGTTGCATAATCATTAATCAAGATATGATTTAAACCATGATTTTTATGAAATAGTAATATAGTAAACATCATTACTAATGCATAGATCTCGTTGTTATGAAACAAACGCAACTTGAACGGACTATTTTGGAGTTAAAATGAATAAGTTATGATTTAAATAAGTTTTCCTATAGTTAAATAATAGATTAAATCTACCCATGAATTTTACATATTGAAAATATGCCTAACAGTTGTATAAACATGTAGAAAACATAAATACGATCCTAACATAATTTGAACGGGTCAAATCGGACTTAAAACGCAAAAGTTACGCATGAAATAAGGTCCAATGGCATTCTTGTAATTAATTGAACTCAATTTTGAATTTAAACAATTACAATTCTGAATTTAAACATATTTTGGACTGCGCACACTAATTCTGGAAACCACAGGGTCCTAAATGAATAAAAATAGGGCCTAAAATAAATTATTTTGAACTAATTTGGATTGCGGGTTGATTCACCAAAAAGAGGAGGGTTATTCTGCAAAATACACGTGGCTGACCGGATGTTGACTGCGTGTTGCTGACTGGGAAGCCACGTGGTAGTTTGTGGTTGGCGTGGTGCACCACGTGGGTGTGGGCGTGCGTTGACGTGGTGCTGTGGACCGAGTCCACAGCCGTGGTGGACCGGTTATGTATCGAACCGGTACATCTAATCCCGGTCATCCATGCTAGATCCGACGGTGCTACATGAACGTGAGGCCCCCCACCGTTGTCCTATGCCTCTGAGGAGCCCGCCATGGCCGGTGGTAATCTAAGGAGAGAGGGAGGGCGTGGGTTAGGGGAAATCCGATCAATGGTTGACCAAAACGACGAATTAATGGTACCTACGATCGTGGGGGAGTATGGCAGAGCTCCAGGAGACGTCGGTGACGGCGATTGAGCTCGAGAACGGTGGATTACCGTGTGGCGGTGGTGACTAGAGCGGCGAACGGAGAAAGGAGCAGAGGGGTGGGCTCAGCTCGGGTCTTTATAGGCCGAACAGGTGCGACGTAGAAGGAGGGAGAGCGAGGGCGCTCGGGCGGATTCGGCACTTTCCTTGTAGGTGCGATGGATCGACGGCTTGCCGTTCGGGGCTACGCCATTGCCGGGGCAGAGAAAGAAAGGAGCGTGGGGAAGAAAGGAAAGAAGACGCGATGTTGACGGGCGGGACCCATGAGGCAGTGAGGGGAAAGGAGGCGGTGAGCGGGCATGGGCGCTGAAGGCCAAAGCGGATACAGCGCTGAGCTGGGCCACACGGGCGCACGCGTGAAGCGGGCCACCTAGCTGGGCTGGTGCGCAGGAGGCCGAAAGGAGGGAGGGGAGATGCAAGCTGGGCTAGGCGACGAGCTGGGCCGATGAAGAGGAGTAAGGAAAGGGCCGAAAAAAAAACAGTGGGCCTTCGGGCCAGAAATGAGAATGGAGTTTTTCCTTCTTTTTCCAAATCCTTTTCTTTTCTTAATTCAACACAATTTCAAATGCAAACCAAACCGAGTATAAATACGATTCAAAATACACTTTTTAGTTCAAACATAAATGAACCAATTTTGGGTAAGTTTTTTGAGAATAACTTTTTAAATTCTTTTATTTTTCTAATTTTCTTTTCTTTCTTTTCTTTTATTTGAAAGCTATTTTTAATTTCATTTTCAAGAGCATTTTAACTATTTTGACTTTTCAACCACTCAACCAATGAAATGAAATGCAATGGCATGTATGCTCAAACATGTTGCTACCTTATGATGTATTTTAATTTAATGAAAAAAATTATTTCCTATATTTCATGTGCACAAAATTTCCAACTTAAATCATTTTAACCCTATTTCAAAAGAGGCAAATTTTAGGGTGTTACAATTCTACCCCCCTTAAGACGAATCTCGTCCTCGTGATTTGGCAGACGTCGACTAAGAGATGGGAATACTCCGTCCTTGGATTCTTCTTTACTTTCTCGTGCAGTTCCATCGTCTTAATAAAGATCCACTTTACTTTGCATACCTGTTGCCCTTACTCCAAGTAATTTGCCTAACTAATTCCAAAATTTTGACAGGTACCTTGGACAACTCTCAGGTAACCCTAATCACTAGGCCATAATTCTCTTTTCCTCATATGTTCACCATCCAACAGGGCTTCCTTATCTTCTTGGTCTGAAAGTGAATCTACCACCAATCTTCAAAACATTGATGATCTTGGTGAAGTTGCTCGAACTGGGAATACAACTCTTAATCCTTGGTGTTACTCCAACCTTCTTAGCACAATTCTCCGTTGCTAAGGGCATCGGCCATGACTTCGATTCTTGAAGCGATAGCACTTTTCCAAGTCATAATCAATCTCATTCCAACGAGGATATCACAAGCTCAAGACCAACTTAGTGAAGATGTCCTATGTATTCTTGTGATCCTCCTAGATGTCACTTTTACTTTCAAGAAGATGGTACTTCCATGCTCTACAATGGATAGCTCCAGATAACATGTTACTTCAACTCACGCATATATAAGGACACATCCCACACCTTCACAAGATGCATTATTGTAGATACAAAGCTCTTGTCATGATCTGACAAAGCTAATACTTAGGTTTTACTTTGACCTCTTGGCCTCCTTCAAACACTTGGCTGAAGTCTCTTGATCCAAACTAACTTAAAAGCTTCTTCGGTAGCTTTATCAACATCTTGCTGGTCTTGGATAAACTTCCCTCTAACCAAACCTCATTATTTAATACTCTAGGTTCTCTCTTACATCCTTGAGTACCACCATGCTTCCGCTGCGCAAACTCGAACGTATGATACTTCATCTTAACAATTCTTCCACTTGACTACCCTCTTAAGAAAAGATAAACTAGGGGACACCAAAGTATAGCTTGCGTCTTCTTGTGATTGAAGTCTACTGTTGTCCAAAATTTTCTTAGGGTTTTTTTAATCGTCCAAAATCAGAGATATGAACTGATAAAGACAGGTAGCTCCAAAAACAGGATAGAAAAAACAAAAGAAAACCATAACCCAACTATTTATTTCATTAATCCTTATACCTTGAACCTATGAACTAAATGAAATTGCGGGAACACCCAACAAGATCATTGCAATCATTACAAAGATGCAAAACAAGCATAAACATAATGACAATTCGACAAAGCACTTAAAAATGCATAACTCATTCTTTGACTCAACTTGTGATACTATCATTTTTATTACATAAGGGGCACAACTCCTATCCTTAACTAAGGATCTTGGATAGTCTAGCATAACTTCTTCATTCACCACTCTTACCAATTGCTTCTTTTAGGTTGGTTATCACTGACACTTTCTGGTGACAGACCAGTAGTGATCTAATTTTGGCTATTTCCATGGTGTACTTGTTGATTCTTCTATGGGCAAGATTTAACATAATGTCCTTCCTGCTGACACTGATAACACTTCCTCTTAGCTGGATCTTTTGTGATGTCATACTCCACAGAATTGTTGCTTAGAGTATTATCAGCTTGCTAACTCTGTAAGTTCATCTTTGTTTGACTAGACCGCTTTTTTGCTCGCTTGATCTTTCGGGGTTGAAACTCTATGTAGGTGATTGTCCACCCATCTATGCATACCTCATGTGGAAAGACTGGAGTAACCTTAGCTTGAGAAACTTCTAATTCTTTAGAGTCTGAGTTTAACTAACTAGGGATTAAAGCTAGATGTGACGATATAATAGAACTCGAATGTTGATTGCTTTCCAATTCTGACTCTGGTGAGACCTCCTTTCTCTTCTTATCCACATTGTCCTTAGGTACAGGCTGAATACCTTCATACTCAATTCTTTCTCCTAACGGTGTGGTTAGAAGCACCGAACGTTGGGCATACTTGATCACTCCTTTACATTCTGACATCCATCCCATTCCAAGAATAACATCAATGTCCACTAACTCTAATAGAATAAGGTTTGCTTCAAATTTTACCCCCTTTATGTCAAGACTAACTCTTGGGCATTTGCGGTTTGCCTTCATTTCTCCTCCTAGGGACTTAACTATCACTGGTTTTCTCATTAGAAGCATAGTTATCTTATGTTCCTTTACGTATGCACTAGAGATAAACAAATGTGAAGCTCTGGGGTCAAATAGCACTGTGGCGAAAGCTGAGTTTATTGGAATGAAACCATACACAACCTCCTTAGCTCCATGAGTGGTAGTCATATCTACATTATTCAATCTTCCTTGGATGTAGTTTCTCTTTGCTTTACTTCATTGCTCCTATTTCTTCTGGACCTTCTGTTCTTGCTTTGGCTGTGGTTGATCCTGGCATTCATGTGCCGTCCTTCCCACATCTTCATTGGACTTCATATTCTTCCAAGCTTCTGCTACTTGTCTCTTCACTAGTCCCTTTGGTATGTTGGTTTGACCTTGTGGCAGGCACTATTGAAAACTCCTAGGTTGAGTCATTCCTTGTAGTGCTTGTTGTTGCATAGCTACAAGCTTCTCCTTGTCGAATGCAGTCAAGGACAACATAGCTTGGTCCTCCTGGTCTCTGATGCTGGTGGTCTCCTCATTATGACCCATCTATATAAGTGAAGAGAGAGGATTGAGAATAGAGACAAAGTTTTCATAACAGACAGAGGCTAAAGTGAGCATAAATTTTAGCAAATAACAAGGTTGGAGAGAAAACAAGAACTAAGCAAGATAAAAGCATGCTAAAACGTTCAGTTCTAACTAGGCTTGCGTCCTACAGTTAGCATTGCTCTGATGTCACTTTGTAGCATCCGGTTTTAAAGACAAAACCAGATACACACTATATGTGAGCCCAGGAAGTCAAATCTCACATATAGCCACAAATAAGGGTAATATCAAAAGACAATACTTATTACATAACGTATTAATAAAAGGAAAATAACCTCAGAGTATAGTCAGCGGAAACTTGACTCCGATCTTCTGGCGAAGACTCCAAATCCACAGGGACGACTGACTGGTTGACCACAAGTCTAACTCCTCCAAACCAGCAATCTGGTACCCATCCAGGATTTTTATCCAATGTATAGAAAAGTAAAGCAAGTGTAAGTATATGTCGTACTTAACAACTATATCATGGGGTTCATGAGGCTCAAAAGGGCTGACACTGGTTTACTACGATTAGCTTTAATAGGTTATCTTTTTAAGCAATTGAGTGGCAAAGAATTTATCATTCCCATAAACACATGATTAGGTAAACATGAATAATGTATAGCATAAATAGTTGATCATTAGTATCATTATCCATTAGTGATCATCTCTATTCCGTAAGGGTCCAAGGCCGCTCATGACCTCGAGCACGGCTGATATATTAGTTTTATACTCTACAGAGTTTGTACACTTTCACTGTGAGTCGTGATTTACCCTTTCACCCGAGGTGATTAGCCTCTTGACCCACTACCAAGGAAGGTTGACAGGGTTCACTATAAAGCCTTTCAAAGATTCGTCTAACAAGTTAGAGCCACTAGGCATATGTGGCCCATCTCTAGGAGTGGCATGCGTGGGCATCGCAGCACGGTACACACAACCTAGCAGAAAATGAAACATACCCTCATGCGCCATAAAGGTAACCACTAACAAGCTAGAAAAGGTCCTCATACTAAGCTAAAGCCAGAGCCATATAGCCCTTACAGCTGTACTGTAAGTCTCGGATGATCGCTTACAGATAAGTACTTAGGGAGAGGAATCTGAAGCATTTAGAAAGTAGCAAAGCACTCCAGCCCCCTATTTCCATGTTGCTAAAAAGTCATGTTTTAATGTTTATTGCATATATCATTAGTCAAGTTATAAGATCATGGTTTTGATTAAGCACTAGCAAAAACTACCCAATGCAATAACCCAAAGATTTTCAAGGTACAAGATATCAAATATCTAGGATATCCTTATTGGCATCAAGGTAGACACATTCAATATGAATTAAGTGATGAAATATGAATAGGTAACAAGGATAGTCCTATGCTATACTTGCCTTGGTGTCCTAGTTGCATAATCATATTTTATGTATGAAACCCAGTTGCATAATCATTAATCAAGATATGATTTAAACCTTGATTTTTATGAAATAGTAATATAGTAAACATCATTACTAATGTGTAGATCTCGTTGTTATGAAACAAACGCAACTTGAACGGACTATTTTGGAGTTAAAATGAATAAGTTATGATTTAAACAAGTTTTCCTATAGTTAAATAATAGATTAAATCTACCCATGAATTTTAGATATTGAAAACATGCCTAATAGTTGTATAAACATGGAGAAAACATAAATACGACCCTAACGCAATTCGAACGGGTCAAATCGGACTTAAAACGCAAAAGTTACACATGTAATAAGGTCCAATGGCATTACTGTAATTAATTGAACTCAATTTTGAATTTAAACAATTAAAATTCTGAATTTAAACTTATTTTGGACTGCGCACACTAATTCTAGAAACTATAGGGTCCTAAACGAATAAAAATAGGGCCTAAAAGAAATTATTTTGAACTGATTTGGATTGCGGGTTGTTTCACCGAAAATAGGAGGGTTATTCTACAAAATACGCGTGGCTGACCGGATGTTGATTGCATGTTGCTGACTGGGCAACCACGTGGTAGTTTGTGGTTGGCGTGGTGCACCACGTGGGTGTGGGCGTGCGCTGACATGGTGCTATGGACCGAGTCCACAGCCGTGGTGGACCGGTTATGTATCGAACCGGTATATCTAATCCTAGTCGTCCGTGCTAGATCCAATGGTGCTACATGAACGTGAGGTCCCCCGCCGCTGCCCTATGCCTTCGGTGAGCCTGCCATGGCCGGTGGTGATATGAGGAGAGAGGGAGGGCGCGGGTGAGGGGAAATCCGATCAATGGTTGACCAAAATAATGAATTAATGGTACCTACGGTCGCGGGGGAGTACGGCGGAGCTCCAGGAGACGTCAGCGACAGCGATTGAGCTCAAGAACGGGGGATTGTCGTGCGACGGTGGCGACTAGAGCGGCGAACGGAGAAAGGAGCAGAGGGGAGGGCTCGGCTTGGGTCTTTATAGGCCGGACAAGCGCGACGTAGAAGGAAGGAGAGTGGGGGCGCTCAGGCGGATTTTGCGCTTTCCTTGCAGGTGCGATGGACCGGCGGCTTGCCATTCGGGGCTGCGCCATTGCCGGGGTAGAGAAAGGAAGGAGCATGGGGAAGAAAGGAAAGAAGACGCGACACTGATAGGCGGGACCCGCGAGGTAGTGAGGGAAAAGGAGGCGGTGAGCGGGCATGGGCACTGAAGGCCGAAGCGGCTACAGCGCCGAGCTGGGCCACACGGGCGCGCGTGCGAAGCGGGCTATAACACCCCAGGTGTTTGTCACCAGTTAAGCAATGGGTTTAAACTTAACCATGGCATGTTAAGTGGTGATGAAGACGTTAGGTCAAACATATGAAAATGAGCCACCACTTAAACTTGGACCATGCACCATTGCTTACATGTTGCCTTTTCAAAAAGTATGCTTGAGTAATGTTGGATGCACTTCTTTCATGTGTCTCACATCAATATCTATCTATATTGATCACTGGAAAAGTTTCATGAAGTGTGGAATCAAAAAGTCACATGAAATGATAAGTTATATCCTTATTGGAATGATTTTACTAAGTGCGTGAATTGCACTATTAAGTGAATGGAAATGTAGGTCATCAATCAAACCTTGCAACCTTGCCCAAATAACTCTAGATGAACTCTACAACAAAAGTTATAAAAGGTTCATGTTGAGCAGAAGTCAAGAAAATGCCTCAATCGGTCAATAACACTAATTTAAGCTTTATAGTGACGATACTTTGACCTATGTTGACCAACCACTTACGGTGCTTGCATGGAGTTGCACCTTAAATAAAAGTTGAAGATTGAGTAGAGTAGAACAAACTTTGTTTTTGGAACAAGAGCCAGATCAACTTGGAACTAATCAAACAGAGGCTCAAAAATTGAATCAGAGGCTGTTTTCAGACTTAGAATTTTTCTAAGTCTAGAATTCATCGTCGTCGCCATTGGCATTCCACGTTCTCCGAAATTTGTTAAGCAGCTTGAGTTGGTCCAAAAATAAAAGGGGAAGGTTATATTATGGAGAAGAGAATGCAAAAAGGTGGAACCCGTTTGGCTTCGTGTTGATGGTTAATTCTGAGTTTTTCCTAATCACCGTCGTCACGCTGACAAACCAAAGTTAGGAGCATGTTATCTGCTAAACCATAACCCTAATGACCCTGAACCCTTAAGCAAAGTTGGAGAGCATCAGGTGTAGACCAAACTTCATTTTAGGCCCATGGACCAATTCGGACCCGAGCCGACCCAAAATGGCATCCCCACCTTCCCTACTCCGGCGTCTACCACCTGTTCATCGGAATGTCGACGTGGCCACCGTGCATGGACGCCGCGCGCCCCCACCGTTGCTGCGTGCCCTGCCTCCCTGCCGCGCCCCTACTCGTTCAACTGAGCGCCCGAGCTGCCCAGCACTCACTCACCTCCCCACTCTCCCTCCCTCGCTCTCTGGTGCTGCGCGCGAGCTCTGGGACGCGGCCACCATGGACGCCGCCGTGAGCTTGAGCTAGGCCGCCTTCGTTCTTCCACCTCCGAGAGCCTGGCAGCCCTGCATCCACCGCCACCGGCTTCGCCGTCATCTCCTTGGCCTCGCGCGCCCCTCCTCGGCCTTCCTTCGCTGCCGTAGCGCGCGGCCACCGGTGCTGTGGCCGCCGTGGATGCCTGTGTGCATGGCCAGGTCAACCCGGCCCGCCTTCATCCTAATTGAGTAGCCCAGCATGTGCGTGTGGGACCCCTGGTCCTCCCCGCCACTCCACCGCCACCGCCGGCCCTTCTCTGGCCGCCACCGGCCGATTCACCGGCCTCCTCTGTTCTCAACTGCGACCAGGGACCTTGCGCTAGAATTTGATGAAAGGGAGGGGTCTAACTGCGAAGTTTGTGACTCAAATGAATAGTGCCGATAAGGACCTATTTGCAATAAATTTGCTGAATCTTTGGAAATTCATAGTAATTCATAGGAAATTCGTAAAATAGCAAATGAGGACTTTTTGGAATCCTTGTGAAATTCTCTATGCATTAGATCTATAATATAGCATGTTTTAGTTTCAATATTTTGCGGTAAAAATAGATTTGTGCAGTAAGGTTGTAATGCTAGTTGAATTTGTTATTTTCCATAACTGCAGATCTAGGGCTCCAAATGAAGTGAAATTTTTTTGTGGCATGCTACTCATGTGATAGTTGATGTGTGGTAAAAATTTCATGAGTATTGGATGAAGTATGAGTGAGTTATTGGTTTATCTCGCTCTCACAGGATTTCTTGCAATAGCAAATTGTCTTTTTCATAGAGGCAGCTATACTTATGCAAATGGTATAAAATTTGTACAGTAGACT
Source organism: Miscanthus floridulus (assembly GCF_019320115.1). Taxonomy (NCBI): domain Eukaryota; kingdom Viridiplantae; phylum Streptophyta; class Magnoliopsida; order Poales; family Poaceae; genus Miscanthus; species Miscanthus floridulus. Next base: position 42,129,708 of record NC_089591.1, read on the forward strand.
ATTGAGAGGATATGTGAGCTACTGTAATTTTTGTAGAATTTATTGTGCATTTTTGGTATATGTTCATAAATACACCTTGATGTCTAAATAAATTAAGAAATGCTTTAAGAAAATTTATTTAGAGGTGAGCACCATGCTTTTTGGTGTTCTTTAGTCAGGTGTGAAATGTTGGTAAAGTTGGTTTTTCCCAATTATGAATTTGCAACATAAGTTAATAATTATTTTCTTGCCGATGTGGTTTATGGACAGATCTGGGAACTTAGCAAAGTTCTTCATGACAATGTGCTTTGTTGTGAAACTTGTTTATACAAAAGTTGTAGATAATTTATGTATCTAGCTGCTGTTAAAATTTGGTATCATTTGGCCGAGTAGTGTTTGAGTTACAACTATTTAAAGTTAGAATACAGGATTTGTTGCTCTCTGTTTTGTATGACCCAGTTTCTATAAAGGTATAATTTCGACCTACTTAACATGGGAATCATGCTATGATGGTTATAGATGAAATGTAGATAATTTCATAAGCTTTCGAAAATGTCTTCTTGCAAGTCATTTGGATTTGTGTAACTCTAGTTATAGCTAAATCTTGTAGCTGCTGTTTGCATGTCTAGAAATTGGCAGATTCCAATTATAGTGTTTGCTTGTATATTGTTAAGTGTGACTTATGCCTTGAATGATGACTGAGTTAGAGCACCTGAGATCTTGGGAAACTTGTGTCATGCTTGGTGTTGTCGTCTTCTTTGCCATCTTAGCATGATAGATTGTGTGATGTTTAAGTTAAGCATCGCAAAATACTTAAGTATGTTAGTGTAAACTATGCTTGTCTTGCTTGCTATTTTGTGATGCGTCTCATGGTACTATTCTTCATATTTATGCACTTATATATTGCATCTCATCTAGGTACGCTAGATGCACCATGTGAAGGATGCGATGTTTGAGCCAACCCCGAAGATTTGGTTTGGTGGATATATCCTGAAGATGGAAGGACTAAGCAAGTGCTAGGACCGGAGATGTCACCATGACGGTGCAAGCTAACTGAACTGACTTGTGTCGGATCCCAGGCAAGCCCCGGAGCATATTAAGCCTCTTAATTTCTGAAATGCAATTAAAGTATTATTGTTACATATATATTGTTGCATTAAGTTTAGGTGTTGGATGCAAACACTTGCTGCATTGGTTATCCAATCCTTGTCCAGATATTGATACCCTGAATCCTATGTAGCTCAGGCTCGTGTAGTGCTTAGCCCTGCTTAAATGCGGTAGAAGTCAGGTGATTTCCTGTCACTTGTGAGCTATAGGGATATACATGTGGCACGGTTGGCTATATTTGCTATCGTGGAAAAGAACCTGTCTTAATTTGAATTGAAGACCGGGTGGAGGCTTGCCGGTTTGTAGTGACTCCGTCTGTGTCGCTTAAGGACTGAATCTTGGAGCCTTTCCTATTCATGTTGAACGCATGCCTCTCTCTTAGTTGGCCGGGTCTGGAGACCGACCACGAAGCCGAGTAGCTCCCCTTAGGCCGGGAGTCAATAAGTATAAAGTACACCTCGGAAGGGAGCCGTAGGCGTGAGTCCAAGGACAGGTGATTTAAAAGTCCTGATCGTCCTGGCAGAAGGGTAATCCCTGAGAGTGCTGGTGCTGATCAAACCCGTGAATTTGGTTTCTGAGTTGTACCAAAGGTGACCCACGGCTACCCTTGCAAAGTATGCCAGGGTGAGAGTTAGGAATACCCCCTCAGCTGAGTTATAATTCAATTCGAGTCACCGTCTCTCACCGGTTAGTGAGAACTTGATGGACTTATCTCCAAAGTAGATACACTAAATAACATAATGGTTCAGGAATGATGGTATGATGATGACATCCTTATTATACCTGCTATGGTTAATATTGTTTGCTCCTAATAAGTGAGTGCTCTAGTATAGGTGCTAATCTAGTGGACAGGTAAATGATGATAAACTTGATGCTAAGTTTAAATTGGTCACTATATTCATAAGCTCTTTTATGCAACTGTGTTAAGCTAGCCCACCTCATAAGCCTTGCATGACCCTTAGTGTCCTTTATTTCTGGTTTTGACGGGTAAGTCTAGCTGAGTACCTTCTCGTACTCAGGGTTTATCCCACCATGTTGCAGGTGAAGTTCTAGGCCTGTGAAGATGGTGGCTAACCACCGGTGGCTCGGTGATTCTATAATTACTTCTCATCTATATGCTTTTGTTGGATGATGTCACTTATGCTAGCAATATATTTGGAACTTATATTAATGTAATCATTTGAAAGCTATGATTGTTTTCACTAAGCAGTTTTGAAACCCAAACTTGTACTATTATTTGTGAACCCATTTATAATATTATTTTTGCTGCAACTCTGCGTATATGATGTGTATTTGCTTAATCACGTGATCTTGGTTGTGATGTTGATTTACCGAGGTCTTTTGGGACACTCGGCGGACTACCGGGTTTATATGAGTGAAGGTATGTGTGTGTCAACGTGTTAGCTGGGACAGCCGTACTTGATCTTGTATAAGTTGGGCGGTTCTGTTACAGCTGGCATCAGAGCAAGATTAAGCATAATACTGTCATGTACATCATTTTAAAAAAATAAAGTTTTGGTTTTAAAAAGCCTATTTTGACTAAAACTTTAGCTACAAACAAAATTGTCGAAACTTATTTGCAAAACTATGCTAGCGACATCCTCCTTTATGCCCAGTTAAGGACTATTAGGTGGCTATCTAAGTACTAACATGGGTACTTGATCTTGTATAAATTGGGCGGTTCTGTTATAGGCCGCCTAGTTGGGCTGGTGCGCGGGAGGCCGAAAGGAGGGAGGGGAGATGCGAGCTGGGACAGGCGACGAGCTGGGCCGGTGAAGAGGAGGAAGGAAAGGGCCGGAAAAAAATAGTGGGCCTTCGGGCCAGAAATGAGAATGGAGTTTTTCCTTCTTTTTCCAAATCCTTTTCTTTTCTTAATTCAAAACATTTTCAAATACAAACCAAACCGAGTATAAATATGATTCAAAATACACTTTTTAGTTCAAACATAAATGAACCAATTTTGGGTAAGTTTTCCAAGAATAACTTTTTAAATTCTTTTATTTTCCTAATTTTCTTTTGTTTCTTTTCTTTTATTTCAAAGCCATTTTTAATTTCATTTTCAAGAGCATTTTAACTATTTTGACTTTTCAACCACTCAACTAATGAAGTAAAATGCAATGGCATGTATGCTCAAACATGTTGCTACCTTATGATGTATTTTAATTTAATGAAAATTTTTATTTCCTATATTTCATGTGCACAAAATTTCCAACTTAAATCATTTTAACCCTATTTCAAAAGAGGCAAATTTTAGGGTGTTACAACTAGACGCAGCCCAGCCAGCGTCTGGTCATGCATTGTCATCCATGTGTCCCCACGTTCAACGAGCACTACACGATCTCAACGGTCAATTCCACTCGCGCACACATGTAAAAACATGACGAAAAGCACCAGGCGTCGATCGAACGCACCATCCTAGTGTTAGATCACACGCGCGTGAGCCACACAAGCCAATGACCAAACATGGTGTTAGATGACTAGATGCACCCCTAGGCTGAGTTTGGCCGTTTCTAGTAAGGGTCTAGAGATGATTCTTCTTGATCAGACACATCAGTTCAACCTTGACCGGACGCAGGCCGACGTCCGATCCTTTCTACCACCACGTGCTAAGTCTAATGCTGCCACATCATCATACGTGACCAGTGACCAGATGTAGGCCCTGCACGTCTGGTCACTGCCCTGATCCAGAGTTCGATCATGCCGTCACCTATGCCAGGCTTTGGTCCAAGCACCGAACGTGTCTGGTCTCACCGCGACAGTGTTCGGTCACTCCTAAGTGACTCATTCTCTACTTCCAACTTCTCCACCCTTGCTCAAATGTGTAAGGGACTATGATGCCTAAGAGGGAGAGTGAATTAGGCAACTTAAAAATCTACTTCTAACTATGGCCTCTAATCTCCACCTTAGCAAAACCTATGCAAAATAGTAATCTATCTTGTGGCACTAGTTGGGTGATTTGGGCTAGTTGTGAGCTTGTTACTCTTGTTGTTTGCCAACACCTAGATGACCTGGTGATTGGAGGATCGTTGAGCGAAGTTGGTGATTGTCTCTGGCCTCGATCGATTTCTTGTGAGGGTCATGTGCCTTCCTCGGTAGAGCGCCAAAGGCAACTCTAGTAAATTGCTCATGTCATTGAGCTACCTCACTTGTGGGTAGGTTCTTGCGGTGTCCAATTGTGTGGACAAGTTTTGTGCAACACCTCTTAGTCGTCGAACCACTAAGTGTTGGTCGACATAACGGGGACTAGTGTGCCGGCAAGCACGTGAACTTCGAGAGAAAAATCACTTGTCTATTGCTTTTATCATTCTCCCGGTGATTGTATTGGTGATCATATTGTGATTGGTTCATCCCTCTACATGGTGGTATAAACATCCTACTCATTACTTTACTTACTTGTAAAGTATTTGTAACAAGCTCTTTAGTGTAACTAGTTTTGAGAGCTTGTTTACTTGCTAGTTTAGTATCACCTAGTGGAGCTCTTTAGTGTAGACTTGTTGAGAGTTCTTAGTGAGTAGTGACATAGCCTTTGTTTATGCCTAGTGATCATAGCGCCTAGAAATGTTGGATAGGCAGCTTGCTACCCTTGTAGAGCTAGATTAGAATTGCATTTCGTCATTTAGTGTACTAACCTCTTGCTCTAGTCTATTTGTAGAAATTTTTATAGGCTATTCACCCTCCTTCTAGCCATTTAGGACCTTTCACTCGTGTCTCTCACTATGGTTGCATGGGCAACGATTGAACATGTTTGGTGCTTTCATGGCAGCGTCTGGTCCTCTCTGCCGAGCCCCTTATTCATTTGTTTCTTCACGATCCTTGCGTCCAGCTTGGTTCCATCTTTGTGTCTTGGACTTGCTTGATTTCTTAGGTCTTACTTGAGGTGTTGATCATTGGACCATCATGTCACCTTCATCCAAGTCACATTTGCATCCTATTAGACTACAAAACAAACACTCGCAAACACATTGGTCCAATTTGGTTGTGTTGGTCATCAAACACCAAAATCCAAAATAAATGAACTAAGGGTCCATTTTCCTTACAATCTCCCCCTTTTTGGTGATTGATGACAACACGACCAAAGCAAGCAAATAATAAAAGCTTTGGAATTTAAAATCTATCTACTTGCTAGGATGCAATGCAAAGGGCAAGGATATATGATGCTAAGAGGGCAAGGATATATGATGCTAAGAGATACCACATGCAATTACAAAGAATGCTTATCTTGCCCTTACAAATGTCACCCAAGTGGTATTATGGACTTAGCCTCCCCCTAACTCCATAATCCACTATACTCCCTTTCTCGAACCATTACCACTTGTATTTTGTAATGATTGGGCTTGCTTTTGGTCCTACAATTTCTCCCACTTTGGAGTCAAACACCAAAAAGGAAGATATTAATAGCACAAGGGAGGGTCAAATTTTGTGATCCTTTATATGTGGAGTGGAATAGATCACATGTGGCACCCGGTTTTAAGAACAAAACCAGATACACACCATATGTGAGCCCAAGAAGTGAAATCTCGCATATAGCTACAAATAAGGGTAATATCAAAAGACAATGCTCAATATATACCGTACTTAGTATAAAGGATATAACCTTCAACAGCAAACAGTGGAAAGGCAACTCCGATCTTTGGGTGAAGACTCTAAATCCATAGGGACAACTGACTGGTTGATCACAAGCCTAATTCCTCTAAACTCTAGCAATTTGTCGGTGTTTCGAGTAAACACCAACGAGTAAATTTCTAATATTACGCGTCTGGCTCGGATTGTGTGCTAAGAGGACACGAGGTTTATACTGGTTTAGGTGAAATGTCCCTATGTCTAGTTTATTGCTGTTGCTCGTGTTACTACCACTGAAAAGTTTGTAGTAGGGATTACAAACAGTCGAGAGAGGGACAGGTCCCAATCTCTGATGGAAAGAATGAATGGGTGCCAAGAGCTTGGTCACTGCCCAGCTATGTGTTTGAGGTTCGATGTTAGTGGTTTTGATCTGATGCGGTGCGATGAGTTGTTATCTAATGTGATGCCCCTTAATGGGTCGTCCTGCTTTCAGTTTTATAGGCTAAGGAAAAGCACAGGTTACAATGGGGAAAAAAGGAGAACAGGAGGGAGAGGAAGTCCTTTAGTGTTGTCGGGCCTTTCTTTTCCTTTGTGTCGGCCCTACTGACACAGCAGGCGGTTATAGGGGTAGCTCCATGCTGGGCACTTGTGCACTGATGATGCCATGCCCTGGCACTATCAGTGGGTCATCACGTCCCACTCTACCCCGGTGGGTGGTGCGGTGAACCAGCATGCCGATCAGCGGCCGTACCGGGAGTAGGTAGCATAGTGACCACACATCCATCACTATGGGCGATGTGAGTTCCCTAGAAAGACATGTCACTGGGATGAGTCATGTTGAGACATGACCGCTCCCTACACGATGCTAGAAGTTTGACCTTGGGTTGTACTTTTTGGCCCATAGTGGTTGGCGGCGGCGTGAGCTTCCGTTAGGAGCCATGCCCGATGGATCGGGCAAGGCAGAGCTAGCCCTCAGACATCGGGCGAGGCAGAGCCCACCCTTAGGGGTCAGGCGAGGCAGAGCCCATGGCCTTAGTGTTAGGCAAGGCGAAGCCCATCCCCAGAGGTCGGGCGAGGCATATCGCATGACCTTGGGGTCGGGCGAGGCAGATCGCATGACCTTGGGCTTGGCCAAGGCAGAGCCCAGGACCTCAATGTTAGTTGGAGCTATAGTCACACCTTTGACTGCCTGGATGGATTAACGTATAACGACCATTAGCCCCTTCTCTTTGGGTGCCCTAGTTTTGGTCCCCGACAGTAGCCTCTGACCTTTTGGAGGAGTAGAATACTCCTTCAGAGGCTTTTCTAAATGGGATGACTTTGAGGGCTTTGGCTGTTTCTATAGCCCTTGACATAAACTAGGAACATTGGTTCCCTTTCATCGAGACTGAACCCATTGCGGGTATGGCCATGAGATTTGGTGGTCAGGAAAAGGTCTTTCCTGATTGGGGCCCTGGTATCCCATTCGTGGGGATCCAGCTAGGGCCAACTAGTGACTGACTCTAGATTCTTAGCGGTCAATCCATATAGTTCTGGGGTCCATTCGACCGGCCCCGAGGGCTCTCTGCCTTCCCTATGGAAAGAAGCATGGATCGTATCCGGCCAAGACTCGAATGTGGGTCAGGATGCCCACAACGCTTGTTCGCCTAGGTGCTGGTCACTAGCGGACCCACCCCTCTCTACTTTCTTACCTTGAAGGTGACCAGAGTAGTTGTGGAACCCATCGATGGGCCAACCTTTGAGCTCTAGGGCCTAGACGAGACATAGAGGTGTTTTTAGATCCGTATTCTTCGCACTTGCGATGAGTCACGAACTGTCCGGAGAGGCAAAATGTCCGGCGAGTTTTCCTTGGGAACAGATAGAGATTGCATGTGCATATCCCATGATGTGACATTGTGGCAGATCATGGTAGGCGTGGAGATCTAGGTAGGCGGTTGGTTTCCTCGTGTCCGTCGCCCCTATAAAACCAAAGTGTTCGCCCCCTGGGTTTCATACCTTGCCTTCTTGCCTTCGCATCTACGACCACTGGCACCAATCTCCTAAGCTTCCAGCATCCACATCCCCACCATTGTCAAGCTTGCATCCACCTGCCCCCATCTTCCTATGGATCCATGGTGCTGCTCTGACATCACCTTCCAGCGCATGGAGGGCCTCATCTATTGTGGCCTTCTCCTCGCGTAGACCTTGGCCAAGGAGTGTCTACCACCTAGTGAGGAGGATCTGCCATCACCCCCTAATGGCTACATGGTGTTGTTCGTGCACTTCTATGAGCATGGGTTCGCTACCCCTGCCCACAAATTTCATTAGGGGCTGCTACATTACTACAAGATCGAGTTACTGCACCTCAATCCCAATGAGATCTAGCACATGGTGATGTTTGTCGCCCTATGTGAGGGATTCCTAGGGATCAGTCCCCACTTTGATCTCTAGAGGTACTTCTTTGCCATCACCCTCTAGAAGAAGAGGGAGAAAAATGGCAGGCAGGAGGTACACATGCCGATGTGGTGCGCCGACATCTAGCTCTAGAACAATCGGGTCGGTGAGTACCCTTCGATGCGACTATTGACATCCAACAAGGGGTGGCAATCATAGTGGTTCTACCTCAAGAACACCATCACTGCTGCCCTGCTGGAGTTCATTGGGCACCTGATCGATGAGGCTCCAAATTCATGGAGGAAGTGGGGCGTCCTAGAGAAGGACAAGAAGAAAATCTAGAACCACATCGCCTCCATATAGATCCTCAAGGAGATAGGCAATAAGGGGTCAGGCATCATTAGGGCCTACCATGCAAGAAGGGTGGCACTGTTGATGATGCATGCACTCCCGCTTTATGCGATGGCACCTGAGGCATCGTTTGACAGAACGGCGCTCACCGAGGGGGCGCTTCTCAACTCCGAGAACGCGCAACGGATCAAGGAGGTGATGGAGCCCTCGTGGGATGATGCGGGTGCCCCCCTTGATTTTGTCTTCCTAGTGTCAGGGTATCCTATGATGCGGCCAGAAACAGGCCACGTCATCTTCATAAGTTGCCCCTCCTCATACCTCCTTTTCAATTGATTTCCCAACCTCTTGATACTAACTTTGAGGGGGATGGGATCAGCCAAGGGAACTCATCTTCATGGATCACCTAGCTCTATTGCCAAGGGATTCATCTATGAGGGCAGCAAATCATGCTAAGGGAGAGCGGCTGAGAAAGGCAAAGGAGGACAAGAGGAGGAAAAGGCAGTGGAAGCTACAAGCGTGGTTATGGGGGGAGGACACCGACAAAGACGATGACGATGATGATGGCGACAACAAGGTAGCTAATGATGTCAAGTGGGGCATCCTAGAGAGTGAAGATGCACTGATAGGTAGTGGTTCGCCCTTGTAGGAGTTAGGACCCTTTCCATTCCATGGAGGGGAGGGTACGTCTAGGGAGCCGACGGAGGCGGGACATACTGTCAGCCTCCCCAGGAGTCAATAGGGGCGGGCGGCTCTGCCATCATGCCTGAGATTCTAGTGGAGGCGAGCGGCTCCGCTACCACCCCCAAGAGTCAAGGGAAGTGAGCCCTTTTGCCCAGGAGTAGGCAGTGGGCTTGAAGCGGCCACGCCCCAATGAGGCAGAGTAGAGGGCGGGGCGGGGGGGGGGGGGGTTGCCCCTAAACATATATGCCACTCGATGGCGCTGAGGTAAGTTATTAGTTCCCCTGCTTCCTCTATTTGGGGTGGATTTCATCGTGACTTATGTTTTTCATTTCTTGCAGCATCGGGAGGCAGAGTAATCCATTGGTTCTGGCGCCAAAGAAGAGTGTTGCCCTTCAAGCGAGGCAGCAGCCGTTGGCTAGTGCTGCGCTCATTCCAGGTAGGAGCGGCGCTAGTGTGACCGCGCCTCTAGCCAAACAGGCACTACCCACGGTGGTGGTCGTGCCCTCGGCAGGATGGGCGGACGTGGGGGCCCAAGGGGCACCTTTGGATGTCCTTGTGTAGCCAACGATGGCGGCAACACCGCGGCCAACGATGGGGCGGATGGGATTACCGACCATGCTCATGATGTCGACCTCGGTGGGTGCGACGTAGCCGGTCATGACCCCGCCAACGCAAGTGGAGGTGGCGGCGACTGTGATAGGTGGGTTACAGCCGACTGCTATCGTGGTGGTGCCTTAGGTACCATGCGACCCACATCATCGATAGCCCAGGTGACGAAGTCTGGCATGGGCCAGACAAAGGGGGATGTGGCCGAGGGGTCCCTAGATGTCATGCTACTCAGAGAGAGGTTGGCGCCCATACCGCTGACCCCTTCCATCACTGGAGGGGGCGCCCTGGCGGGAACATCGTGGCAAGAGGGCTCAGGGGTGCTTGGAGTCAGCGGGGAGCCATCCCTAGCCCTGATGTCGGTGGGCAGCAACTCGTCTACATGGAGTGAGCCCCTGCTTCGGTGGGCGAGTCCGAAGGATCCGACATCGACGCTCTTCACTCTTGACGACGCCACAGAGAGCATGGAGTGGGAGAGCCTCAACGTGGGGGTCGCATCCATGCTCAAAGCCCTAGAGCACGCCCAGGGTGCCTTGGCCGACGTTGTCGTTTCTGCTGGCTGAGTATTTGCTTGATACTGCTTCTCGCCCTGTCCTTTCTCCACATATTTTTGTATTATAACCATCTTCTTCTTTCAGTCCCTCATCACTCATAGCCGGGAGAAGTCTCAGTTCCTTCACGAGTAGAAGGAGACCTGGGACCACCTCATCGAGGAGGCGTGCTACGTGGGGAGGTGACCGCTCAGCTTGTTGCCGCCTAGTAGAGGGTGGCCAAGCTACCCCCCTCACCGAGTAGGCGAACAGTCTTCGGTCATGGGCGGTCGAGGCCCGCCGGCACGCTGATGAGGCTTAGAGGGTATTCGAGGCCCTATCAGCGAGGTTGTGCTGGGACGATGAGGAGGCCGCCAAGGTCAGGAAGGAGCAGGACGAGCTACTCTAGAAGGACACTGAGACCCGCCAGTGGATCCTCGACCTTCTGGCTGAGGTTGAGTGGGAAATGGAGCTAAAGCTAGGGGCCGAGGAGAAGCTAGTGGCCCTAGAGAAGAGGGCGAACCTAGATGCCGAGGCAGTCACCCGGCTATGCAAGGAGTGGGATGAGTTGCTCCAAACCTCAGATAGGCTCCATGCGGAACATGGTGCGGCTCACGAGGAGCATGACAAGGCCCTTTGAGAGCAGGACCAGGCCTACCAAGAGCATGATGATGTGCAGCAGAAGGTCGCCTCCTTCCAGGCTGAGCTTAGAATGGCAATGTCCTAGAAGCTAGAGGCCAAGAGCGTTTGAGCCGATCTAGCCATGGACCTTGCCAAGGCGAGGAGGAATCTTCAGGCAGAGAGCGACAAGCTCGGTATCCAAAGCACTGCCATTGGAGTGGTCTGCGATGACCTTGAGGTGATAAGGTCAGAGGGGACCAGCTCACTCGTGGCCCGTGTTATTGAGATCATAGCTCGGGTGTGGCAGCTCAAGAGGCATGCCCTTCACACTGGGGTGAATCAATCCTTCTTGATTGCTTGTTCTCATTATGGGGACAACATCGACCTAGAGGCGATGAGCCATGGCTTCGTGCCTGGCTATGAAGTCCATGAGTTGGAGGAGATGGAAGCGGCGGTGGCTCCCCTTTCGCAGGACCTGATAGATATGATAGAAGATATAGTTCTCCCCTAGAGGGGCTAGTTAGTTAGATAGGTCAGATGATCATTATTGTAATTAGCAGACAAGTGCCGACCCTTGTGTATCATAAAAAACAAACTCATCATTTTGTTTGATTGAATTTGTTTTTCCTCTCTTTTTTTGTGTGAAAAGGGGTTAATGCATTCCGACCCTTCCATTTATTAAGATCGTAGAGCTGAAGGTATAGGATGGAAACTTTGATCATGCTAGTGAGCAAAGATGCCATAGCCACCGAGGCGTAGGTCTCTCGTAGTCTGACCAGCCTTGCTCAGTCGTTCACTTCCGCAGACCTTGCCACTAGGTTTAACATGAGGAAGAGGTCAGGCACGGTGACTGTTTTAGAAAGGGTGTATTTATACCCTTATCAGCCCCCGAGTGAGACCTGACCCCTTGCCATTGCTAGGGTCGGGTGTCACTAAAGCTCGAGGAGAGGATAGCGAAATTAGTAGGAGAAAGCATCTATTGTTTTCGTGCGTACCCACTCCCTAGGATCTGAGCCATTGTTCTATGACTGAGCGTTTGGTCTCCTTGTGAGTCCTACTTTCCTCGAGCCCTTGTGCATAGTAGTGGTCCAATCGAGGGTCGTCTCGTCTTTGTGATCGTTGCCCTATCCGTGGTTTCCGCAACCGGAGGGGTTGAGCTAACGTCACTAGACTCGATGGCTCGAGTGAGACGCTCAGTGAGCTCGCTAACAGGCATGTTGAGTGGAATCCGAGTCCATCATTTGTCATAGGGTTAGCATGGCCCTTGCATGGCATTCCACTACTCCTTAACTTGCCTCCTGGTAGATGCCCAAGCCGTTCTGAAGAGTGGCTCCGGTGACCCCATGGCCTCCCCTTAGTGGGGATTCTATGGGCTTGGCTTAAGGTTAGGATCAAATGAGAAGATTGAGATGACCCTATCCACTTCCAAGCGGGTCAAGCGAAGGCTGCCGGGGCTCATCTGTGTTTTCTCCCCTAGCACTGTTCGACATGAGGCGGCCTCGGGCCCTTCATGGGCGACCTTAAAACCCGGTCTCCCGATTTCAGGTTAGGCGGCTCGAGCCCCCAAGCCCCATGGATGTCGGTAGGGGTTGGCCAGATTTCATGTGTCACCCCATCCTCAGTTTCCACAACCAGAGGGGCTAAGCTAATGACACTTGCCTCAATGGCTCGAGTGTCGCACTTAGCGAGCTCGCTAATGGGCTCGTCCGAGTGAAATTCGGGTCCATCATCCACTGATAGGGTCAGCATAACCCTCATGTGGCATTCCATAGCTCCTAGACCTGCCTCCTAATAGATGCCCATGTTGCTTCAGAGCGATTCAGGTGGCCCACTGGCCTCTCCTCAATGGAGATTCTGTGGGCTTGGCTTGAGGTTAGGATCGAACAAGAAAGGTCTACATGTCCCTATCTGCTTTTTAACGAGGTTAGGCAAGGCCACTGGGGCTCAACTAAGTTTTTCTCCCCTGGCTCTATTTGATGCGAGGCAGCCTTGAGCCCTTCACGGGCTAGCCTTCGAACCTCGGTTGGTCACCGGTCATGTTGAATGAGACGACTAATGCTTCATGACGCGACGTGAAGCATTGTGATGCAATAACTGCATATGCAATGCTTGGATGTATGAGATGAATGTATGAATGAATGAGTGTATGGATGAATGTATGAATGAATGTATGAATGAATGGAGAATGAATGTTCATGCAATGGAAAAGAAAAGTGGGGGTTGGTAAAGTTACCTCGATGGTTCGAGTGATGGGTTCGGGAAGCTCTTACTGGATATGTCCGTGTGGGGTCTAGGTCCATTGTTCATGATGGAGTTAGCATAACTTGCATGTGGTATCCCCTACCCTTTGCCCATATCTTGGTCGTGACCCACGCCGTTCGATCGGCCTCGGGTGACCTACCGACCTGTCCTTGATGGAGACTCTGCAGGTGGGCCTCTCCAAATCATTTTAGGGAAGGTGGAGGCTAAAGCTCAAGATGCGGGGACAAAAACTCTAATCATGTTGGTGAGCAAAAATGCTATAGTCGCTGGGGCATAGGTTTCTTGTGGTCCAACTAGTTTCACTCGGTGTTTGTCTCCGCATACCTAGCCTCTAGTTTTTTAATGTGAGGAGGGGTCAGGCATAGAGAGTGTCTACGAATAGACATTCCTACTAGCACCCGAGCGAGGCCTGACCCCTTACCATTGCTAGGGTTGAGGGCTCGATAGTGAAATAAGTGTGCATTTAAGCAAGGGTGACCCATCTCTCGGCAGCGGTCTGAATCATTCGATCGACTTGGGCGACCCACTAGCATAGGACATACCTCTATGGCATAAGTGACGGGTTTGGGGAGCTCTTACTAGCTATGTTTGGGTGGAAACTAGGTCCATCATGCATGACAGGGTTGGCATAACCCTTGTGGGCATCCTGCTGCTCCCTACCCATCCCTCGGTAGTGGCCAAGCTGTCCGATCGACTGGTATGATAAGCTCGACAGTGAACTTGTAACAAATGGACAAGCTCTAAAATCTTGTTATGGCCAAACAACTTTTTAGCCTTTCTTACCTTTTTCATATAAAAAGGTTAGTGCGTTCTGACCCTTTCAATCATTGAGGCCATGAAGCTTGGGATGCGGGTGAACAGACTCTAATTACATTGGTGAGCAAAGGCGTTGTAGCCGCTGGGGCGTAGGTTTCTCGCAGTTTGACCAGTTATACTTAGAGTCTGTTCATGCAAGCCTAGCTCCTAGGTCTTAACATGAGAAGGGGTCAGACATAGAGAAACATTTGCTAGGTGGATATACTCTTAGATGCGCACCGACTCTTGCCGTAGCTAAGGCCAAAAAGCCCAGGGTGCAGAGAAAAACTCTGATCACGCTGGTGAGCAAAAGCACAATAGCTATCGAGGGCGTAGGCTTCTCATAGTCTGACCAGTTATACTTAGGGTTCGTTTCCACAAACCTTGCTTCTAGGTCTTAACATGAGAGAGGGCCGGGCATAGAGAATGTCTACTAGATAGGTACGCACTTATTAGCCCCTGAGTGAGGCCCAACCCTTTGCCATTGCTGGGGTTAGGCATCACTAAAGATCAGGGAGTTCAATGACGAAACTGATAAGAGAGAGTGTGTGTTTATTAAGGGTAAAAGCGATGTAGCTGCTCGATGTTCTAGGCATTGATGAAGACCTCACCGTTAATGGTTTTGAGCTTGTAGGTGCCTAGTAGGAGCACCTCTGTGATGATGTATGGTCCCTCCCATGGTGGAGAGAGCTTGTGGTGGTCCTTGTTGCTCTGGACGAGGCAGAGCACTAGGTCACCGACATTGAAGGCCTGACCCCACACTCGACGGCTATGGTACCAGCGCAACGCTTGCTGGTACTTGGTTGAGCAGAGGAGGGCAACATCGTGTGCTTCATCTAGCTGGTCCATGGCATCCTCGAGGGACACATCAGCCCCCGTATTCATCATACGCCCTGACCCTTGGTGCTCCATAGTCAAGGTTGGTCGGGAGGACGGCCTTGGAACCATAGACCATGAAGAATGGCATGTAGCCGGTGGCCCGGCTGGGGGTTGTCCTCAGGCTCTAGAGCACCACGGGAAGTTCTGCGACCCATTGTGCGCCAAACTTGTTCAATCGGTTGAAGATCCTAGACTTTAGACCTTGTAGGACCATACCGTTTGCGTGCTCAACCTGCCCATTCATGCGGGGGTGCACCATGGCAGCCCAATCGACATGGATGTGGTATTCATCATAGAATCGAAGGAACTTCTTTCCGGTGAACTGTGTGCCATTGTCCATGATGGTAGAGTTCGGGACCCCAAAGCGATGGACGATGTTGAAGAAGAACAGCATGGCCTGCTCAGACTTGATCGTGGAGATTGGCCGAGCCTCTATCCATTTTGTAAACTTGTCTATGGTGACAAGCAAATGGGTGTAGCCCCTGGACGCTCTTTTGAGAGGTCCAACCAGATCGAGCCCCTAGACCGCGAACAACCATGTGATGGGGATCGTTTGGAGTGCTTGAGCTAGCAGGTGGGTCTATCGAGCGTAGTACTGACACCCTTCACAGGTGCGCACAATATGCTCAGCATCGGCCACCACGGTCAGCCAGAAGAAGCCCTATCGAAACGTGTTTCCAACTAGGGTTCTGGGTTTGGCATGATGACCGCAAACCCCATTGTGGTTATCACTCAGCAACCACTTCCCCTATTTGGTGGGGATGCAGCGCTGTAGGATCCCGGTGTGACTTTGCTTGTAGAGTTCACCCTCAATAAGGACAAAGGACTTGGCACGATGCATGAGCCATCGAGCCTCTGTCTTGTCCATCAGTAGCACCTCACGAAGGAGGTAGTTAAGGTAAGGCACCCTCCAGTTGATCCGAGGGTCAGGCTCTGTCATTGGATCCTCGTCGAGCTCCATGACTTCAGGGTCAGATGGAGCCGACGGCTGGTTAGCTCCTGAGCCTAGGTCAAGTGGTCTACCACCATCTTGTTCTAGCTCCTCATAGCATACCAAGGGCTGGTGCTTATCACTAGTGAAGATGCCAGTCGGCACCGGCTCTCGGCCAAACGCTGCTTTTGCTAGTGCGTCGCCCACCTCGTTGAGACACCTCAGGATGTGGTTGAGCTTAAGGCTGTCAAACTTGTCCTCTAGCTCCTTCATGACTTGGTCGATGACCAGCTAGTAGTCGCCCTAGACATCGAGGCATCGGATACTAAGCTCGATGGTGATGCGCAGACTGTTGATGAGTGCCTCATATTCGGCCACATTGTTGGAGGAGGGAAAATGGATGTGAACCATGTACCTCATGCGTACTCTGAGAGGCAAAACGAAGACTAGCCCTGCATCGGTGCCTTTCTTCATCAGTGATCCATTGAAGTACATTGTCTAGTACTTTTGGTTGACGACTGCTAACGACATTTGGACCTCGGTCCACTCCACAACAAAATCAGCCAGCACCTGGGACTTGATGGCTGTTCGGGAGGCATACAAAATGCTCTGATCGATTAGCTCGAGTGCCCATTTTGCAATTCTTCCCATGGCGTCCCAGTTTTGGATGACCTCGCCGAGCAGGAAAGACGTCATGACCATCAATGGATGTGACTCGAAGTAGTGGCGTAGCTTTCTCTTGGCAACGAGGACGATGTACAGGAGCTTCTAGATTTGGGGTTAGTGGGTCTTGGAATTGAATAAGACCTCACTAATGAAGTACACGGGACGCTGTACTTTGAGCGCGTGGCCCTCTTCCTCTCGCTCCACTACCAGGGCGATGCTGACCACTTGTGTGGTGGCTGCAATGTAGAGCAGAAGAGGTTCTCCATCGGTTAGAGAGACTAGGATCGGGGCCTTCATCAGAAGCTGCATGACCATGTCTAGTGCCTCCTGGGCCTCGGACGTCTATTTGAAGTGGTCGGCCCTCTTCAAAAGTCAATAAAGGGGGAGACCTTATTCGTCGAGGCACGAGATAAAGTGGCTGAGCGTGGTGAGGCACCCAGTAACTTGCTATACCCCCTTTACATTTTGAATTGGGCCCGTCCTTTGTGATGGCCAAAATTTTCTCTGGGTTGGTTTCGATGCCACGCTCGGAGACGATGAAACCAAGCAGCAAACCCCTTGGGACCCTGAAAAAAATTTCTCGAGGTTGAGCTTAATGCCGTTTGCTCGGAGTCTTGAGAAGGTCTGTTCTAGGTCAGCTATGAGTTGGTCAGCCCATTTGGACTTGACCATGATGTCGTCCATGTAGGCCTTAATGGTCCGCCCAATAAGGTCCCAAAACACTTGAGCATACAATGCTGGTATGTAGGCCCAGCGTTCTTCAGACCGAACAACATCGTCACCTAGCAGAACGATCTAAATGGGGTGATGAAAGATGTTGCAAGCTGGTCGGACTCTTTCATCACGATCTAATGGTACCTAGAGTATGCATCAAGGAAGCAAAGGGTTTCACACCCTGAGGTGGAGTCGACTACTTGGTCTATGCATGGCAAAGGGAACGGATCCTTTGGACATGCTTTGTTGAGATCCGAATAGTCAACACACATCCTCCATTTCCCACTCTTCTTTCGTACAAGAATAGGATTTGCTAACCACTCGGGGTGGTACACTTCCTTGATGAACCTAGCCACCAAAAGCTTCATGATCTCCTCTCTGATGGCCCTATGCTTTCCCTTGTCAAAATAAAGCGGGTGTTGTTTCATTGGCTTGGAGCCTGGCTTGATCTTCAAGGTATGCTCAACAACTTTCCTCAGAATCCTTGGCATGTTCGAGGGCTTCCATGCAAAGATGTCTTTATTGGCGCGGAGGAAGTCGATGAGCGTGCTTTCCTATTTGGAGGAAAGCATAGTGTCAATGCGCACGATGTTGCTCTTGGAGCTTCTTGGGTCTATGAGGACCTCCTTAGCACCCTCCACCGGCTTGAAAGATCTGGACGACCTTTGGTGGCCGGGTGTCTGTTCAGCAACCTCCTTCCTAATGGTCACAAGTTCCTTGGAGGTGATGATTGTCACGGTGTGATCGCAGCATTCAACCTCGCACTCATAGGTGCCCTAAAACGAGGTGCCAATGGTGATGACCCCACCTAGGCTTGACATCTTCAACTTTAGGTAGGTGTAGATGGGTATAGCCATGAACTTCATGTAACATGGATGTCCTAGGATGGCGTGGTAGGTTCCATGGAACCCCACCACCTCGAAGGTGAGGGTCTATGTCCTTTACTTGGATGGATCCCCAAAGGTGATGGGTAGATCGATCTGCCAAAGTGGCATGGCCTACTTTCTAGGTATGATGCCGTGGAAAGGCGCTCTAGTCAGCTAGATGCGTGATCGATCGATGCCCATAGCGTCAAGTGTCTCGGCATACATGATGTTGAGGCCGCTGCCTCTGTCCATTAGTACCTTAGAGAGCCGCTTCGTGCCGATGATCTAGTCGACCACGAGCGGATACATCCTCGGTTGTGGGATGCTCTTTGGGTGGTTGGTCCGATCAAAGGTTATGGTGGACTTCGACCATCGAAGGAAGGTAGGTGCGGCTGACTCGGCCATATAGACCTTGCAGCCAATCCCTCGAAGATCATGAGGTAGCCATTTGGCATTGGAAAGCCACCGTCCTTCCCCTCGGCGTCGTCCATGGTCGGGTCAGGGTCCTTCCTATGCTCGCCCTTGTTGGAGCCTCCGAACAAGAACCGCTTCATGAGGCCACAGTCCTTGTACAGATGCTTGATGGGGAAGGCATGGTTTAGGCATGGCCCCTTGAGTAGCTTTCTCAAAGTGCTTTGGAGTACCCTCCATGGATTTCCAACCCCTCTAAGGTCGGTGGCGACCACGAGCGAGCCCTCACGCCATTGCTTGTTTTTCTTTTTGATGGGACGGTTGGAGGCACCCTCCTCGGCGTGCTTGTCCTGCTTCGCCTTGCCTTTGAGGCTATTAAAGAATGCTTCGACCGCTTCCTCGCCTGAGGTGTGGCTGGTGGCGATGTCAAGGAGTTCCTTGGTGGTTCGCGGGCCCTTACATCCTAGCTTGTGAACCAAGGACTCGCAGGTGGTCCTAGATAGGAAAGCTCCTATAACATCGGCGTCGGCAATGTTAGGTAGCTAATTGCACTATAGGGAGAAGGGCCAGATGTACCCACGGAGGGTCTCTTCGGCCTTCTGCCGGTAGTTCTTGAGATCCCATGAGTTCCTAGGATGCTTGTACACACCCTGGAAGTTCCCTATGAAGATCTCTTTCAGGTCCACCCAACTTTAGATTCTATTGGGCAGATGGTGTTCCAACCATGTCCGTGTCGAATCGGCTAGGAATAATGGAAGGTTGCGGTTAATGAAAATGTCATTATTTGCCCCACCGACTTGGTAGGCAAGCCGATAATCCTCGAGTCATAGTCTGGGGTTTGTTTCCCTAGAGTATTTTGGGATGTTGGTTGGTGGTCGGTACCTTGGCGGGAAGGCAACATTGAGGATGTGTCGGCCGAAGGCCTGAGGTCTCAGTAGGCTAGGGCTTAGGCTTTGGTCTTTGCCACTGGTGTAGCACCCACCATGTCGAGGGTGGTAGCCATGACTAGCCCCCTTCCCCACATCACCGTGGGTACGCCTATGGGCATGGAGGGTGTTGCGTGCGTCATGGCTGTGGTCGATTCGCTCATGTACCGGAACCGTGATGTGTGGCCTGCTGCTTTGCGATGCCTAGTGGACTGATGCATCCTTGTTAGGTCGCTTTGAGGGCATGCACTAGATGGCGTTGAGGTCACGTCGCCGAGACAGCGAGCTCTTGGCCTGCTATGCCGCCATGTGCTCGAGCAGCATGTGAATCTTGTGATGGGCCCGACGCTCATTAGGCGTCGTGGCCCCTGGAAGCCCACGGAGCAAGGCCACCATAGCAATGATGTTCTGGCTCACCTGGGCAAAGTGTGGGAGGGCTTCATCATCCTTGATGATCCTCCAATTCATGTCACGGGCCATGGCGCATGCGCTCCCACCATCTCCGTGGCGCTTGATCTCACGATCGAGCTCTGCGCGTTCCTGCTCGAGCTAGAGCCATGTTTCCTCGAGCTCTCGGTGCTGGGCCTTCAGTTGCTCCACCCGCAGGTGGGTCGAGGCCCCTGCATCACCCTCGACCTTGTCATCGAGGTTGTTTGTTGGGGTAGCCTCCTCTTTGTGGATGCTCTCGACATGTCCCTCGAGGGTACCTATCATGAAATGCTCACAAGAGGAGTGATGGCTCCCCCTGCTAAGTTAGAGCTAGAGGCCAACTCTGATTCTCCCACGAGGAGATCATGGAAAGACTCCACGACATATTATATCATCCCCATGAACTCGTCGTTCGCGTGGAACGAAGACATGCGTTGTGCCATGGGGTGTCCATCGGTCCCTATGGTGTTGCGGAGACCGAAAGGGAGCGCTGTTAGGGTGCTCCAGATGAGGTATTCTAGAGAGAGTGGCTCCCCTTCGGTGAGCTACGCCATGATGTTGGCGAACGAGAAGGTCAGGTGGCGCAGGTCTTCCCGGGACGGCCGGGTCCTAGGAAGGTGCTGAGCTGGTGCTCTAACCTCTTGTATTCGAAGTCAAGGAGCTGGTTGCTCCTAGGGGCATGGGCCCCTGGTGTGTGCAGCTACAGCTCCTCAAGCACCTTGGTGATCGTGTCGAGTCCGGTGAAGTGGAGAGGTCGGATGGTGGCAGGAGCCATCGCCAACTCTCCCTCCATCGTGATGATGAAGTCTAGGTCCCCGAAGCGCATGTCTATGCCTAGGACCTAGCTGATGTCATGACTAGCCATCCGAGGCCTGGTGTTGATGTCGAGACACACAAAAGGCCCCTACCTGGTGCGCCCACTGTCGGTGTTTTGAGTAAACACCAATGAGTAAATTTCTAATATTGCGCATCTGGCTTGGATGGTGTGCTAAGAGGACACGAGGTTTATACTAGTTTGGGCAAAATATCCCTACATCCAGTTCATTGCTACTGCTCGTGTTACTAGCACTAAAAAGTTCATAGTAGAGATTACAAACGGTCGAGAGAGGGACATGTCCCATGTCTCTGATGGATAGAACGAATGGGTGCCAAGAGCTCGGTCACTGCTCGGCTATGTGTTTGAGGTTTGATGTTAGTGGTTCTGATCTAATGTGGTGTGATGAGTTCTCATCCAATGCGATGCCCTGCTTTCCCTTTTATAGGCCAAGGAAAAGCATGGGTTACAACAGGAGAAAAAAGGAGAACGAGAGGGAGAGGAAGTCCTTCAGGGTCGCCGGTCCTTTCTTTTCCTTTGTGTGGGCCCCACTAACATGGTAGGCGATGATAGGGATAGCTCCATGCCGGGCGCCTATCCACCGATGATGTTATGCCCTAGCATTATCAGCGGGTCGTCACATCCCACTCTGCCCCAACGGGCGGCACGGTGAACCAGCGTGTCGATTAGTGATCGAAGAGGAAGTAGGCAGCATAGTGACCACATGCCCATCACTGTGGGCGATGTGAGTTCCCTAGAAAGACATGTCATGGGGATGGGTCGTGTTGAGACGTGACCGCTCCCTGCACGATGCCAGAAGTTTGACCTTGTGTTGTACTTTCTGGCCCATAGTTGTTGGCGGTGGTGTGAGGTTTTGTTAAGAGCCGTGCCCGAGGTATCAAGAGAGGTGGCACCCACCCTCAGACATTGGGCGAGGTAGAGCCAGCCCTCAGACATCGAGCAAGGTGGAGCCCACCCTCGAGGGTCAATCAAGGCGGAGCCCATGGCCTCGATGTCGGACAAGGCAAAGCCCATCCTCAGAGGTTGGGCGAGGCAGAGCCCGTGGCCTCGGTGTCAGGCGAGGTGGAGCCCATCCCCAGAGGTCAGGCGAGGTGGATCGCATGACCTTGGGGTTGGGCGAGGCGGAGCCCACCTTTAGAGGTCAGGCGAGGCAGAACCATCCCTTAGAGGCTGAGCAAGGTGGAGCTCATGGCCTCAGTGTCGAGCAAGGCAGAGCCTGTCCCCCGAGGTTAGGCGAGGCAGATCGCACAACCTTGGGGTTGAGCGAGGCGGAGCCCGCCCATGGGGGTCGGGCGAGGTAGAGCCCGTGGCCTCAGTGTTGGGCGAGGGAGAGCCCGTCCCCAGAGGTCGAGCGAGGTGGATTGCATGACCTTAGGGCTGGGCGAGGTGGAGCCCACCTTTAGATGTCGGGCGAGGCAGAGCCCATGGCATTGGCATCGAATGAGGCAGAGCCTGCCCCCAGAGGTCGGGCGAGGCGGATCGCATGACCTTGGGGTCGGGCGAGGCGGAGCCCACGGCCAGGGGTCGAGCGAGGCAGAGCCCATGGCCTCGATGTTGGTTGGAGCTATAGTCACACCTTAGACTGCCTAGATGGATTAACATATAACAACCATTAGCCCCTTCTCTTTAGGTACCCTAGTATTGGTCCCTGATAGAATCTGGTACCCATCCGGGATCTTTCCAAAGATTTCAAAAGTAAAGCAAGCGTAAGTACATGTCGTACTCAACAAATATAGCGTGGGGTTCATGAGGCTCAAAAGGCTAACACTGGTTTAACTGCGATTAGCTTTTAATTATCACAATTTTAGCATAGGAGTAGCAACAAGTTTATCACAAGCCCATATAAACATATGATCAGGTAAACATGAATAAAGAATAGCATAAATAGTAATCATTAGTGAGCATGTTCATTATCCATATCATCAGTGTTCATCATCTATTTCATAAGGGTCCAAGGCCGCTCATGACCGTGAGCACGGCTGATATACTAGTTTTACACTCTACAGAGGTTGTACACTTTCACTGTGAGTCATGATTTACCATTTCGCCCAAGGTGATCAGTCTCTTGACCCACTACCAAGGAAGGTCAGGAGGGTTCACTATGAAGCCTTTCAAAGGTTCATCTAACAAGTTAGGGCCATTAGATTCACTTGGCAAACAGATGTAGAGCTCCCCTTCCCGATGGCACAACGACGCGCAGCCTATACATAAGGGGATAGAGGTTGTACTATACCTGATTCGACAAGCCATTCTTACACCATAAAGGTAACCTCTAACAAGATAGAAAAGGTCCTCATACTTGACTAAAGCTAGAGCCATATAGCCCTCATAGCTATACTGTAAGTCCTGGATGTTCGCTTACAGATAAGTTCTTAGGGAGAGGAATCTAGAGCACCATAATAACAGCCCAATGCTCTAGCCCTCTTATTCTATTTTGCTAAAAAGCGTCTCTTAATGTTTATTGCATATTCCATTAGTCAAGTTACAAGATCATGGTTGTAGTTGAGCACTAGCATCATACTACCCAATGCAATAACCCATAGGAATCAAGCTACAGGGTAACAAAGTACTATGAAATCCTTAGTGGTAGTCAAGGTAGACACATGCAGTATGAATTAAATGATTTAAGGTGTATAGGATAATAAGGAAGATCTCATGCTATACTTGCCTTAAAACTCTGATCTTCTTCTAGTCCAAATCTTCAAAGATCTGCTTCTTGATTCACCACGTATAGCTCAACGATTGGACATGTTCATAAAGCACCGCACAAACATCCATGTAATCATACATGAAGCAAACAATAGGACTAAATTAGAACAATACACCAAATATAATAAACATCAAGTAAAAAGGTTTTAAAGACGTTCTACATGTTACTTCGATCACACAGGCATGAAAAGCACTCTAATCAGAGCTATAATGAAAAAGTTATGAATTAAATAAGATTTCCTTTAATAAAATAATAGATTAAATCTAACCTCAAATTTCAAAAGTTGAAAATATATTTAATAGTAGCTTGAACACGTAGATTACGCAATTATGAATCTAACGCAACTTGAACGGGTCAAATCAGGGTTAACACAGAGAAATTATGGCCTAAAGAAAACTAGTGGCAAAACTATAAATGGATGAAAACGTATTTTGAATCTACTAGAAAGAAACTACGCTTTCAGAATAGGAAAACATATTCTAGAAGTGCGCCATGGACTATGGGTTAGATTATTCAAAAGGCGAGGGTCTCTTTAGCAAAAGTACAGGGACAGTGGGTTCTTATCTACAAAAATACGAGGGCTCTTTTGAAAAACTATCGGCCGAAGGGGTATCGACCAATCTCAGCTATTCGATCGTAGATGGGCGGCGAAGATTAGAAGACGGGGAGGGAGAAGTGATGCCGATGTCGGAACAGGATGAGGAGGTGGTGGCGCCATGGCCAGGAACAAGCAAGCTCGCCGGAGCTCTTGGAGAAGGGCCTATGGGCCACTATTGGATGAACTAGGGGCACTGGGAGATAGAGGAGGGAACGGAGATCACAGCTAGGTAGCTTACCATGGTGTGGAGCAATGGAGGGCGGCGCGGTGCACGGTGAAGCGGGCAGTGATGGTGGCGGCGCTAGGGTTTGCGTGGCGCGGTGTCTCGGCGAGGCTGTTGCGGCTTAGAACAGGATGGGGAGAGGTGGCTCGGTCAGTGGCTACTATTTATGAGGATGAGTGGCTTGGGTGGCATAGCAAGGGAGGAGGCATGGTGGCGGCGGACACGGACTAGGCGGCGGTGGACAGTCTGGCTCGGTCTCGTGCGGGGAAGACAATCATGCATGACCAGCGGGCCTGGTTGGTCAGCGATAGAGAGTGAGAAGAGAGGGAAGAGGGAAACGGCACGTGGGCTAGTGCGGTGCTGGGCCGGTGGTGCGTGGCTTGGGCCTATGGTTTGGCTGGGTGGGGAGAGGGAGAGTGGTGTTGGGCCACAAGAGATGACGGGGAAGGAGCTGGGCCCATGGTGCTCTGGCCCAAGCGGAGGAGGAGGAGGTGAGATCGGGCCAGGCCGAGGGAAGGAGAAGGCAGCGGGGAGAAGCAGTCCGAGTGGGCCAAAACAGAGAGGGAGTGGTTTTCTAAAAAAAATTTCAAAACTATTTCAAAAACATTTGAATTCAATTTTGAATTTTTGGTCAAAACCACTCACCTCAATAAATCAAATGCACCACCATGTATGCACAACAATGTTGCTACACCCTATAATGAATTTTAATTTAATGAAAAAAATTATTTCCTAGGTTTTTATGAGCACAAAAATACCAAATTAAATCTTTTTAACCCTATTTCAAAAAGAGCAATTTTTAGGGTGTTACAATTCTACTCCCCTTAAAATGAATCTCGTCCTCGAGATTCAGACGATGGTGATCAAAGCGATATAGGTGTTCCGCCTTTGGATCCTTCTTTACTTTGCATACCTATTAACCTTACTCCAAGTAACTTGCTCTACTAATTCCAAAATTTTGACAGATACTCCAAACAATACTCAGGTAACTCCAATCACTAGGCCACTTTTCCTTTTTAGTGTATACTATCAATTCTCTTTCTTAAAATATTCACCTTCCAATGGAGCCTTTTCACTTTCCTGGTTCAAAGTAGGTTCAGTCACCAACTTTAAAACTTTAATGACTATATATGCTCAGATTAAGCTGCTCAACTCTCAAGCACAATTCTAAGTCCATGGTGTTGTTCAAATCTTCTTAGCATAACTCTCTCTTGCTAAAGACATCGACAACGACTTTTGCTTCTCCAAGTGATATCACTTTTCCAAATCATAAAACCTTGATTGCTTCAATCCAATAATGATGTCACAAGCTCAAAACCATCTTAGTGAAGATGTCCTTTAGATTCTTGTGATCCATCTAAATGTCACTTTTACGTCCCAGAAGATAGCACTTCCATGCTCCACAATGGATAACTCCACATAATATGTTGGGTAATCCAACTCATGCTTCCTTAGTTGACTTAATAAACAAGGTACTAGTTTTCTTCTTGCATAAGGACACACGCCACATCTTGACAAGGTGCATCATAGTAGATATAAAGCTCTTGTCCAGATCTAGCAAAGCTAATACTTAGGTTTTACTTCAACCCTTTTTCACTCCTTCAAATACTTAGCTGAGGTTTCTTGATCCAAACGAACTTAAAACCTTCTCCAGTAGCATTATCAATATCTTGATGATCTTGATTAAACCTCCCTTGAACCTTTAATCAAATCTCATCATTGAAAACTATGAGTTTCTCTCTCACATCCTTGAGTACCACCTTTCTCATCAGATTAACCGATTCTTCCAAGTGAGAGCTAGGGAGTATAACTGAACTTCATATGGCAACTTAAGCATGCGGGCCCTTTTTAGTTGGATAGTTTGCATAGATGTTTTTGTCTATCTTATTGATCTCCTCCAAAGGTGTTTGTTCCTCTAAAGGTTTCGATCCTAGGACCTGTGGTTTATGGGCCCACCACGCTTTCGCTGCGCAAACTAGAAAATATGATACTTCATCTTACAAATTCTACAACTTGGCTACCCCCCTTAGGAAAAGATCAACTAGGGGACAAAATGGGGTAGCTTCCATATTCTTCTGAGCGAGTTAACTATCATAAAGACCTTCTGATATCTAGAAGAACTCATGTGCATATTTAAGAAGAAACAACTTGATTTCTCCTCGCGTGCAGAAACATAACAGCACAGTAAAATAGCTATAACTCAGGCTCTATTAATCCAATGAAGTTGTAATTTAGACCGTTGGAAAGCTTATGAAATCCTCTACAACTCTTGTGTAGAACACTTTTCCAAATTAGGCTGTTCAGGTTGTCAAAAATAGTGCACCACATAAACTATTCTAGGTTTCAGACAGCACAGATGTATCATCTTGTGATTTTCATACTCCATAACTAAAATAGATATTAGGGTGATTCTTGTGGTCGGAGAAAGATATTGAAGTCTACTATTGTACAGAATTTTTCTATGATTTTTGGTCATCCAAAAATAGAGATAAAGCTGAAGAGGGCAGGATGCTCCGAAAGATAGAATAGAGAAAAAAAGAAGAAAAACATAACCCAACTATTTATTTCATTAATCCTTATACCTTAGGCCTATGAACTAAATGAAATTGTGGGAACACCCAACGAGATTATTGCAATTATTACAAAGATTCAAAACAAGTATAAGCATAATGACAATTCAACAAAGCAATAAAGATGCACAACTCAATCATTGACTCGACTTGCGATACTAACGTTTTTATTACATAAAGGGGCACCAACTCCTATTCATTAACCAAGGTGTGGCTGCGAGGGCATCTAGGGTAGCATCCCTCGCATGACAGTGAGGGCGACACATCCTCCACTTTGTTGATCTTGGGTAGTCCGGCATGACTTCTTCATTCATCATTCTCATCAAATGCTTCTTTTGGGTTGGGCATCACTAACACTTACTGGTGGCAACCCTATAGTGATCTGACTCTGGCCACTTCCATGGTATAATTGTTGATTCTTCTATGGGCAAAATTTAACATAATGTCCTTCCTGTTGGCAGTGATAACACTTTCTCTTATCTAGATCTTTTGTGATGTCATACTCCACAGAATTGTTGCTGGGTGTGTTGTTAGCTTGCTGACTCTGAAGGTCCTTCTTTGTTTGACTGATCTATTTTCTAGCTCGCTTGATCTTTTGGGGTTGAAACTCCTTATAGGTGATTGTCCACCCATCTATGCATACCTCATGTGAAGTAGTTTTAGCTTGAGAAGCTTCTAACTCTTTTAAGTCTGAATTTGCCTGACAAGGGATTAGAGCTAGATGTGACAATGTAGTAGAACTCAAATGTTGTTTGCTTCCCAATTCTGGCTCTAGTGAGTTTGCCTTCCTCTTCTTATCCACATTGGCCTCATAACTCGGGTTCACCTTGACTTCCTTCTTAGTTGGCTTGTTTTGAAGACAAGGAAAACCATAATGTTCACAATAATGACTTTGATACCGACTTCCGAGTGTATTACTACCAGCACCTTCATTGGACTTCATTTTCTTCCAAAGCTTCTACCACTTGTCTCTTCGCTGGTCCCTTTGGTATATTGGTTTCACCTTGTGGCAAGCACTATTGAGAACATCCATGTTGAGTCATTCCTTCTAGTACTTATTGTTGCATAGCTAAAAGCTTCTCCTTGTCGAATGTAGTCAAGGACAACGTAGCTTCATCCTCCTGATCTCTGATGCTAGTGGTCTCCTCATTACGACCCATCTATTCAGACAAAGAGAGGATTTAGAATAGAGACAAATTTTTTATAATAGAACAGAGACCGAAGTGAGCATAACTTTTAGCAAATAACAAGGTTGGAGAGAAAGCAAGAACTAAGCAGAGATGAAAGCAAGCTAAAACGTTCAATTCAAACTAGGCTTGCATCCTACAGTCAGCCTTGGTCTAATACCACTTTGTAGCCCCCGGTTTTAAGAACAAAACCTGATACTCACCATATGTGAGCCCAGGAAGTCAAATCTCACATATAGCTACAAATAAGGGTAATATCAAAAGACAATGCTCAATATATACCATACTTAGTACAAAGGATATAACCTTCAACAGCAAATAGCAGAAAGACAACTCCGATCTTTGGGTGAAGACT
Source organism: Miscanthus floridulus (assembly GCF_019320115.1). NCBI lineage: Eukaryota > Viridiplantae > Streptophyta > Magnoliopsida > Poales > Poaceae > Miscanthus > Miscanthus floridulus. The sequence continues at coordinate 42,157,873 of NC_089591.1, forward strand.
CCAATTCCACAGGGACAACTGACTGGTTGATCACAAGCCTAATTCCTCCAAACTCTAGAAATCTGGTACCCATCTAGGATTTTTCCAAAGATTTAAAAAGTAAAGCAAGCATAAGTACATGTCGTACTCAACAAATACAACATGGGGTTCATGAGGCTCAAAAGGCTGACACTAGTTTAACTGCGATTAGCTTTTAATTATCACAATTTTTGCATAGGAGTAGCAACAAGTTTATCACAAGCCCATATAAACACATGATCAGGTAAACATGAATAAAGAATAGCATAAACAGTAATAATTAGTGAGCATCTTCATCATCCGTATCATCAGTGTTCATCATCTATTCCATAAGGGTCCAAGGCCACTCGTGACCATGAGCACGTTTGATATACCAGTTTTACACTCTGCAGAGGTTGTACACTTTCACTATGAGTCATGATTTACCTTTTCGCCCGAGGTGATCAGCCTCTTGACCCACTACCAAGGAAGGTTGGCAGGGTTCACTATAAAGCCTTTCAAAGGTTTGTCTAACAAGTTAGGGCCATTAGATTCACTCGGCAAATAGATGTAGAGCTCCCCTTCCCGACGGTACAATGAGGCGCAGCCTATACATAAGGGTACAGAGGTCGTACTATACCCAATTCGGAAAGCCATTCTTACACAATAAAGGTAACCTCTAACAAGCTAGAAAATGTCCTCATACTTGACTAAAGCCAGAGCCATATAGCCCTCATAGCTATACTGTAAGTCCCGGATGTTCGCTTACAGATAAGTCCTTTGGGAAAAGAATCTAGAGCACCATAATAACAGCCCAATGCTCTAGCCCCCTTGTTCTATGTTGCTAAAAAACATCTTTTAATGTTTATTGCATATTCCATTAGTCAAGTTACAAGATCATGGTTGTAGTTGAGCACTAGCATCATACTACCCAATGCAATAACCCATAGGAATCAAGCTACAGGGTAACAAAGTACTAGGAAATCCTTAGTGGTAGCCAAGGTAGACACATGCAGTATGAATTAAATGATTAAAGGTGTATAGGACAATAAGGAAGATCACATGCTATACTTGCCTTAAAACTTTGATCTTCTTCTAGTCCAAATCTTCAAAGATCTGCTTCTTGATTCACCACGTATAGCTCAACGACTGGACATGTTCATAAAGCACAACACAAACATCCATACAATCATACACGAAGCAAACAATAGGACTAAATTAGAATAATACACCAAACATAATAAACATCAAGTAAAAAAGGTTTTAAAGATGTTCTACATGTTACTACAATCACACATGCACGAAAAGCACTCTAATCGGAGCTATAACGAAAAAGCTATGAATTAAACAAGATTTTCTTTAATAAAATAATAGATTAAATCTAACCTCAAATTTCAAAAGTTGAAAATTTATTTAACAGTAGCTTGAACACGTAGATTACGTAATTACGAATCTAACGCAACTTGAACGGGTCAAATCGGGGTTAATACGGAGAAATTATGGCCTAAAGAAAACTAGTGGCACAACTATAAATAGATGAAAATATATTTTGAATCTACTAGAAGGAAACTACGCTTTCAGAATAGGAATACGTTGTTGGCATGAAAATTTGTCTCGTGCTGAGCACACAAGCAAGACAGAAGGGTCTACTCGATGGAGCTGGAGATCCGCCTAGCTTCAACACAGGGATTATCGATCCTACACACTCCTTCCGAGACGTGCCAGTCAATTTGACCCTACAATTGACAAGGAGAGAAAGCTAATCAGTAATTTAAGGTGAAACATGCCGGTGTTGCCAGATAGTCCCGAATATGCGGCTCTGAGAGCTGATATGGAAGGAGATCGACTAAATAGCCGATTCCAGCATACTCATAAGAATAAATCAGTTAAAGCTCATGGAATTATGGAAGAAAAATCGATTATCATTCAAGATGAATATCGTTATTTAGACAAATATTAGTCAATGGCAATAGGATGTCAACACTAATCAGTTTATGCTAAGCCAATGACTGCAAGTAACCGAATCCCTTTTTTATATAAAAAATTCAGCCCATCATCATCTAACCATTTAATAGAGATAAATCAAATGAACATATTAGATCTCATTTATCGCTACGACCAGTGGGACATGAGGCGGAATCATGCAGGCCATAGAAACAGTAATAAATTCGACGATCCTAACTTATTACTAATATCAGTGGGGCATGAGGCAGAATCATGCAGGCCGTAATATAATAATAAGATCATGGGGCTAACATATCTTTTAACCTACCCTTACTTCAACGGTCTCGTGGCGTGAACTACATATGTGAAAACACTCGATATTGGCTAAAACAGCCAATTCAGACATAGCGCACAATTAAGGTCATGCTCTATTAGGGACAGATCTACCAAATAACGATCTCTGCTCTACGGTGCTAACAGTGGGGGTGTGAGGCAGAATCACACATGCCATGATAACGGGACATGGGACAGTTTTCGTTAGTCGATAGATCTATTCAAGACTAGGCATGCCTTAACCGCACACTATGCATGATCAAGATTGACATAAAACAACCGATAAAACATAACTCGTCGTTTAAGTTGCGGATTAGATCGGTTTAAATTAATAAACGATGAGTTAAACAGGATATAAGGCCGATCTAGATCAATCCTAATCGGGCAAAGTGATATTGCTATAATTAAATAAATAATAAAAGGAATAAGCAATATCGGTAACTTAATGAATCTATCTGAAGGACGTCACCCTTAGATAGAGCCGATAACTTGACCTTAATCTAGTTCGAGAAGTGGAGGTCGATCGGATCGATGCAGCCGTACTTGAACTAGACAAGAATCGATAACTAGCTTATACTAGAGTCGCAGTGGAGGTCGACTGGATCGATGCAGCCGTACGAATGGAAGTATAAGCCATGACGGTACTTACAGACAAGCTGGAGGTCGGCTGGACCGATGTAGCCCTGCTCGCTGAAGAACTCGTCAAGATCTACTCTACTCCTACTCCTAAGGGGTGGCCGGAGCAAAAAAAAAGTAACTTGTATTTGATTGATTGTCTGTCCTTGATACAATGGCCGGGGTTAATATTTATACCCTAGGCTAATGACGTACGAAACTTGCCTCAAAAGAAATATCTAAACAAAAACAAATACTAAGATACATGGACTCTGGCTTTCCCTTCTGTAGAATCCTTACTGTTGAAGCTTTCTTGACCGACGCGTCTTTGGTTCAATCGGCAAGAGTCCTATGCAGACACACCTTGCATAGTATGTATACGAACATGATGTCGCCGGCCTTGTATACGCATATACATGATACGTGTTCTTGCTTTCCTTCACCGTTGATGTGCACTTGGACGTTACAGTCACGTATACATATATATCTCTTTATTTCTCCCTCTGGCAAATATAAACTTTCATGCAAGATTGAATTGACAATCTCTCTTGGATTTGCTTGCCTTGCTTCCACTCTATATTCCTTCCTTATATGATCTGCATGTTGCTGAAGTAAATAACCATGGATTTTCTTCCCCTTTTCACCCTGCTTTTCCCTTGTCTGACCGAACCTGGAAACCTTTCTCCACAATAGCCTAGTAGTCTGTATGTATGCATGTGCTTGAGCATATCTTCATTGGCCTGCATCTTCATCACAGCGGCAACCGGTATCGAGAAGCTTTCCTTGTATAGCCTTGTATACGTGTATACATGCATCGTTAACAGATTAGTAACTATTAACCACTCCAAAACGTGTATGCCATATACACGTATATAATTGGACCATCTTACTTGCTTGTACCCAGTCATACGTATGCCAATTTCCAATGATAATTAAATCGGTATGCTTTCCTTTTGGATATCATTATATTGCTCCTGGACCAATTTGTATTGGAGATAGCCCGTATAACGTGATACATATGGAGTTCGGTTGGCTTCCTTTAATTTTCTTCACGTGTATGCAAATTAACTCATGCTCTCAGCTGCCTCTTATCCTCAGGTCAAGAGATATTGGACATCATGCTTCTCTCAAAATATTTTAAAGAATATTCCTCGGCCGGTTCGTAAATATACATCAATTAGGAGATCTTTCTTGCATTCGACATCATCGGCCGATCTCTTCCTTTGTAGGGAAAGCTTATCAAATTTTGGTGTAAACACAGGCCCCCCTAGTTCGGAGTATGAATTTTCATGCTTCGAACTATTTTCGATCCGATGGTCTTCTTTTCCTGAGCCGATGACATCTGATCGCAATCACTGAAAGTTGCATCGGCTCTATCTTCTCTTTGATCTTAATAACTCTAAAATTGATCTTTCTCTACATCTCTGTCCATCTGTTTTAGCCGACTAGGAGCTGGGCCCCCAAGTCTATAGTTATAATAGGCTATCTAAAGGCAATAATCATGAACATCGACCTCTTTCCTGCTATTGACCATTAAGTATCTGTATATGTGATTTGCCAAAGAATATCATGCCAAATCGATTGCACAAATATGAACTATCAGCTAGCAACAAACTCGATCATAGCAGCACAAGTTAACCGGCAGTATGGAAATATGCTCAGGTATTCTAGCCGATAGTTTTCTTCCAAAGAGCCGAGGAATTTATTGGCAGTAATATTACTTTATTCCAAACCTCACCTACACATGTGAACTTTGAAGTGTCTACCACACCATCTTGGGTGGTTGAGGAATGGAACGGATTAGAATCCAGTCATCTTTGCATCTCCTGCTCAGAAAACTTGGGTTTTTGAAAGATTTTCAAATTAAAACATAGCTTTGCTCCTCAAATGATTCTCTCAGATCGCTCAATGTGTATAGTTCCTCGTCAAAGCATTGTTTTGTCTCTTCTTATCATACTTCTAAAAAGCTTATGCAGAGTTTTAGGTAAGGATAAAATATGTAGCGTACTTACCTTGCATATATTGTAAGGTCAAATCTCGGATCCAAGGAGAGAAATGTCATACTCTTAGATCAAGATGTGCATGTGCGGGAAATATTTTGTGGCTAACCTAATTCTACTATGCTCTTTGAAAAATATTTCTCTCTTATGAAATATTTTTACAAGAACATGGGCTATCTTTTCTCTTCTTTTTCTTTTTCCTTCCTTTTTTTATTTTGAACTTCTTTTGTATCCATTTTTTTTATATATTTTCGCATAACACATGTCTCTCTTTATAACAAATTTTTGAGAGAAATATTATCAAGAACTTGGAGCATTTATTCTAATAAAACCTAACATATTTTGTCTTCTTCCAGTGTAGGAGTAGAACATTTTGAGGTGGATGAAAAACATGTTTTTATGTACTTCTAGTATAGAAGCAACAAATATATGTGGCGTGTACGTGATCTTGATCTTGGAAACATGATAAATCTCTCAACAAGGGTCAACAAGACTCGATAAAACTCAACACAGAGCAAGCAGCTTATGTGGAAGGTTTTTAATGAGACTAATATATGGCTCTGGTAGGAAATTCAACATCATTGAGGAGACAAGCTATTGATTTTGAATTTTTGTAAGAAAATTTCCCAAGTACTTTACAAAAGAAGCAAGGTTTCTTTCATCATACCATATCTCATTCATCAACTACTTAGATAGCATGCTTTCTCTATGATAGATTGTTCACAAGTGACAGAAAAAACAAGGAATAAAGAATATGTGAGCCAAGCATATAAGAGCATGTACCTCATATTTGCGTATACGCTTCTCCACTCTGAGCCAATGAGCATCTCCACCCGAATTTTTTCTTGACATTGGTTGATGTTCTTGCGAATTTGGTCACATCGGCTGTCTCTAACGACTCAACAGATTCCATATATTTTCATCTTCAGGTATACAACTAGCCCCAGATTGCTCTTCAGTTAATGCTCGCTACTGTTCATCATGGCCGAACCATTTATATTCTTGCTGCAATTTTCTGGACCTATTACCAACAAAAGTAGGAATCGGCCTTCCCTTCTTCAAAACCTGCCCGGATATTTTATTAATCACATTTCTTGTGATCGGCTGTAATTTCATTTAGACGTGCTGCTGCTGTGCAACAGCTGACGATATTAACCGATAGAAGAAAACTCAATCCATTGGAAGACGGCGTCCAGGACGCAGGTGACCGGTAGTCACCACTTGCCCTCATTCTGGCGATCTGACCTCCTGAATGACAATGGTATCCTTAGCGACGACGATGAAGTAATCACGTCAAATGACCTATTCCTGATATCCTGCGAACCAGAATTCCGTCTTCTAGAAGATATCCATCTTGTTAACTGTGGATCGGCAGTCTAAAACGTCGGCGTGGGATTCCATGCTGACCCGTAAGGGGCATGGCAACAGACGCTGGGAATCGGCCGATGAACCCAGCTACATCGGCGGTCGGCTCGATCATCCTGCTGCGGTGGACGTCGACGCTGCTGCACGGTTTCGAGAAGGTCGTGGACACGTTGGACACGGTGCGGCTGAGGTTACCCACTGTGTCGATAAGGCTTAGTGTCGACAACGATGATCAGCACTCATCGCGTTACTCGATCTCTGAGCTTCAGTCGGACACCGATAATGATGGACTGCTGTCCCTGCCCATGGTGTTGCTTGTTGTTTGCCGCATGCCTTTGCTTCGTCATGCATTAGCATATCCAATTCCCAAATAAACAATTCTGATTTTCCTTCCTTGTACGTACATGATGCATCTTGTATAGTTTGTCGCCAAATAAGGCTTCCTGGAATCCCTGGGCGAGATCAGCTGTCTGCATATGAGCTCCATCTTCAAGTATCAAATAATTTCCACGTGCACATCCACGTGTGATTAACCGAGCATACAACACCATTAACCTCCATGCAATATATTACTCATGCACGACTAATCATATTTGGTTACGTACATATGCATTGATTAGCCGAACATGCAAATATGCTGAACACACGTGAGGCCAGTTTCTCTCCTTTTTCCTTCATGCACGGATTCTATATAGCCATATATATCAACTGAGCCGAATAGGAATAGACGTGGCCAAACATGCTAATTGGCTGTACGTGCAAACCCACGTCTGGTATTATATGTGTATGCATGCCTCCTTTTCTTTAATCTTCTAGCTTCTGTTGTTTTTCATCTTCACGTGAGGACCGAGGGATACCTGGACTTTGTATCTCAATCTCCTTGTCAGAGATCTGGAACGCCTAGGTGAGCACACCGTCGGGCAGCTCACAGGTAACTCCAAAGAACGTCATGGTAATGAAGCCGATGTCGAGCGTGCCGTAGAGGATGAAGATGAGTCCGGCGCGTGGGCGCGTGCGCAGCGGGTTCAGGCCCCCGACGCGTAGTTGATGCAGGACAGGTCGATATTTTTTCTATCGGCAATAAGTTATCCGCATGTAACTGGACCATGCCAAACCAATACACAAATATCCGTTTGGCTTAGATGGTAATAAAATATTCTGGCCATCACGCTAACCGAGACATACCGGACATTGCATAAGAATTGCCGCCTTCCCTGCATATGCAGTTCTTTCCTTAATTTATTGACTAATACATCCCAGTACATGCAGCAGACGTGTGGCTCTTGATCTCCGACTTGTCCACATCAATGTTCTTGCTCACTTGATGACCTCTGGATGCCTTTCCTGTGTTTTTCACCGTGCAGGTTCTCATGTGCTGCTAATCTTCTCCATGATGTCCAGTTTCCTAGGTCAGCATCGGCCTTCAGATCGGTGCTTTAGATACTCAGCCGATGCAAATATGAATTGGGTGTCAATCTTGAAACGATGAATGCAATCTTCTAGCCAGATACAACTGCGATCAAAATAATTGTGATCAGCCCATCCTTTTCTCAACCGATGCTTCCAAGAATTGGCTGATATGTTCAACTCTGATTTGGCAACACATCCAATACTTGATGTGGCATCTGGACTCCTTTTCCTTAAACACTACACCTCCGTGATCAAGCCAGGCAAATAACCTCTGGCATGTGTCAGTCATCTGGCCTGTCCCTTGTTTGTTTTATGATGATGAATTAACATGCAGCGTCTTGATGATGGCCGAATAAATGCTAATATCGGCCCTTGACTTCTAATCAAATGATCGTGGTTCCACCACGAACATGCTTAGCTAAGCTGATAGAATATGCTTAATCGGAGCAAAATCCATCCGTCGGCTATCAGCTTGATAGCTTAGTCCTTGGTCACCATCTTTCCGATCTTGCCTCACGTGAACAGCCAACAAGCCGATAGGTCAAGAGGCCATAATGCAAACATGCTTTAACAGCTCCGGTGAAGTCATCGGCTAATTATTCTATTGGTCAATCGGCTGTTCACTTGAAAAACAACTCCAGAAAATATAATACTTCCCTGGTCCATTGCTTTCCAACCCATTACTAGCTTATAATAAAATCAGCCGATACCTCTCTTCTATTCTTTATTGGCCTTTTTGAACCTTAAGAACCCGGTGTATATTCCTGTACTGACAGATAAACTGCAGGCATGATCTTTGGAGCCGATATGTCTGCTCGAGTCCTAACAACATATATGGCTGATTACGCGAATATGGATATTTTAATTCTTGATCTGTCTTTCCTTCGCTCAACATCACCCTCTTGTTTCCAAGCAACCAATCAACAATGGGAGACAGCTTTTGCAATTTGTGTATGAACTCTCTAGCCAAGCATTCCTTGATTTGGGTTCCGTGACTTCCGATGATGCGAGACAGTTAGCAACTCGATTCCTATTGATAAGAAATCTGACTTTCTAGCAGATGTGGCGAGCACGACCAACGCAATCGGCCTTAGGGCCTGATTCGTCGTAAACGTCGAGAAACACAGATGCAGTCGGCTCTGAATCAGAATGAATTATTGGCTGCATTCTTACTATCGGCTATCAACAGCTGAATCTTCTAGATTGGTTCATGCCGAACTAAGCATAACTTCCGAAAGTCTTGAGCATGAAGAAATTTCATCGACCAAACATTTATCGGATACTTTCTTAAGTATTTATCAAGACGGACTTCAAATGCACATCTCCTCGTGCACGTGTATTCCTTTTCCAATAATGATGCTCTGTTCGTATATTTCTTTCTGATATGTTGCCTTTTAGCCGAACACATATATATTCAGCTGTATTATAAATTATGCTCAGTAGATTCCTGAGTTAGTGCAACACGCAGCACTCTTAGTAACCTTCCATGGGATGCTTTCTGATCATTTATCCAGGTATCTCTGTACTCCTCAGCCAAACAACACATTAATTCTTTGAGCGGTGGGGTGCAGGGGCAGCAGCTTTTGATCTTCTTGAGCTTATCATCTAGAGTGTCAACGTGTTGATACATACCACAACCAGCCCTATGCAGATGACACGTACATCAAGATTGGCTTGAAAGCTTCGTGTGGTGGCAAATCTTGGCAATATGGATGACATTCTCAGAATAGTTCCGAAGGTCTAGCTCAAATAATAAACAGAATTAATTAATCCGGCTGACTTCTAATCAAACAATTGTGGTCCCACCGGGCGTGCCAGAACGTGTGTTGGCACAAAAATTCATCTCGTACCGGGCACACGAGCAAGCCGGAAGGGTCTGCTCGATGGAGCTGGAGATCCGCCTGGCTTCAACGCAGGGATTATCGATCCCGCACACTTCTCTTGAGACGTGCCAGTCAATTTGACCCTGCAATTGACAAGGAGAGAAAGCTAATCAGTAATTTAAGGTGGAACATGCTGGTGTTGCTAGACAGTCCCGAATATGCGGCTCTGAGAGCCGATGTGGAAGGAGATCGACTAAATAGCCGATTCCAGCTTACTCATAAGAATAAATCAGTTAAAGCTTATAGAATTATGGAAGAAAAATTGGTTATCATTCAGGATGAATATCGTTATTTAGACAAATATTAGTCAATGACAATAGAATATCAACACTAATCAGTTTGTGCTAAGCCAATGACTGCAAGTAACCGAATTTCTTTTTTTTATAAAAAATTCAGCTCATCATTATCTAACCATTTAATAGAGATAAATCAAATGAACATATTAGATCTCATCTATCACTATGACCAGTGAGCCATGAGGCGGAATCATGCAGACCGTAGAAACAACAATAAATTCGACGACACTAACTTATTACTAATATCAGTGGGACATGAGGTAGAATCATGCAGGCCGTAATACAATAATAAGATCATGGGGCTAACATATCTTTCAACCTACCCTTACTTCAACGGTCTCATGACGTGAACTGCATATGTAAAAACACTCGATATCGGCTAAAACAGCCGATTCAGGCATAGCGCACAATTAAGGTCATGCCCTATCAGGGACAGATCTACCAAATAACGATCACCGCTCCACGGTGCTAACAGTGGGGTGTGAGGCAAAATCACACAGGCCGTGATAACGGGCCATGGAACAGTTTTCGTTAGCCGATAGATCTATTCAAGACCAGGCATGCCTTAACCGCATACTATGCATGATCAAGATTGACATAAAACAGCCGATAAAACATAACTCATCGTTTAAGGTGCAGATTAGATCAGTTTAAATTAATAAATGATGAGTTAAACAGGATATAAGGCTGATCTAGATCAATCCTAATCAGGTAAAGTGATATTGCTGTAATTAAATAAATAATGAAAGCAGTAAGCAATATCGGTAACTTAATGAATCTATCCGAAGGATGTCACCCTTAGATAGAGCCGATAACTTAACCTTAATCTAGTTCGAGCAGTGGAGGTCGACCGGATCGACGCAGCCGCACTTGAACTAGATAAGAATTGATAACTAGCTTATACTAGAGTCACAGTGGAGGTCGACCGGATCGATGCAGCCGTACGAACGGAAATATAAGCCATGACGGTACTTACAAACAAGTCGGAGATAGGTCAGACCGATGCAGCCCTGCTCGCTGAAGAACTTGCCGAGATCTACTCTACTCCGACTCCTAAGGGTGGCCGAAGCCGAAAAAAGTAAGTAACTTGTATTTGATTGATTGTTTGTCCTTGATACAATGGTCGGGGGTTAATATTTATACCCTGGGCTAATGATGTACAAAACTTGCCTCAAAAGAAATATGTAAACAAAAGGAAATACTAAGATACATGGACTCTGGCTTTCCCTTCTGTAGAATCCTTACTGTTGAAGCTTTCTTGACCGACGCGTCTTTGGTTCAATCGGCAAGAGTCCTATGCAGACACACCTTGCATAGTATGTATACGAACGTGATGCCACTGGCCTTGTATACGCATATACATCATACGTGTTCTTGCTTTCCTTCATCGTTGATGTGCACTTGGACATTACAGTCACGTATATGTATATATCTCTTTATTTCTCCCTCTGGCAAATATAAACTTTCATGCAAGATCGAATTGACAATCTCTCTTGGATTTGCTTGCCTTGTTTCCACTGTATATTCCAAATTTTGGTGTAAACAAACATGTTCTAGAAGTGCGCCATGGACTGTGGGTTAGATTATTCAAAAGCCGAGGGTCTCTTTAGCAAAAGTATAGGGACGGTGGGTTCTAATCTACAAAAATACGAGGGCTCTTTTGAAAAACTATCGGCCAAAGGGGTACCGACCAATCTCAGCCGTTTGATCGTAGATGGGTGGTGGAGATTAGAAAACGGGGAGGGAGAAGAGATGCCGATGTCGGAACAGGAAGAGGAGGTGGTGGAGCCATGGCAAGGAACAAGCGAGCTCGTCGGAGCTCTTGGAGAAGGGCCTATGGGCCACTATTGGATGAACCAGGGGCACTGGGAGATAGAGGAGGGAACAGAGATCATGGCTAGGTAGCTTACTGTGGTGTGGAGCAACGGAGGGTGGCGTGGTGCATGGCGAAGCAGGTGGTGATGGCGGCGGTGCTAGGGTTTCCATGGCACGGTGTCTCGGAGAGGTGGCTGTGGCTTAGAACAGGATGGGGAGAGGCGGCTGTGGCTTAGAACAGGATGGGGAGAGGCGGCTCGATCAATGGCTGCTATTTATGAGGGCGAGTGGCTTGGGTGGCACGATAAGGGAGGAGGCATGGCAGCAGCGGACATGAACTAGGCGGCGGCGGAGAGTCCGGCTCGGTCTCGCACGAGGAAGACGATCACGCATGACCAGCGGGCCCGGTTGGTCAGCGGCAGAGAGTGAGAAGAGAGGGAAGAGGGAAATGGTGCTCGGGCTGGTGCGGTGCTGGGCCGGTGGCACGTGGCTTGGGACTGTGGTTTGGCACGGCAGGGAGAGGGAGAGCGGTGCTGGGCTGCGGGAGATGACGGGGTAGGAGCCAGGCCCGCAGCGCTCTGGCCCAAGCGGAGGAGGAGGCGGTGAGAGCGGTCCAGGCCGAGGGAAGGAGAAGGCGGTGGGGAGAAGCAGGCCGAGTGGGCCAAAACAGAGAGGGAGAGGTTTTCTATTTTTTTCAAAACTATTTCAAAAACATTTGAATTCAATTTTGAATTTTTGGTCAAAACCACTCATCTCAATAAATCAAAATGCACCAGCATGTATGCACAACAATGTTGCTACACCCTATAATGAATTTTAATTTAATGAAAAAATTTATTGTTTTTATGAGCACAAAAATACCAAATTAAATCTTTTTAACCCTATTTCAAAAAGAGCAATTTTTAGGGTGCTACATCACAAAACTTGACTCTCATATTACATAGACTAAGCTCCCCCTAAATATATGCATACATATAGTGGAGGGTGAAGTATATGTATAATTGGCAAAATAAAGCACAAGGGAGTTTAATCTATATAACGCATGGAGAAAGCATATAAATACCAAAGTGAAATCAATATAATGATATCGGTTTAGAAATACCATATGTAGAGACCACTTGGATCATCACCACTTGTAATGATATTACATGTAAATGGTGGTGGATTTTAGAGAATGATGCTTATCTCTAGGGACTCCATTTTCCTTGCAATGAGACTACTACGCACATGATAAGCTTGAAATAGTGTTAGTCTCAAAGTATCCAACTTGTAGAGTAACCTCCCCCTAAATTTGTGCATATAAGCATGGAATACTTGTAGGAGACATGCACATTAATTTTAGAATAAAAATACCACTTAAAAAAT